>NW_028327174.1:173869290-174170216 GCF_987537825.1 Furipterus horrens | reverse complement strand
AGAGGCCTGCACTGAGCCTGGAATTTTCACAATCAAGGCCTGGATTATAAGGCTCTCCACTGAGCAAGCTTGTACCAAGTGCTCGCTCTGTGTAGAGACCGAGATGAAAGTTATACCACTCACTCAAACCCACCCCACAAATATTTGCGGGCACCAACAAGTCCCTGCTCTCACAAAGCTTACCTTCTAGTGGGCAAGACAGAGAACAAACACATAAGCAAACAAGTGATTTCATTCTAGACCTTGATACTTATTAAGAAAACTAAGTATAAACAGAGGATAGAAAGTGATGTGGGGAGGGAGTTGATAAGGTAAAATAAAGTGGTCTGGAAAGGCCACTCTAAGGAGGTAACAAGAGAGCAGAGATGTGAAGGGTGAAAAATGGAGAGCCTGGGAAAAGAACATTCTGCACAGAGGGAAACACAGAGACAGACTGCGCAGGCCCCAGCTCAGCGTGTTCAAAGAAGGCCTGTGTGGCTGGAGAGAAGAGAGCAGGAGCAGAAGAGCTGACAGGCAGAGAGGTGGGAGCCACGGGATTGTATAGGGCCCCACAGCTCACGGAAGCACTCCCTGCAGATTTCATTCCAAATGCGACAGAAAGTCACACTTGGGGAATGATATGGCCTCATTTACATTTTTAAAAGACCAGAAGGCAGCTATGTGGAGAACTGACTTGAAAAGGGAAGGGTTTAAGCAGTAAGACCAGTCAGGGAAGCTATTGCTCTCCAAGTAGCTGATGGTGGCTTAGATTTGGGTAGCAGTTGTGGATGGTGAAAGGTTGTTGGGATGCTGGATGTATTTTGAAGGAAGAACCCACAAAACTTGCTGATGGATTGGATCTTGGAGGTTGAAGAAAAGAGAGGAGTCAAGGATAAAGTTTGAGCTGAGCGACTGGGTGAATGGTGATGCTATCAGCTCAAGTGGTTGTATATAGGAGTGGAGGTGGGAGGCGATCTGGAATCAAGAATTCTATTTGAGCCCTGGCTGGGTAGTCCAGTTGGTTAGAGCATCTTCCCAATATGCCAGGATTGTGGGTTCAATCCCAGGTCAGGGCACATACAAAAATCAACCAATGAATGCATAAATAAGTGGAACAACAAATCCATGTTTCTCTCTCTTTCAATCAATAAATTTAAAAATGTATTTTTAAAGAATTCTATTTGAGGCTTATTAATTTTGCACTGGCAAGTAGGCAGCCAGACAAGTGATTCTGGAATTCTGGAGATAGCTTGAGACTAGAGACACACTGGGAGTCATCTGTGCAGGAGTAGTATTTAATCTCCAACATTAGATGAGATGAATAGGAAGAGAGTAGAGATGAAGAAGAGGTTTCCGAATTGAACACCAGGACAGGCCACCATGATGGCTAAGAAGGTACATGGACAACCACAAGGTGACCGGGAAGCCTGGGGAGGAAGTGCTTCAAGGAGTGCATCAAAAGCTGCTATTAAATTAAAAGTAAGGTGAGCCTTGGCTGGTGTGGCTCAGTGGATTGAGTACCGGCCTGAGAACCAAAGGGTCGCTGGTTCAATTCCCAGTCAGGGCACATGCCTGGGTTGCAGGCCAGGTCCCCCATTGGGGGCGTGTGAGAGGCAACCACACATTGATGTTTCTCTCCCTCTCTTTCTCCCTCCTTTCCCCTCTGTCTAAAAATAAAAATAAATTTAAAAAAAATTTTTTTAAGTAAGGTGAGAACTGAGATTTAACCATTGGCTAAGAAAGGTGGCAACTGTGGCAACCTCTCAGTGAAGGACTAGGGTGCTAGTTGCCTCACTGAAGTGGACTGAGGAGAAAATGAAAGCTGAGGAAGTGAGCAAAGCATCTGAGAGAATCCCAGCAGGGAACCCTCAACTGGCATTTTTAAAGAGACATCTGAATGAAGATACTATTCAGTGAGGTAGGTGAAGTAGAAAACTAAAGGGGAAGTTAAGACTTCCAGGAAATAGAATAGTGGGAAGTTGTTAAAACCCTGAGGCCCAAGGGGCAAAAGGAGAAATTGTATTAACTGAAGTTGGGTGAAAAGCCACAGAAAGGGGCTGCCTGGAGCAGAAGTTGTAGTTGAGGGAGTAGCACTCAGAAACAGCAAAGTAGGGAAGAAGCATGAAGAATAAATTGTGCTAAATTCATTTGGAAGCCACTGGAAGACAGCACATAAGGCAGCCTGGACACAGAATCCACAGAAGCCAGTTTCCCAGGGGAGAGATGGACCAGAGAATGGAGGTTAGCAGGAAAAAAATCACAGCTGTAAGCTGGGGGAGGGGAAGGACAGCAAGTACAGGTGACTCTTACACAGACTGAAAGGGAAGGTAGAGCGGTATAGAAATGGTTGAGAGAATAAGTGTAGACATTATATCCCAGCCTCACCACTGTTTTACCATGGCCACCATGATTTAATATTCCTGGGTGTTTTGAAAATTAAGTGAGATAATGGATATAAGGTTCTTGGGCTCCATATATTATAGCTATTTTTACGTGCTATAAATATAATACAAAGACACAGCATTAGTTGATTTAAAAAGTATTATAGTTTTGATGTTTAAGAATCATGGTGATTTCAAAAAATATATACAATATGATCTCACCTATAAGAGGAACCTAATGAACAAAATTAACGAATGAGCAAACTAGAACCAGAAGCATGGAAACAAGGAACAGACTGACAGCTGTCAGAGGGGAGGGAGATAAGGTGTGAAAAAAGAGGAAGGGTCTAGTCAAGGAACAGGTATGCGTGTATATGACCCATGGGCATGGACAGCGGGGTGGAGGTGGGGGCCAGGGAGCAATGGGGGAAAATTTGGACAACTGTAATAGAACAACAATAAACAGAAAGATTTTTAAAAGAATCATGCTGATTTAATGTAAGTTCGATGAAGAAAACAAGTCCCACTTTCTGGGATCTCACGTGTTTCCCTTGGAACCTGTGGCTATGTGTGCTGTCACCACCTGGTGGCAGCATACCCCAGTCTTGGGTTCCATTGTTTGGAAGGGCACTCCTTTCAAAAGTTTATGGACAGAAAGACCACCGGACCTTATGTACCTCCTGCTAAAATGCATAGCACCACCTTTAAAGTAGTGTGCCAAAAAAATCAAACCTGAATCCAATTAAGGCTCTGGATCCAACTACCAGTTTACAGGAAAGAAAAAGACACGTTAAACAACCTCATGAAGATGTGAGCAGCAAAACCAAGAGTATGGAAATAGGGAAATCTTTATTGGACCAACACCTTAATTTCTTTAAAAAAAAAAAGAAAATGCTAAAGAGTAACATATCACAATGAAAAATCATTCCGAGAAATGTGAATGCTGACTAAATATTGAATATTGAATGATATTAAGGAATCACTATTACATTTTGGAGTGGTGGTGTTGGTCTTGTGGTTATAGTTCTCCAAAGGAATCACTTTAATTATCTTTAAAAGAGATACATATTGATCACTTCTTGGTCTTTTGGCTAAGATTAAATGTACAAAAGATACATAATTGAAACACAATTGATACATAAGTGAAACATAATTGCAATATAATTGAAACATAAGTGTAAAAAAGATACATAATTGAAACACAATTGATACATAATTGAAACATAATTGCAATATAATTGAAACATAAGTGTAAAAAAGATACATAATTGAAACATAGGTATAATGATAGGATGTCTGAGATTTCCCTCAAAAGGGTAAGACAGATGAGGTAAATGTGGAAACAAAATTGGCCATGAGTTAATTCATTGTTGAAGTGGAGTAACATTACTTGGAATTTCATTATACCCTTGTGTTATGGACTGTGTGTTTGTGTCTTCCCAAAATTTCTTATGTTAAAGCCCTAACTTCCAACTGATAGTATTAGGAGGTGGGACTTTGGGGAAGTAATTAAGTTTAGATGAGATCATAAAAGGGAGCCCCCAGGCTGGGATTAGTGCCCTTACTAGAATAGGAGGAGACACCAGAGCTACTTCTTTTTGCCATGTGAGAATACAGTAATAAGACAGCCATCTGAAGACCAGGAGGAGGGCCTTGAACTAAACTTGGCCATACTGGCACTCTGATCTCAGACTTCCCAGCCTCCAGAACTATAAGAAATAAATGAAATAAATGTCTGTTGCTTAAGCCACCCAATCTATGGTATTTTGTTATAGCAACACAGATACAGGGGTGGGCAAAAGCAGTTTTGCAGTTATTCATATCAATACAATACAATAATTAATATACAAGAATAAACTCTGTGTTTCACATACTCACAATTGTAAAGCTACCTTTGCCCACTCCTGTACATGGTGTTTTGTTCAGCAGACCAGCAGCATGAGTGTCACAGGAAAACGTTTTAGAAATTCAGTCTCAGATGTCACCCCAGACCTACTGAGTCAGAATCTGCAGTTTAGTAAGCTCTCCAGGTGAATCATAGGAACACTAAAGCTTGAGAAGTATCAAATTACATTATTCTTTCTACTTGTGTGTGTGTTTAAAGTTTCTACTATAAAAATGTAAAAAAACTAAGAAATTATAAAAATAAAATTGGCAATGATAACAAATATTCAATAAAAGCTCATTAAATATTGGTTGGGGTGAGCTGGATGCTTTTCGGATAGCAAATATTTTTATTTTTTATCAATAATAATTAAATCATAATTACAGTGCATTATGAATAAAATACAGCTCATCTCAACATACTTAATCTTTTCAAAAAGCCTCTAATGTACCATTGTTACAGATTTCAGGAATGAGTAAACTCAAATTTAGAGAGTCCAAGTGACTCACTCAAGATCCCATAACTTTTAAGTGGAAAAACCAGAACTCTAAACCAGGACTTCTAACTCCAGAACCCAATCTGTTTCTACCACTACACCATAATTCTAGGAATCAAAATGTGTCCCAGGCATCTGTGGTTTGCTTTTATATAATTTGGATTGGATTTTAGTCTTTTATATGTCTATTAAAAAAGTTTCTCAAAATATGGCTGTTGTTCCATGGTTACTTTTACTTCCTCCTTTGAGCTCTGCTGACATTCTGCTGGGAAAATAATGCAGCTCTGGCTTTTAACTCTGACATTACTCAAGAGAAAATTATCTCAACCCTTGAATTTATCTCATTCGCAGGATCTTGAAACTTTAGGACTAAAATGATTGAGTCATGGGAGTGGCATCAGTGTTTCATGAATTTGTTTGTAGGTTGAAATCACTTCAGGAACTCTAAAAATTCCCACTGGTCAGGTCACATCTCAGACCAGTTAAACTAGAATCTGTGAGGGAAGAACCCATGAGTTCCCCAGGCAATTCCTATGTTCAGCCTAGTTTGAGAACCAGTGATCTAGCTATTCTCAATGGAAACAGTCCACCACCATGGGAACATTTTTGGAAATTTGTGGAGGAATTTTGATTGTCAAAATATTAAGAATGGCTGAAAAATTAGTTATAACACCTAGTGCTGGTGAGGATGCAGAGAAACTGGATTCCTCATACACTGCTGGTGAGAATGTAAAATAGTATAGCTGCTCTGAAAAATAATTGGGCAGTTCCTTTTAAAACCAAAAATTTACTTAACATATGACCCAGCAGTCACTCTTGAGCATTTATCCCAGAGAAATGACAACATATTTTTTGCACAGACACATGTTCATAATGTTCATAGCAGCTTATAGCCAAAAGCTGGAAACTACAACATCTTTCTCATTTTTAATTCCTTGAATTTATTCTATTTTAAAATATTTTTCCATTACAGTTGACATACAATATTATATTAGTCTTAGGTATACATTCCACCTGTCTTTAAATAGATGAATGGTTAAATAAACTATGGTACATATATACCACATGTGACGGTTAATTTTATGTGTCAACTTGACTAGCCACAGGGTACAAAAATTGTATGTTATTTCTGGGTGTATCTGAGATTAGCATTTGAATGGGAGGACTCAGTGTAGATTACACTCCCCAGTGTGGATGAGCATCATCCAATCCTTTGAGGCCTGAAGAGAACAAAACACCAAGGCAGGAAGGATTCACTCCTTTTTTCCTGCCTCACTGCTTGAGCTGCCAGGACATCTTTCCTCTTCCGCCCCTGGACTAGGATTTACACTATCAGCTCCCCTGGATCTCAGGCTTAGGAATTCTGACTGATTTACACAATCAGCTCTCTGGGTCTCCAATTTGCAGATGGCAGGTTGTGGGACTTCTGAACCACCATAATTGCATGAGCCAATTCCTCATAGTAAATCTCTGTTTCTCTGTTTCTAACTCTCTTTCTTTCTCTCTTTATAAATATACACACATATATATTTCTCTAAACATAAGTATAGATGTATAGATATAGATATAGATAAACATTTGAAGGGGAACTAGAGACATGTGCCCCGTTGGATTTTGGGGTATCATGAATCAGTAACTGCTGTGTGCTGTTCCCAGACTCTGTAAAAGATAATGTCTAATGTAGTTCTCTTATTCCTGCCTCCACCCCATATGTTAAATGTGTGAAAGAAAGATAACTTGTTCTTCTTGTTCAAAGCCCTCTGCATCTGAACAGCTGTACCTGGGGAGCCTCCTTCACAGCTAGACCCAATTTAGGTGACAAGATCTTAAACCTCAAACTAATGTCTTAATGGGTTGAGACTGGATGAGGGTGTGAGCATATTTTATGTGTGGGAGACATTTGAACTGTCATGGCCAGAGGAGTGACTGTGGTAGATTGTCTCCAAACATGTCTTTTTTCAATTTCTTCCCTCCACTACCAAGAGATAAAATCTACTTCTCTACCAGTTAATTTGGGCTGGCCTTGGGAGTTGTTTTGGCCAGAAGAATATGGCAGAAGGGTCTCTGGATCAGTATTAGACCTAGCCTTTAACAGAACTGGTTTGACACCTTCTTATAAACCAGCTAGCATGTAACAGTGAGACTAACCTGAGACCACCATGTTGGCCCTGTGGAGGAAAAGACTGTGTGGCAGAGCACCGAGGCACCTGCAGCTGCCCAGCTGCCCACTGAATGCATCTGTGTGACCCAGCCATTGTCATACGGAACAAAAGCACCACCCAGTTGAGGCTGGACTTAATTCCCGACCCCCACATTCGTGAGAATAAGATACTTTTTTTTTAAGCCACTGAGTTTGGGGGTAGTTTTGTAGGCAGCAAGAAATAACTATTCTCTGGATGGCTCAAGGCATTTCCCTGCAGAAAAACAAATACCATTACATTTGATTTAAAAGATTATCATCTCACCCTGGGAAATTTCTCTTAATATAGATTCAGAGCAAGGTTCTCATTTTACAAGACAAGTTTGTTTTCCAACATGTATATAAAAATTTAAACATCAAATGTCAACCACATAACTGTATCACTCCCAAAATTCCAACAAACAAACTACAAAGCAAGGACTGAGTAAACTTTGCAAGAAGACAGCCTTAAATAGCGAGCCATTTTCAATTATCCTGATGTACATGCAAACTGTAATTTAAAAGACCATGAGCCTCAGCGTGTTCCCAGGCCATGATTGGACTTCATATCAACACACCCATTCCAGCTGGGGGAGCTGGGTACAAAAAAAGGAATTTGGGAGAAAGTCCAGCCAAGCCTATTTTTTCAGCTTTATGAAATTCTTCTGGCCACTCCCATGGATGTACTTTGCACAGACCACCCATGTGGATACACACATCTCATTGCAAGTCTGCCTGGAGACAAGCCACAGCCACATCAAAAGCATTAAAAAATAAATATCCCTGAGTCCTTTGCAAATCACCAGTACCATTTAGGATCATGAGAGTCTGAAAGGGAGCTCCTTTTTTCCCTGCTTTATAGTGGCTTTCACCTGCAGAGAGAAGTGGCATCTGTAACTAAGAGATGCCCACAGTGAAATATTCTTGGAGAACTGTGTGAATATGCAGGATAAGTAACCCCAAGACTAACTCTGTAAACCAAGAAACCTCAGAGCGAATCCTGCCTGTAGTATTCCTTGTAATCTTTACCTTGCTTGCAATGGTGGTTTGCCACTGCCTACCAGGATCTTCCTTCACTCTCCACTCAACCTTCTCCATCATAAAGTGATGATAACAATTATCTCTAGAAAGGCATATTCACAACCCAATGAACACACAGGTATGAATATGTGGATTTGTCTATTCCAGGAAGGGAGAATACAATGAGGAAAACAGCCCCTCCATAATAATATACTGGAAAATATCATGCAGGCAAAATCTCAATCATCAAAAATACCTTTAACATTTTAGTCACCTGTACAAATACTGTCAGGCTTTTATAAGGATTCTAAATATTTTATTGGACAAATAACTGTGACTACTTTCAAATACATGTTATTGTTACTCTTTTAAAAAACCTTTTTCAAAAAACAAAACAAGACTTTTTATATTGGAAACCTGAAGCATAGAACAGTAGACAAGATAGTATAATAAACCACACACTCATCACCAAGCTACAACACTTATCCACTCATGGTCAGTCTGGTTTCATCTATACCCCTGCTTACTACCCTCCTGTGCATATTATTAGGGAGCAAGCCCCAGATATTATACCTTTTCATATAAATATTTTAGAACACATCATGGCTGGTGTGGTTCCGTGGACTGAGCACTGGCCTATGAACCAAA
The DNA here is from genome assembly GCF_987537825.1 of Furipterus horrens. Lineage (NCBI taxonomy): Eukaryota > Metazoa > Chordata > Mammalia > Chiroptera > Furipteridae > Furipterus > Furipterus horrens. Next base: position 174,161,628 of record NW_028327174.1, on the reverse strand, counting down.
AGGTTGCTAATTTGATTCCCAGTCAGGGCCCATGCCTGGGTTGCAGGCTGGGTACCTGGTTTGAGTTGTAGGAGAGGCAACCAGTGATGCTTCTCTGACACATCACTGTTTCTCTCCCTGTCTTTCTCCCTCCATTCCTCTCTCTCTGAAAATAAATAAAATCTTTTAAAAATATTTTAGAACGCATGTCTAAAAAGAGTTATTTTTAAAAACCTAACCACAATGTCATTCTCACATGTAAAAAAAATTAATAAAACTTCTTTAATATAATCAAATATCCAGAGTGCACATTTCCTCGATTGTCTCATTTATTTTTTCCAGTTTGTTCAAATCGGGATTCATATAAGATCTACATTTTGCAATGTTCCTTAAGTCTCTTTTAATCTATAGGATTTTAGGCTTTGTGGGCTAATCAGTTTCTGTTGCCACTACTCAAGTCTACAATTGGAGTGCAGAAGCAGCCATAAACATTACGTAAATTAATGGTTGTGTTTCAATAAAACTTTATGGACCCTGAAATTTGATTTTCATATGTCTTATTATTATTCTCATTTTGACTTTTTCCAACCATTTAAAAATGTAAGCACCATTCTTAGCTCACAGGCTTTACAAAATCAGGCCATAGACTGACTTTAGTCCACAGGAAGGGTTTGGCCCATTGGCTGAAGTTTGCTGACCCTTACCCGAGATAATAACTTCTGTACAACTTTTTACAGATTTGAATCTGGCTTTTGGGGACATGGAAATAAGTTACAGATACATGGGGTGGCACCCTACCAGCTTAAGACAAGAAATAAAGATGTCTCTCACATCTCATTTTAACTGCAGGGTGACTGTGTCTATAACTAGGAGGGCTAAAGCCTCACTTTATTTCAAGCTTGTTGTTTTTTTTTTTTAGTCTATTTTATTGCCTCTGTGTCCCAGGTAGAACTGGCGCTCCTGTTACACTGCAAGGGGTGGAGCCTTAGGGATTCGTCAGTACAGGGCGACCCATTTCACCATGTTGTGGCACTGTACATGGGGGAGGGGTCCAAGAGGGAACAATGCTGCCTGCCCAGCACTCACCCCTTTTCCAGGCACCTCTCCCACTTCTGCACTGGACCAGTGCCCCTCTAGCTGCTGCCCTGGCCGTCATTCCCAGAGTGGGTGGGTCTGCAGGTGTTCTAGGTCCGTGGGGGCCCTTTAAACAAGCGGACTCTGCTGAGAGACCTGCAGTTTCTGTTTCTTCCCCAATCCCACTGGTCTGCCCAGTCAGAAGCAATGAGGCTTGATTTTCCCTGGTGCTGGGACCGTGAGCTGCAAGGTCCAGTGAGGAGCTGGGGACACTCCCCAGGTGTCCCTCCTGACTTTTAAAAATGTGTGACTATGCTTTCTGCTGGCCTGCCGCTGCTGCCACTGCTGCCACCACACTGCGTCCTCTCTGCCCCGGCTCCGCGCCTCCTACCTGTCTGGATGAGTATTTCTTCTTTATATCTTTGTTTGCTGGACTTCCATGCAGTTTGATTTTCTGGAACTTCTGGTTGTTTCTAGTTTTGAGGTAGTTGTATTCCTTCTTAATTGTGTAGGGAGACTCAGCGTGTCTGTTTAGGCCTCCATCTTGGCTGGAAGTGCAAGCTTGCTTTTTATAGGTGAATTGAGGTCTTGAGAGAATCATGAAGCCAGGAAAGAAAAGTAACTGACCCATGGCCCACATTCTTCAGTTTGATACTTGATAAATAAATAAATAAATAAATATTAATAAATAAATAAAAATATCCAGCTTCTTTAGACAATTACCTATGTGAAAAAAGTTGCCTAATATTCTCTTTAAATTACTTTGAGCCCTGGCTGCTGTGGCTCAGTGGATTAAGCATCGGCCTGTGAACCAAGTGTTGCTGTTTTGATTCCCAGTCAGGGCGCATGACTAGGTTGCACGTCAGGTCCCCAGTTGGGGGGGCGCGAGTGAGAGGCAACCACACAGTCATGTTTCTCTCCCTGTCTTTCTCCTTTCCCCTCTCTCTAAAAATAAACAAACAAAAAAATAAATTAATTTTTAAAAAATTACTTTGATATTTTAGCAAAATAGCATAGCGGATGCCTGGTAATGAGTAAGGGTTTTCTTTTTGAAAAGTGTTCTTAACCTTGGTTGTATTGGAATCATTTGGAAAACTTTTACAACTCCATAGGCGTAGGCTGAACCCTCCCCAGTTATCATAATCTCTGTGGAGGAGAACTCTCCAAGTGATTCTAATTTGTATGTAAGGTTGTGAACCATGGCTATAGTATAATATTCAGAATTTCTGCTCCTTATCCAGGTGTAGTGTGTCATGTCCAATGTCCAAAGACATGATTTGCAATACTTGCATAATCCTGTGTAGCCTAACTCCTAAGTAGATTCAGATCCTTTGATTATAGACACCTGGTCTTTCTTTGTACCTTGAACCTGTGTGCCAGGGCCAAGTGAATTCAAGGTGGACCCAAATTCCATGTCTGTAACCTTGGCAACAAAAAAATGCTGCAGGTACAAATCAATTTTAAAAATAACAAAAGTCTTGAACAAACACTTCACAGAAGATATGTGAATAAGCACATGAAAAGGTTCTCAACATATTTAGTCATCAGGGAAATGCATATTAAAGCCATAATGAGATACAATTTCACACTCACTGACAATACCAGAAGATTAACAATACCAAATACTGGCAAAGAGAGAGCAACCGGAACCCATACAGTACTGATGAGAGCATAAAATGGCACAACTACCTAGATAAACTGTTTAGCAGTTTTTGTAAAGTTAAACACTTATGCAAAAACTCAGCAATTCCACTCCTAGGAAATAAAAACAAATGTCCACTAGTAATGTTCAAGAATGTTCATTGCTTTATTCATAATAGTTCAAAACTCCAAACAACTCCAGTGTCCATCAATAGGGAAATGGATAAGCAAATTGTATTATAGTCATACAATGGAATACTACTCAGCAATGAGAAGGAATAAACAATTAATGCACACAAAAAGCACAGATGAATTTCAAAAACATTATGTTGAGTGAAAGAAGCATGACAAAGAATTTATATTATGTGATTCCATTTATATGAGGTTCAAAGAGAGGCAAAACTAATCTATAGTGTAGAAATCAAAGCAGTTGATTTCTGAGGCCTGGGGGGCAGAGGTACACAAGGATTGGCTGGAAAGAGGCAGGGATATTCTAAAGTACCATTAGACTGGTAGTTGCCCACATGAATATGGTTGTCAAAATTCATAGAACTGTGCAATTAGATCCATGCATTTTATTGTATATGTTATACTTTAATTTAAAAATCATATAAGAAGAAGGTTGGAGGCTTTAAGGCCACACATCATTGATCCCTCTCTCCAGGAGGACACAGGCAGGCTCTGAGGAGCACTCTGACCATAGCTGGTGTCCCAGAGCACCCTCCCCAAAGGTGACAAAGTGAAGAATAGTTTGAAAAACATCAGATAGTGCTGGTTTTTAGCTCTGCAGTTCTGCTGGAATGTAAGGTATGTAAAGGGTAGATTGGGAAACAGAAATGCCAAGGAGACCCTTAAATGCCAGACCAAAGGGCTTGATCCTTACCGAAGACAGTGGAATCTGCTGGAGGTTGTGAGCAGAGACTGCTTCTCAAGGAAATGCCTTCTTCTTGAGGGTTTCACTGATTCACCTTTGATTCCTCCCTAATGCCTTTTAGAATTAAGAAGAATTCACAAAACCTAGTAGCTGAAGTTCCTCCTCCTAAATTCTATCAAACTCATAATCTTAGTTCTGATGATTAGCAGAAACATGGAGGCTACTGTTTGCTTTGGATTCAAACTTATTTTACCTTTTCGTAATACTAGGCAGATGCTGGCATGGAAAGTCTCCAGAGCTTACTTGCTGGCTTTAGTTTCCTCATCTCCAGTTCACTCCTCACACTTTGCAATTTCCCATTCCACTATTCTTCTTAAACCACTCTCACACAGAACTCCATTTCTATCAATTAGGACTTTATATTAGTTTCTCTATCACTGTGGAACAAGTTACCCCAAAACTTAGTTGTATTAAAACAATAATAGTCATTTATTATCTTTCACATTTTTTTGTGGGTCAGGGTATCAGACGGGACACCACCAGGATGGCTTGTTTCTACTCCTTGATATCTTGGATGTCAGCTGGAAGACTTGAAGACTGAAGGCCAGAATCATGTGAAAGCTCATTCATTCACATGTAGTGATTGATTCTGCTGTCCGTGGAGACCTTAGCTGGGATTGCTGGCTAGGATACCTACTACATGTGACCTCTCCAAGTGGCTTATGTTTCCTCACCATGTAGTGGTAGGTTACAGAGGCAAAGAGGGAAGGAGAGGAGAGAGATAAAAGGGGAGAGAGAGGGAGAGAGAGAGAGAAAGAGAGAGGAAGAGAGAGGAGAATCTCTTTATCTTAGCCTCACATTTCACAGAGCATCAGCATAGCGTACTCCACTGAGTAGGGCAGTCACGAGCCCCACCCAGACTCGAGGGATGGGAACACATACCCCACCCCTCAGTCAGTGGACTATCAGTCACATTGCAAAGGAGCATGTGCGATGGGGTAAATATATTGATCCAGAGGCATCTTTGGAAAATACAATCTGCTACAGACTCTTTTGGTTTCACGTTACAAAAATCTCAAGACTAACTGGCTTAAACAAGGAGGAAATTGACTGACTCACATAAGTGAAAACTCCAGGGGTAGAGCTGACTTCAGATAAGCCTTGAATAAATCTTAAGCTATGTCACCGGGTCCCAGTTTCTCTTCCATTATCTCTGAGCTTGGCTTCATCTGTGATGTGAGTCTCAGATTCTCCCCTGGTGGTGGCAAGGTGCTGCCATACATAGCTTCACCCACATATCTTCTCTTGCTCAATTACTTCAGGAAAAGAGAAGTCTCTTTCTTTGATATTTCATACAAACATCCTGGACATTGAGTTTCTTTGGCTCTCATTATCCTGACTTAGTTCTTGTGCCCATTCCTGAACAATTTGCTGTCATCAAGCAAATGTTTTGAGTGAATTGGCTTAGGCCCGAGTCACATATCCACCTTTGAAGCTGAGGCAAGGTCAATATCACCATAAGTCACGAGTCTCCTGCAACAGATTAATTCAGCCCTACCCCTGGAGTTTTCACATATGTGAGTCAGTCAGTTTCCTCTTTGCTTAAGCCAGTTAGTCTGGGTTTTCCATAACATGAAACCAAAAGAGTCTGTAATGATGATATTTTTCAAAGATGCCTTTGGATCAATATATAAATCCTTTTGGCACCTGCTCTTTTGTAATGTGAGTGATAGTCTTCCCACCGAAGAGTGAGGTTTATATTACTTACATCCCAAAAAGTCTGGAGTCACATAGCCACTTGAGTCCATCCAGTTGTTCAATGATTCAGGGCTGGTAGAGCTTTAATTCTCTTGATCTTTTAATTTGTTTCTCACAAAAATGTTTGCCCCAGTTCTCGTCATCATGTCTGTCTAGACATTATGTCTCCTTTGTGCCATCCATCACGTTGCCACTGCTTGCTGTAAAGTGATTGGGAGAGTGGATGCAGGTGATGCAGGCAAGGGAGAAGAGGGTTTGGAATGTTGTTTGGTTATCCATCTCACAGTCTGTCACATCAGCCACTGGGTTTGGGAATGTGTCTGCTTCATCTGAACCACTCGGCTGAAAGTTAGAAGGGATGTCTCTTCCATAGCAAAATTAGAGTGCCCTTATCATAAGAAGACTAAGGAGAGGCTAGACAGCAAACATGAGGAATAACCACCACCTCAATGTCCTTTTAATTCTGCACTCTTCTTTCTGTGGAAACCTCAGAAGAAACTCTAGTGAACTCTTACTGGTAATTGCCAAATTCTGTAGAAATTTAAGTAATTTTTGTATTGGATCTCTCTTTTGCAATTAAAAAATATATATTTTATTTATTTTTAGAGAGAGGGGAAGAGAGGGAGAAAGAGAGGGAGCAAAACATCAATCAGTTGCTTCTTGTACGTGCCCTGACTGGAGACTGAACCCACAACCCAAGCATGTGCCCTGACTAGGAATTGAACCTGCGACCTTTCACTTTGCAGGATGATGCCCAACCAACTGAGCCACACGGGTCAGGCCTCTTTTGCATTTGATGCTGTTGCTTATTCCCTCCTTCCTACAACTCATTACTTCATTAAAATTTTGTTTCCCCTGCTTCTGTGACAGATCTTCTGGTTGTCTTTAAGCCTCTCTGGTCATATGATTTATGCATTTGAGAGGCCCTTCTTCCTCACCCTGTCCCACACCCATGGGCCTGACTGCAGCCAAGCACCTTTCTTATTTTGTCTGCTCCCTTCTTTTTGTCATGCTTAATTTGACTGCTCAGTTCAGCCATTTTTCATTCTTATATCTAAATAAAGAAATTTAAAGTTGTTAATCTTCTTGTAAGGAGAAATTTGGCCCATTCCCATAAATTATGTTATGTAGTGCTCTCCTTTTGGTAAATATCTAAATAGATTTTACTTTCCTTGAATTTATTTTATAATATGAATAATACATATTCTACTTTCCTTTTGTTTGCACGTGCCTGTTGTCTCTTCCTAAAGGTTGTGTTTAACGTTTCTGCTCATTCATATGTTGCACACACTTGACTTAAATACATACACTTGACTTCCATCTAGTACACATGTGGACCCTTTTTACTCATCATGCTAATTAGTTTAAATGCCAGTGGCTGCACACCCAGGTAACCTTCTGGACTGCAGACTTCTGCTGAAGATCGTTTGGGCCCCATCTTCCTCTCAGAAGCCAGGCTAGGGATGACTGCTCCAAGCCTGAAATTTCCACTCATTTTTGCTGAGCTCATTATGAGTGTTGGAAAGTGATGTACTGGGGAGCAGAGTGGTGCAAAAGAGACTGGCGTTGTCTTGATTTCGCCAGTTTAAGCCATTTGTGCCCCAAATTCTATATCCTTAATATACTTTATACAGGCGTTTATTATGGGTCTTAACCCACCCCAGTCTAAATTAATATGAACTCTTTTCTGGGATGTTTGACAATGAATAAATAATTTCTGCTGTTTTTCAGGAATCATCCTGTAAATATTGAGATAAGGAGAAAAGAAGAAAACATAAATGTGAGTATTGACAAACAGTTCTGCTTGCTTTTTTTACCCTCTAACCAGGAGAATAACAGAAGCTGAGAGTAGCCAGACTACTTTTCAGGAGAAAGAATGGGGCCAGGAAAGGGGGAGGAGGGAAATCAGTGGAGGTTGGAGATGGGAAGAAAGGCAGGCAATCAAATGTACTGTCATCTGAAGAGTGGAACTCTGGGGGACAGAGCTTGGTAATGAGGATTTTCATAAAATAAGTGTGTTTTGTGATATTCCCCTCTGTTTTTAAGGACATTCAGTAAATATTTATACTGCTTTTCAATGCTTTTTTAGAGTTTCATTTGTGTTTCTCTTGGATGCATCATTAACCTAATTTTGTCCTCAAAGTGACAAGATACATTCTAGTTAAGTAATAGCTTTTAATACTGCTACTACTAATAACAACTACTCTTTATTGAGTGCCTATGATCTGCCAGGTCCAGACTATGTTTTGTAATCCCATTCATTGCATTAAAAAATTTTCTAAGGGACTGCAAATAATTTCATACGATTGTTCTTTCAAACAGATGTGCTTTGAAGTCAGATGACCTGAGTTCAAATCCTTGCTCTTGTGTGTGAACTTGAGGGTGAAACTTTGCATTTCACTCATTGGTTTGAAATCCTGAAACTGCCCTTCAAATATAAGGTTGGCAGCCACCTTAAACAGCCTTGTGAGGCTGGCAGAGTGCTTGACCTGTCTCTAAGTTGATGATAAGGCTGTGAATCCTAAGATCCTGTGCACAGCACATTTGGTGCCATATGTGATAAGTCTCATCACAATAGGAACATTTTATCTCTTATTATAGTTCTTATCACCTCATATTCTCATTTTATGACACTTATGTTTTGTTCACTAGTGTTCCTTTAAACAAAAATATGAGTTCAAAAATAAAAAATAAAAATTTTCTAATGAACTGCAAATAATTTCATACAATTGGGAATTCATAGATGATTGCATTTAAAATCTATTCCTGAAATCATAAACTCATTTGACTACAGGGATCAGGCTCTAGTGAAATGGGATGGGATATAATTAACAGTGTAAAATTGATACTGACCGTGGGGGTCAGGTGATATAAGAGAGGAATAGAAACTGGTCAACTGCAGAGTTCATGCCCCACAGAGGCAGCTGTTGCTTAGTCCCAGCCAATTTTTGCCCTGAGAAAATGTGACCTCATTATTACTGGGTCTTCTGTAATTTTTCCAAGAGAAGTCAGAAATGCTCTTCTGTATATTTCTAATTCTTAAATTTTGTGTTCTCTTTGAAAATTGTTGAATATAAGTCTTTTGGGTAACTAGCTTGTGGCCTTTCTCTATTAAAATAGGCCAAAGAAAAAAAGATAAAATTAAAATTAAGTCATTTGGTCAGAAAAGCTTAAGTTACTTGGTTCTTGAGAGAGAGAGAGAGAGAGAGAGAGAGAGAGAGACTAGAATGAGGACAGGGTTTGTTGCAGGATTTTTGTAGAAACTTGGTTTCTTTATTAGTTTGCACACTTTGAGATCTGCATTTCTCTAACTCAGCTGCTTGATTTCCCTAAAGAAAAGTGGGTGCTGGATGGGAATGACACAGTGAAATCATAAAGAAAAGTGCTTAAATTTAAAATACAAACTGTGCTCCAGCCAAGTGAGGCAACCAGATCTGTTCTCGGCTTCTCTCCACATTTCTAGCTGTAATCATTTCTGGGGCTGGTCCCTACTGGGGATCCAGAGAAATCCATGTCTTACAATCCTTTCACCTGCATTGTATCCTCTTGCTGTGTTGTTTCCTAAGCCAGAGAGAGGGTGGAGATGAAGGAAGAGAATGGGAGTGGGGAGGAGCAAGGAGGGTTCTTTCTATATCTTCAGGCTCAAATAATGTCAGAGCAAAGAGGGACCTTAAGCATTCTCATCCATTTTTTAAAATCCTTTATTTCTTTACATTACAAAATTAAGATATACTTGTGGTAACGGATTGCTTATAAATAGAAAATAGACATTCCTTCCTCTTCTGCCTTCATTTACAGATGGAGAAACATGGTCATCGAGGGAAGCGACTACACAATGTCACCTAGTTAGAATTCAAGGGAAGCTTTCCTGGAGACAGACACTGGGATTGAACAGGATTGTTTCCCATAGAAAGAAAAGAGGCTGGAATGTTGAGGAGAAAGTTTATTCAATTACCCATTTTTATATCTGAGAAGGCACCAGGAAGAAGAACAAAAAGACTAGGTCTGTCTTTAAGTCTATATATTGAAGGGTCATTATGGTACTGTACTTAGAGTTTTATGTGCTTTTTCTTCTTTATGTAAGCCTTACCACCCCCTTGGGAGGTAGGTATGGTTATTCTATTGTCAGAACTAAGGAAACTGAGGACCAGAGGAGTAATTAACTTGCTTCATGTCACATTGTTAGTAAAGCAGAGTACCTAGAACCTGGGTGTGTCTGATCCTGAAGTTTCAACCCTATACAGCACCTGTGTAAATTAAAAATAGGTACCTCTGCCTCTGAGCACATGAAACTGCACCAGGGCTCATGACATGGGGGTACCTTCTGCTGTTCATTGGCTATGCTTTCTGCTCCAAGCTCATGGCCCTTAACAACGATGCAATATGGTTTATAGAACTATGATGTTATTGTCCTGGATGGTGTGGCTCAGTGGATTGAGCACCGGTCTGTGAACCAAAGGGTCTCCAGTTTGATTCCCAGTCAGAGCACATTCCTGGGTTGCGGGTCAGGTCCCCAGTTGGGGGCATGAGAGAAGCAACCACACACTGATGTTTCTCTCCCTCTTTTTTCCTCCCTTCCCCTCTCTCTAAAAGTAAATAAATAAAATCTTTTTAAAAATATATGACGTTATTTTCATTATGGTAAGTGTGTAGTAATTCTACAAATTATTTTTCCATTTTTATTCTGAGGTAAGAATGGGGAATAGAGATACAGTACCTGCTGAGGTACTGTAAGACTTGGAAACAAGACACTGTATCCTGGTCAGCAATGAAGAGAGCCTTGGAAATCTGGATTCTAGGGCTGTACTGCACCATAATCTAGCTACTTGACTTGGGTTTTAGTTTTCTTATTTGTAGAGTGGCACAAGGAAAGATTGGACCAAATGAATTCTGAGGTTCCTTTCAGCTCTGAGGTCTATGGTTCTAAGAATGGACAGAGGTGCCCAGTGGGGAGATGTTTTAAAATCAGCTAGAAACCGCCCTGGGTGTGGCTCAGTTGGTTGAAGCATCTTCCCATACACCGAAGGGTCGAGGGATGGGGATTGGATTCGAGGTCTGTGAGTGTGCCTGGGTTGGTGGTTTGATCCATGGTATGGGCGCATGTGAGAGGCAGCCCGTCAATGTTTCTCTCTTACATCAACATCTCTCTCTCTCTCTTCCCGCCTCTTTCTTTAAAATCAATGAACATATTGTTTTAATATAAATAAATAAACAAATAAATAAATAAATAAAATTAGTCAGAAACCTAACAAACAAATGAGAAGCGACTCAGATGAAGAATAGAAGATAGGCAGGCTACAGAGAGCACTTAATACAGTGTATGAAACACTGAAAAGTGACGTCTGGTCTCTGCTGGAATGAACCTTTGCCTCCTTGAGACAGGCCATGACATTGTTGGCCAGTTCTGATTATTAGAATTCCTTATACCGAGTCCAGGCTTGCTCTATTAGTCCTAGCTGTGCCAAGGGGACCACAGAGCCCATTTCAAATATACTTCCCCAAGATAGTTCTTCAAATAATAGAAATAGTGACTGTATCTCCCCAGAATTATCTCTTCTCCAGGCTAAATGTCCTCTGGACTGCTATTCATCCCTCAGATGACGTGGCTTCTAGTCCCTTGACTCAAGCTTATTCACTCAACAAACAGCAACCAAACATATCACATGCCAGGTTCTGTGGGAGTAACTGGGAATACAGAAGGTGAGTAAGACCCAGTCCCAATGCTCAAGGGGTTTATTATTGAATCAGAATGACAGACAAACAGAAGCTCCTAAATCATTGCACCAACACTAGTGGAAGGAGTTTAAGTATAGGGGGAGTCAAAGATAGTCCATTTTTCACTCAGGGGGTCAGGAAGGCTTCTTGGAGGAGGTGAGACTTTTTCCATAAATCAGTTTATCTTCCTCTTCATCCAAGGACTTTACCTCATACTGCCTTCTTTTCTTGGCATTTCTCTAACACTCCCATTGGAGTGTTATGTTTCAGGAAAACTTTTAAAAATATATTCATCTGCCACCTTAGAAATGTTTTTATAAGAAGAAAATCTAGCAGCTTGTGACAAGAATGACTATTTCAGCACATGCAGTCTGAGATAATTTCACCAGTTCCCATTCTTCTTATAGTTCCTCCAACCTGGCTTCTTTTTCATCGTCTTCTCTTTTTCTTCTTTCAGTCTTTCTCTCATCCTCCCTCTCAAGGCATTTTTACATTCTCATAGTTATTCGTCACAACGAAGCTTTTTTTTTTTTAATATATAAATTAAAATGGGTTAATGAACTTGGCAGAGGGAACAAGCTGGGAAGTGGCAGGAGCAGGATTTGAACCTGGCTCTTCTAATAAATATTCACATTCAATTACAGGAAAAGAGGTTACAGGATTTCTACCTGACCCTTTGCTAATCCAAGAGTGTATATTTGAAAACATAATCATTTTCATGACACATCAGGCCTAACTCTCCCATCTAGGTGCCTCTATCCTTCCTGAATAAAATGAGCTCTCCTAACAGCTTTTAACGTGTTTCTGCTAAATGTACATATATCCAACTACAGTATTCTCTCACTTATCGCAGGTATTACGTTCTAGACACACACACCCCCGCGATAGGTGAAATTCCACGAAGTAGGAAACTTACATTTATTTTAGTATTTATATATATTTTAAGGCTTTATAAACCCTTCCCACACACTTATAAACTGTTCCCAGTCCCTTATTAACCTTTCCCACTCCCTTATTAACCTTTTCCGCACTTTTATAAACACTACTTATGTTCTTAAACATATTCTACACTCTTAAACCTACGTAACTTTAACAGCATACATATACAGTACCGCAAAATCCCACGATATAGCGAAAAATCTGCGATAAATAATTAAATATATATTTTTTAAATCCCGCGATACAGTGAGGCCGCGATAAGTGAAGCACGATATAGAGAGGGACTACTGTATTCATTGGCACTTTCACATCAAACAGTTGTCTTCTCATAATGTCCTGAGTAGCTAAACTTGTCAGCCCTTTATCTTGGAGAGATGTAGCAAAATATAATAAACACTATATTTCTTAAACGTCAATGATTTGCATACAATTTCTATGATATTTTACTACACTTTTTGTACCAGTCACCCTACTTTAAAAAATATTTTAATTTTTGTTCATTTACTTTTTAACTTAAAATTTAAAAGGAACTTTAGATCACTATATAATGTCCCTATCCATACAATTAAAGTGCAGTGTGCTTTTTATATGTTTCTTAAACACTAAAATAAGTGCATAATTACTAGTATCTTTAAACATTTGCCTGGAACTACTTAAAAATAATATCAGAAGAACAACAGTGAAACCAGGGCTGCCCCATGCAAAACTCTAAGGGTGCTGTTTGCATTGTGCTGACTGCCGAACTATTGAGGGCAGAGCGTAAGGTGTACACGTTAGCCCTGACTAAATGTTGGGAACTTTAAGAAATAGAAAGGGTACTTAGTGGAGGCCTGTAAACCTGTGCCCTAGCCCTGGCACTGCCACTGATTTGCTTGTGACCACAAACAAATGCTTCTACCTATCTGCTCCCCAGCATCTGTATCTGAAAAATGAGGGGGTTGGATTGGAAGAGTTCTAAAGCCCCCCCTTCAATTGTTACAATCCTTCTTTTGAACAGCTCTAGTTATCTGAGATATCATTCTGAGGCTTCCCCCGGCTTTTACCCTGGGGGAAAGCTTTACTCTTACTGAAGTTCAGCCAGCTACAATGGGCACTTGTAGACTAAGAAAACATTTTCTTTGCTTAGGAGATAAAGTCAGGCAAGTTTCCCAAAATGGGGTTCATGTTGGGCAAGAGGGCAGCTCTAGGCAAAGTTGTGAGTTTGATGCTATGGTACAAAGTCAGATGTTATCACCATGGTTATAGATATTGATATTTGTGAACTCCCCACCCCTTTGGACCAGAGAGTAAACTTGTGAAGGCAGCGGCTGAAAACCTCGTAGTTTATTAATGCACTAGGATCTCAGTTAATGTTTGAAAATGGGACCAGAAGGGAAAAGAGAAGAAGCAAATGGAGAAAAGGAAGGGAAGGGAAAGAGATGAGACTGGAGGGCTTACCCTTCTATTCCTCAGAATAAGCTAAATCATTTTGGCTCATTACACGAGTGACACCTAGATGTGAATGGGGATTATTTCACTATTTTTGCTCCCTGTCTTAATTTTATGCTCCCTCTCTTAATTATTTCATGTAGTAGAAATAGCATGTAAAATGTTTTTCTAATCCTTTCACCACAGTTAAGAGTAGTTTGAAATTTCCCTTATGTATCTTTGATTTATTATTCATAAATGCATCCTATTTAAATGACTTAAATGCAATGCTAATTGTTATATATTTCCATTAATTAATTAATTTATTCCAAGAATACTTTTGAGGCCCCCTACTATGTGTCACGAACCATGCTAGATATTGTTGAATATATTATGATGAATAGATATGGTTCATGACTTTGGAGTTTTCACAGGCTATTTTGGGAGACAGGTAAATTGGAATAGACCCTTGGCATTTGTGAATTACTTATTCATTGTTTCAGCTACTCAATTCACAAACAGCCTCAAAGATCCATGACATGAATTTAATTGTAATGAGAATAATTATACTGATACTATGGGCTGTTGAGGGTATTAACTGAGATGATGCATTTTTAAACACTTACCATGAATCTGAATCAAGAACACAGGAGGGACTCACTTGGCTAGCCAAGCCAAACAGAGTGAGCAACTTGGATGAGTTGCAAGAAGGAGGGAAATATGAACAGAATATCCTATTTTCCAAATTTGGAGGAGGAAAAACATTTCCTATAAGCAATAAAAATAGGGTAGGCCATAAAAAAATACATGTAATTTGCTGTCTAAGTTATAAAATATAAGTCACAGTTCAAGTTATTGTGTAGCACTATTTTTCCAAAATCACAAAATATTTATCAAAATTGTAGAAAGAAGGGTTGACAGTTCAATTCCCAGTCAGGGCACATGCCTGGGTTGTGGGCCAGGTCTCCAGTTGTGGGCATGTGAAAGGCAATCACACATTGATGTTTCTCTCCCTCTCTTTCTCCTTCCCTCCCCCTCTCTCTAAAAATAAGTAAATAAAAAATGTTTACCAATAAGTTAAAAAATATTAGAAAGAAGCAGCATGAGCAGACTGATGTAAATCCTTTGATGATCACACTCTTTGCACAAATATGGTTATTCATATCAACACTTGCACAGCTTTGCATCACTTATAACACAAATTTATGACTTGTTTTTAGCTGTCAATCTTTGTTAAGTCTGATGGCATTATTTGAAATTGTCAAAAGAAAACTTTTTCATTTTTACTCCCTGACCTCCTTTTTAGTGGCGATGTTCTGAGCACCTTTTTTCTTTGTTTGCTTGTCTCTCTCTTTCAGCTCTTTCTTCTTTGCCTCAACAAAATTGTTTGGTGAGATTGGTCAGGTGAAATTCGTGTCTCAGAAGCTGGAGAAAACAACTGTATCTTAGTACGCTTAAAGGTTCAGAACCTTGGACAGCAAACATGTGCCCTCCCCCTTTAAACATTCATTATGCTACCAGTATAAAGCCAATAATGAGCAGCAATCATAAATGGGGGGGGGGGGGGGGCTGTCTTAAGACTCAATTTGTTGAGTGTTACCTAAGCAGAATAAACAAAGTGCTGCAGGAGAACCAAGGAGGGAGAGATTGAATCTTTCCAAAGAATCTGGGAAAGTTTCATGCAGAAGATGACACTATACCAGGACTGCAGAGAATAATAGTCACAGTATTGAGCTGTTTGACCTGAAAGGGGTCTCAGTTGTCATTTTATACAATTTCAGTTTTAAAAAAGTTTTTCTTAGTGTATCAGGATTATAATTGGCTGCATATAACAAAAATCCTAAATAAATAACTTAAAAACAAAGTAGAGGTTTCTCTCACCTAAAAGTCCAGAAATAGTCCATTTTGAGCTTATGTGGAGACTTCGAAGTCATTAGAGACCCAAGTTCCTTATAACTTTCTCTTCCACTATCCTTAGTGAACTAAATTCTGAAAGGCAGCTCACAGTCCAAAATGGCAGCTCAAACTTTAGCCATTACATCTGTATTCTAGTCAGAAATCAGGAGAGAGCAATAATCGTAGCTCTATAATCTAAGTCAATTTCTTTTAAAGAGATGTCCTGGGTCTCAGACTACAACTTTTAATCACATCTCACTGGTCATCCCCAGCTACAAGAGAGGATGGGCAATATCATATTTTAGCTGGACACACTATAGCCCATTAAAAAATCACAAATTTGTCAGCATAAAAGAAAAGGAGAATAAATATTAAGTAAGCAACCTACAGTCTCTGCCACACTTAATAACCTTCGTAAGGGACCTTCTGGGTCTCTGTGTATCTCATGTTCTCTGCATCACAGAGCATAGCACAGCAAATGAAGTCATGCGTGAATAAACTGAATTTTAGGAAAATTGTGAAATCTCTAATCTCTTGTGAAGAATTCTCTTTATTTCACCCTATTTCCCAGAATTTCCACTCACTGGAAATTCCAAAGTCACCCTGAGCATGTCTGCCTCTTCTTCCTTCCTTCCTTCCTTCCTTCCTTCTCTCTCTCTCTCTCTCTCTCTCTCTCTCTCTCTCTCTCTCTCTCTCTCTCTCTCTCTCTCTCTCTCTCTTTCCTCTTCCTTATTCTTGGCCACAATTTCAGTCAAGTCTACCTCTTTCTTTTTGTTTGTTTGTTTGTTTTTAGTATATTTTATTTACTATGTTTTTACACTAGTTCCAATTTTTTTCCCTTTGCTCCCCTCTGCCCAGTACCCCCCTACCCTCCAGCAATCTCACCCCCCCTTAGTTCATGTCCATTGGTCATACATATAAGGCCTTTGGCCTTATATTTTCCTATATTATTCTTAATTTCCCCTGTCTATTTTGTACCAACCGATTATGCTTGATAATCTCTGCACCATTTCCCCATTTCTCTCCCTCCCCCCTCCCAGCTGATAACCCTCCAAATGATCCCCATACCTATGATTCTGTTCCTATTCTGGTTTGCTTAGTTGGATTTTGTTTTTATTTTTTAGGTTCAGTTGTTGATAGTTGTGAGTTTCTTGTCATTTTACTGTTCATAGTTTTGATCTTCTATTTCTTAAGTAAGTCCCTTTGACATTTAATATAATAATGGCTTGGTGATGATGAACTCCTTTAGCTTCACCTTGTCTGGGAAGCACTTCATCGGCCTTTCCATTCCAAATGATAGCTTTGCTGGATAGAGTAATCCTGGTTGCAGGTTGCCTTTCATCACATTGAATACTGCTTGCCAGTCCCTTCCTGCCTGCAAAGTGTCCTCTGAGAAATCAGCTGATAGTCCTATAGGCATCCCCCTGTAGGAAGCTCTCCACCTCTCTCTTGCTGTCCCCAGGACTCTGTCTTTGTCTTTCACCTTTGGCATCTCAATAATGATGTGTCCTGGTGTGGTCCGCTCTGGGTCCAGCCCACCTGGGACCCTCTGTGTTTCCCGGACCTGTATGTCCATCTCCTTCACAAAATTTGGGAAGTTTTCCTCATTTTTTTCAACTTTCGGTTCCTCATTCTGCACTGGTTGACTGTTTTTTTCTTCCTTATGTTCCAAACCATTGATTTGAACCCCGGTTTTCTTCCCTTCACCATTGTTTTTGCATGGATTTTCCTTTGTTTCACTTAGCATGGCCTTCACTTCTCTTATGCATTTACCGTACTCAAGCATATCTGTCAATCCTGTGAGCATCTTTATCACCAGTGTTTTGAATTCTGCATCTGTTAGGTTGTCTATCTTCTCATCTGTTAGGTTGGCTATCTCCTCATCGCTTAGTTCTCCCACTGGAACCTTGATCCATTCCCCCTTTTGGGGCATACTTTTCTGTCTTCTCATTCTGACAGGCTCCTGTGTTTCTTTGCCTCTGTGTCCCAGGCAGAGCTGTCTCTCCTGTTACACTGCAAGGGGTGGAGCTTTAGGGATTCTTCAGTACAGGGAGACCTGTTTTGCCATGTTGTGGCACTGTTTGTGGAGGAGGGGTTTGAGAGGGAATAATGCCGCCTGCCCAGCATTTGCCCCTTTTCCAGGCACCTCTCCCACTTCTGCACTGAACTGGTGGCCCTCTAGCTGCTGTCCTGGCCATTGTTTTCAGAGTGAGTGGGTCTGCGGACGTTCTAGGACCATGGGGGCCCTTTAAACAAGTGGACTCGGCTGAGAGACCAGCAGTTTCTGCCTCTACTCCAACTCCCACTGGTCTGCACAGTCAGAAACAATGAGGCTTGATTTTCCCTGGTGCTGGCACTGTGAGCTGAGAGGTCCAGTGAGGAGCTGGGAATGCTCCCCAGGTGTCCCTGCTGACTTTTTAAAACAGGTGACTGTGCTTTCTGCTAGCCTGCTGCTGCCACCACTGATGCTGCCACCATCACACCACGTCCTCTCCACCACAGCTCCGCCCCTCCTACCTGTCTGGATGAGTATTTCTTCTTTATATCTTTGTTTGCTGGACTTCCATGCAGTTTGATTTTCTGGAATTTCTGGTTGTTTCTAGTTTTGAGGTAGTTGTATTCCTTCTTAGTTGTGGAGGGAGATGCAGCATGTCTGTCTATGCCTCCATCTTGGCCAGAAGTCCAAGTCTGCCTCTTTCTTATACAGCGAATATTAAGCTATCTGGCGACATTTCTTGTGTCCTTTCTTTTTGCTCTAGATTGTTGCTTCTCCAGGGCCATAGTCTTCATTTTCTCAACCATTTCTCATAAGATATGACTCCTCAATTTTTCCTTTCAGTTTGATTTTATGACAAAAGTTGTGTCCCAGCCTGAAGCTAGGAATGAATGCAACCATTTCAACCATAGGCAGGGCATGATTTCATCTGCTGTCTGGGCTCCAAACTGACCAAAATAAGGCCTTATAAATTATTTTATTAAATTCCTTTGATGTTAAACCTCTAACAGAATAAATGGGGGGAAAGAGATATGTGAAAAATAAAATGCCATCTCAAGTGCTTTCATTTGATATTCACAAAATATTACCTCCCAGTGTTCTATAGTAATAGCCCCTGGCATAGTGAGGTTGCCCTTTGGCCGCAGCCCCAGGCTCTGCTTCCCGACTTCCCTTAAGAGTTGAACATTCTGGTTTTCTATCCCTATTTCTCTTCTCCTCAAAGCCTTTGGTCTCTCCAATTGAAACACTATTTAGATACCTCCCTGGATGGTGTGGCTCAGTTGACTAAGCACCGACCTGTAATCTGAAAGGTCACTGGTTCAATTCCCAGTTAGGGCATATGTCTATGTTGTGGGCCAGGTCCTCAGTTGGGGGCATGTGAGAGGCAACCACACATTGATGTTTCTCTCCCTCTCTTTCTCCCTCCCTTCCCCTCTCTCTAAAATAAATAAGTAAATGAACGAATACACAAGTAAATAAAATAAACTGCCCTTGCCTTTCAAAAATCGTTTAAAAAAAGAAAGAAAGAAACACTATTCACAGCATATCATAAGGTTCTCACTCTCTACCCTGCAGAGTCCATGGGAGCTTTTTCAGAAGATGCAGCTTCCAGCCCAAGGCCTCAAATTTACCTGATCTCCTTTCTGTTAAGCACCCCATTCACACTAGGGTCCAGCCTACATTTCTGGATTCTCTAATTAACTCTGCCCTCATATTTTATAAATATACTCACCTATGCAGCCACCACATAAATCAAGATATACAATATTTATAGTTCCCTAGAAGGCTCCTCTGTACCTCCTTTTAATCAATAGCCACCCCTCAAGAGTAGCTACTATTCAAGTTAGTTTTGCCTGTTTTTGAACTTCAGATGAATGGAATTACCCTGTATGTATTCTTTGTGTCTGGCTTCTTTCCTTCATCATTACATCAGACAGATTTATCCATGTTGTGTGTAGCAGTAGTTTTTTTCTTTTTTCCATTGCTATGTCCATTGTGGCAAGTGATTCCAACATCATTTCAATTTGAGTCCAGTGTGTGACCAAGATTGAGAACCATAGCTCTAAGAGTAATTAAAAACAGTGCTGGAATCCTTTCTTCAAAACTACTTGACCTGGATTTGTCCCTAAATTGTTCACCATCAGGTTGTCTTTGGGTTCAAGTAGAAATTTAGCCTCATTCAGTTGCCAAAGGCCTCACTTGGCATCACGTTGACTCACAAGGGTCCAAGATAAGAAACAGCACACCAGCAGGACCGCACCTAGTACTTCTCTTCTGCAGGAGTTACTGTAGTAATTTACTGACTAGTCTTCTTGGTCCCTTTAGGTGACAGCTCAGGTACAAGGAGACAAGATCACATTAGTGAATGTGGTGACAATTTTAGTTTAGAAACGCCCTGTCCCCAATAGGAATCAATACCTTGTGTCCCATAGGCATAGCTTTTGGGTTCCCTGTGGGAGATGAGCTTAGTTACAAGAGTCACTGCACTTAGCGAGGCCCAAAGCCATGCTTCCCACCAGGTATCACTATATCCTGGCCCAGGTGAACTTTACCAACCAGGAGTTATTTTTACCATAAGCAATGCTGCCTAATACCATAGCTGACATTGCACCTTTATTAGACTTCCCGGGGGAAAGAGATATAAAATTAACCCAATTTTGTCCTAAGAGAAGGAGAAAAGGAAAAGCCTTTATTCATACCACTTTCAGATGACACACTGACCTTTATAAAATAATTAACCAACAAGATTATGTCTGAAAATGTTCCTATTCCTTGAGCCAAAAACAGTATTTGGCATATGAAGATGATTAATAAATGTTTTTCAATGAGAAAATTAATGGTAAATAACAATATTAAAAGGATATATTCGACTAAAACAAAATGAAACAAAATTACTTGAATGCTATGTTATCTTGGGCAAGTCTTAATTACTCTAAATCCCTGCTACCTTTTCTGTGAGATAGGAATAAATTTCCATTGCATTGGGATTGTTGTAAGGACTAAATGAGATAATGTATGTAGACAATATTACAAACAGCTACACTTAAACTTTATTATAGATGGAGAGAAGCCTAGAGAGAGAATGGGATTTGTACCAAGTCACATATGGTGGCAGAACTCTCCAAGTCTCCTGACTCCTAGCCCAGGCCTTGTCCACAATACCATGTGGCTCCTTCACACAAGTTGTCTTACCCAATTAATGTTTAAGAAATCAGAAATCTCAAACCAGTCAGGATTTTGTTCAAGAGAGAAAACTTTTGTGACAGTCTACTTTGCAATGTAGACTTCTCCCCCAGCCTTGACAGGACAGAGTCCCTTCAGGCTCACTTCTTCTAGTGTTAAGGGTGAATTCAAGATTTCTCTCAAGGGTATAAGAAAAAGTAAAAATTATGATCTCAGCTTGCTGCTGATTTGCACAGATGAAGGACAAACAGAACCTCTAAGTATTTATTCTTTTCTTTTATAATTGAACGTATTGGGGTGACATTGGTTAATAAAATTGTACATGTTTCAGGTGTACAATTCTATACTACATCATCTGTATATTGTATTGTGTGTTCACAACTCAAAGTCAAGTCTGTCCATCACCATTTATCCCTGCTTTACCCTCTTCTATCTTCCCCCACCACCTTTTCCCTCTGGTAAGCATTCATCCTTGAAGGCTCTGGTCCCTTTTTCCTTTACAACAGCCTCTACAGGGAGGGGGATAGGAAAAGCAATATGATCAAAATGTAAGGAAGGAACAAATCTCACCAGGAGTCAAATACCATTGTTAAAAAACAGGCACCATGGGCAGAAGCCCAGAAATCAGAGGTTTCCCCCAGTGTTCTTTGAGTCCATTTTTTTAAAGCTGTTAAAAAACACCCTTAAAATAAACCTGCCATCTTGTCAGGACAGAAAGAAGGTTACCCATCTTTCCACCACCATCTGCAGGGCTAGCTCAGCTTCAGGCATCCTTGAACCACACTCCCCCGCCTCCAGCCTGTTCTTTACAGCATTTCTGGGTGGGGTTGATTATAGCCTCTTTCCTTAACTTAGCAAAATTCAATTACAATTAAGATTTGAAGTAAATTAAGGAGGGACTATACATAGTAGCTGGCTTAACAATACTTTTTATTCTTGCAATTTCACATTCTCTAATAATTTCTAACATTGTGCTCGGCCCATTTGTATTTATTGGTCTGAGTTTGAATCAGGTCAGTTTGTGAGTAGGGTCAGGGCTGAGCCTCTATTAGGAGTAGAGCTCAGTCTGCCACTGGGATCATGGCTCAGACTATGGTTGGGATCAGGGTTTACCCTGTAGCTGTGAATAAGGCTCTGATGTATATTCAACTTTACATTAATTTTAAAATATGGCATGTGCAAATATGCAAAGCAACTGTTACCATTTGAAGATTGGAGTTTCACGATGATCATATATTTTTTAATTATGTAAATCACAAGCCTATAATAACATTTGAAATCTAAATCAAGACTTGAAAGCATTATCAGTCTGTGCTGGGCTATGAGGATGGTCTGTCATTAGGGTAGAGACCTGTTTCTGGTTAGCATTAGGGATCAGTTTGTGCTGGGATCAGATTTGTTCGCTGTGAGCACTAGGATTCAGTCAGTTTCTGGGGTCATAGAAGAATGGGGCTATGAAAGGAAAAAAGTGCAGGAAGTCCAAAGAGTCTACTGAGGGACTGTCACAAGACTGAGCAGATAGGGAGCCAGAGAACCAAGATAGATGGGCTCAAAACAGAGCTGGTGACCCCCATCAAAACAGCATACATTAAAAGGACTGACAATATCAAGTGTGGGTGAGGATTTGGAGCACCTAAAACTTATATTTCTGGTAGGAGTATAGATTGTGCAACTACATTGGCAACTGTTTGGCAGTGTATACATAAGGCTAAGTATATGCATACCCTATGGTTCAGCACCTTCACTCTTGGAATGAACAAACAACTGCTACCCCTGACATGGATGAATCTCATGAAATAGTGTTAAGCAAATGAAGCCAGACACCATAGAGTAGATACTTTATTATTCTATTTATGAAAAATTCAAAAACAGGCAAAATTAGTCTATGATAATAGGAGTCAGAATAGGGGTTACATGTAGGAGGTGGTGTAGACTGGAGAGGGCATGAAGGAGCCTCTGGAAAGATGGTATGGTCTATTTTGAACTGGATGGTGGTTATACCGGTGAACATACATAAAAATTCATTGAGATGAACATCTAATATTTGTATATTTTACCACACATAAGTTGTATCTCAATGAGAAAAAAAGAAAGTAGGTAAACAATATAGATTTGTGGCTGGCTAAAGATTGGTCACAGAGTTAATTCCATAGTCATGATTTTTATGCCATGACCATTGAGATGGAACATATAGGATTTGTTGAGCCTCAGCAGGGTGGACCTTGGGGATGTTGGGGGTGGGAGGGTGCAGCCCTTGAAGCAAACACACTGGGCAATGATGTATTGTAAAGAGCCACAGATTTGGAATCAGAAGTCCTAAATTTGGATCTCAGCACTCTGCTTAGTATCTAATCCAGAGGGAAGCACTAGTGTGTTGTGATCAGTCATGAGGTGAGTAACAAATTATTCATTGGTAATTATAAATCACTGAAGCTTTTAATAATTTTCTCTTAATTCATTTGAATTCATAATACATGCATTTGGTTGAAAACAAATTAAATCACATAAAAGAGTATAGAGTGAATAGTTCACTTCCCTGCCATCCCTGACTCCAAACACCAGTCCCCCAGTATCCCTCTTGAGAGGCAACCACTGTCATCAGCATCTTTAAATACCCTTACAGAGACAGTCTATGCATATTCATGAATGATTTCCTTTAAGAAAATTAGAGCAGATTCAAGGTATGCTTATAATAATGTTGCTTGCATAATGAATGCTTTATTTTATTTCCAAAATGGAATTAAGTATTCATTATAAAAATAATACATGCGTATTTAAAAATTGTGTATGTAGAAGTGAAAGCTGCCCCCACCCACTCAACTACCTCTAACTGCTCAGTTCCAGAGTTAACCACTGTTACCAGTTTCCTGTGTGGCTTTTCTGATAATTTATACTTGTGTAAACATATCATACATAGACTGTTACTATAAATAGTAAATTTGCACTCTGATTCTAATATATCAGTGATATCTTTCCACATTAATTACCTATAGCTTTACTTACCCTTCTTAATGGCTGCATAGCATCAAATACTTTCCAATGGGAGAAAAAGGGATGAAGATGTGGCAGAAATTACACATGAGAGTGTGTCCACCTGAAAGCAACATCTGTCATTATGTGTCCCAAAAGGAAAAATATTGAAAGCCACTGATTTAAACCATCTGGGTCTCAGTTTTTCATCTATAAAATGGAGACAATAATGAGAGTCCTATTAACAAGATTATCATGAGAATTACATAGAAAGAAGAATGGATAACAGAATACTTTGTTTCTATTGCTTTATTTATTTATTTATTTTTTAGAGAGAGAGAGGGGAAAGGTGAGAGAGAAAGAAACATCAATTCTGTTGTTGCACTTATTTATGCATTCATTGGTTCTTGTATGTGCCTTGACAGGGGATCAAACCCACAACCTTGGTGTGTTGGGGTGACACTTTAAACAAATGAGCTACCCGACTAAGGCAAATAAAAAAAATTTTTTTAATGTATTGATTTTAGAGAGCAAGGAAGGTTGGGAAGAGGAGGAGAGAGAGAGAGAGAGATTTGTTGTTTCACTTATGTATTCACTGGTTGCTTCTTGTACGTGCCCTGAACGGGGATGAGCCCACAACCTTGGCATATCAGGATGATGTTCTAATGAATTGAACTACCTGGGCCAGAGCCAGAGTACTTTGAAAACTGAAAAGTGCTGTGCAAATGTGAGAGACTGTAATTCCTGGAGG
Organism: Furipterus horrens; assembly: GCF_987537825.1. Taxonomy (NCBI): domain Eukaryota; kingdom Metazoa; phylum Chordata; class Mammalia; order Chiroptera; family Furipteridae; genus Furipterus; species Furipterus horrens. Next base: position 174,137,445 of record NW_028327174.1, on the reverse strand, counting down.
GGTCTAAAGTCTAACAACCAGCACTAATAATAATTGCTTTTCACGCCCTTCTTAGTCAAATGAACTGTTCATCTCTGCATAATAATTGTGAACATTTGTTGAGTTCCTACTTTGGCAGAGATTCTTCTAAGATAAATGAGACTCTTTTTTTTTAGCTATTTACTCTAAGTTTATTTTTAGTATTTTTCAAGTTTATATGAAATCTTCATTTAATACTTCCAACAACTCTATGATATAGGTACTCTGATTATTCTCACTTGACTGATAAGGCAACTAAGACTGACATTGTTGTCAAGGGGAGGTAATACCTCTGAACTGCACCAAGCTCTGTGCTGTTCAGTTTGGAGGTTTATGCCATGCTTCAACTATGTGGTTGTCCTGTGGCTTAAACATACAGTTGGAAAAAGAAGTGACTTTTCAGTAGTACTAAAAAATAAAAAGCAACCAATGACAACTATCCTGAGTCTCATAGGTAATCACAGGTAGTCACATTGCTACCTGCTTCAAAATCCTTCATGACGCCATTCTGCTAAATAAAAGTCAAACTTCTCAGCCTGGTATTTCAGGCTTTCCTTAGTCCTGTCAAATAATTTTTCTAGACCTTTGTACTCCAGGAACTTCTAAAACTATCTTCCCATCATTTCACAGTTATCTGGGAAGCTGTTCTGGGTTGAATTGTGTCCCCTTAAAAAAGAAAATGCTTAAGTCCTAACCCCCAGTACCTGAGAACACGACCTTGTTTGGAAATAGGATCATTGCAGATGTAATCAGTTGTGATGAAGTCATCCTGGAGTAGGGTGACTGGTGCTTCTATAAGAAGATGGCCACATGAAGAGACCAAAGGGGAGAATGCCATGTGACCATTAAGGCAGAGATTGAAATTATGCAACTGCAGGCCAAGTGAGACCAAATAGCACCAGGACTCCACCAAGAGCTAAGAGGAGGCAAGGAAGGATTTTCCTTCAGAGATAGGGTGGTCCTGCCAACACCTTGGTTTGGGACTCTACCCTCTGGAACTGTGAGACAATAAATTTCTGTTATTATAAGTCACTCAGTTCATCGTACTTTGTTACTACAGTCCCAGGAAACTAATAGAGATGTACCCTGACTGGTGTGGCTCAGTTGAGCGTTGTCCCGCAAAGCGAAAGGTCACCAGTTTGATTTCTGGTAGGTGCACATGCCTGGGTTGCAGGCTGGTCCCCGGTTGGGGCACGTGCAAGAGGCAACCAATCGATGTTTCTCTGAAATATTGATGTTTCTCTCCATCTCTCTAAAAATAAAAAATAATAAAAAGGAAATGAATAGAGCCTCAGCCATTTAACCAGGCACTGCACATCTGAGCCCAAGATGCATCAGGCCTTCTTTCTCCTGTTCCATTCCTGTTCTCTTAGCTGGCCATAGCATCCTTGGCAGTTTGCTTTTACAACACTCAGACAATAACACCCATGACATTCTCAGTCTCTTCAGGCAAGCAGCACACCAGTGGTCTGTTTACTTCCTGGCACACCCTGCATTGCATGTGTCAGGTCCCCTGCCCCCTGCCTCCTCCTGGCTCAGGGCCAACCCAGCCCCTCTGGGGAGACAGTAGATTGAAGCCCCCTTCTGGGTTGCCAAGGCGACAGTGCTGTCTGAGTGCCCTGGAGCCAGGCAGCTGTGGCTGCAGGGAAGGGAGGAACCAAGAGAAGGGGGGAGGTTGTGAGAAAGACTAGGAGAAAGACCCAAGGAGAGTCCTTAAAGTGGCTCTAGTACAAACCCAAGAGGTGAAATTAAAACGACAGCCTCGCATGACCAGCATTATAAAGCAACATGTGAGGCTTGAGAGCGAGAGGAAAGACTTTTTACTAGAGGATTCTATGTGGAGTTCAGCACTGTGTGTTTCTTTGAGTCCAAACCCCATTCAATCCTATGCTTTGAGGCCTTTTGACAGCTCGAGAGATCAAAAGAGAACAAAATTCAACAAATGGGGACTGGTATTTTGCACACTAAGGGCAAGTCTCCTATAAATTGCCTTAAGGTGCACAGTAAATGAGGAGAAAGATGCTTGTGACTTTTAGTTCATAATTAGCAATGCCTCCTGTGTGCAGGGAAACATGAGGCGTACTGTGTGTGTGTTGGGGGGAGAGGTACAGGGAAAAGCAGAATGATACACTTGTCCTCAAGCAGTAGAGTCCTCACTTCAATCATTACTGAAGGAATAGACTTCTATAATAGCACGCTGGAGCACTCCAAGGCAATTCTTCTCATTCCATAGGGTTGGGTAGGGCTTCAGGAGGGGCGTGGGGGCTCAGTCCTCAGATCTGTATAGAGGTGGGCTTATATCTAATCTTAGCCAATGAAGAGTAGTGAGTCTTTTGCTAAGATTGCTGAGAGGGACACATTTTTTCTCTTCAGTGCCAGGAACTGTCACCACATGGAATTTCTTATGAAGTCAACATGGGGGTGAGCACAGCTGAGAGAAGAAGGAAGACTGGGAGCTGAGGATTTCATTTGAGCCTCTGAAGCAACTTATGCCAGATCACCTTGGACTTTGGGTTATAGGAACCAATAAATTCTATGTTTCTTTTTTTTTTTTCTATGTTTCTTAAAGTGACTTATGTTACTTCTAATTCCAAAGGTTCAGTAAATGATATATTAGAAACTCTTTCAACTGATAACCAAAGCTTTCCATTCCCTATGTAAAATATACTGATTTATACCTTCGTATACTGAACACTCACAGGCAATAGGCTGCTTTCTGGTACTTTGTTCCCAAACCTCTTTATATTGGTTGTATTTATTATTATAATTATGTTATTTGATTAAATATTAAGTAAACTGCAAAAACACAAGTACAAAAGGAAACATAGTTCCTGGTTCTATGAAAACTAAGTTAAATGTCTTAGAAAGACTTGATAAAAAGTAAGTACTTCAGAATTGCTTTTGGGTTAGATGTAGATGCATACATAGTTAAAAATGAAGCAATAAAAACATGGATGGGTTTTACACTCAGCTTTGGAAAAAATTTTAACTTCTTTTTGCCTCTAAGGAAACCAATGCTAGAAATAGTTGATGATTCATATTGGGTGAGAAATAAACCATTAATTGTTTCATAAGAAGCCTTGCAGCTTCCATCTAACACATCTGGAGCATTTGCTTTGTGGGAAGCCTGGCACTAGGTAAGAAGTTTATCTATCCTGAGACTGACTACCATGCTGTTAGGAAGCCCAAGCTAGCTGGAGAGAGAGAGGGAGACAGAGAGAGAGAGAGAGAGAGAGGAAGGGAAGGGAGAGAAGGAAAAGAGGGGGGAGAGGAGAGAAGGGAGAGAAGGGAGAGAGAGATAAGAGAGAGAGAGAGAGATGCCCTGCTAACCACTAGCTATTCCAGTCATCTCAGCTTAGGTACCAGACAAGGGAGTGATGAAATCGTCTTGGATATCCAGCCCAGTTGGGCTTTCAGAGGACTGCAGCCCCAGCCACCACCTGACTGCAACCTTACAGAGACTCTGTGTGAGAGCCACCCAAATGAGTCAGCGCAGTCCACCCACAGAACCATCAGAAATAATAATAAATTATTGTTTTAAGCTACTTAATGTTAGGTTAGTTTGTAATACTGCAACAGATAACAAGTCTTTTCTGGGTGAAAGGGGTGAATTACAAGAAAAGGGAGGTGGTCTCTAATGTCAAATACCATAAAGAGATCATGGAGGATGAAAAAAAGGGCATTATTCAATTGAGAAGCTACCATTGTCCTTTAAGCATTGCAGTTTCAATAGAATGGTGGGAGCAAAAGGCAAATTGGAAGTGTTCACAGGGCAAGTAAGTAGGAAATAGATACAATGGTGTCTTGGTCTTTTTTCTTTCTTTCTTTTTTTTTAAAAAAATAGTTTAACATTCACTGATGATCGTTGCTTGAATCAGTTATCTCATTGGGGATGGCAAAATGGTGATTTTCTATTAGTCTGTCTACATTTATTAGCTCACATTCTTCAGTAAAGAAGAGTTTTCTCTTATTAATTATGGATGAACCTAATTTCTTCCTAAAATGGCAAGTTAAATGCCTCATTCTTTCTGTTTAATAACCAATTTCCTGACAAAAAAGTCAGTGTCATAGTATTCCCATTAGTAGCAAATGAGGTTTTTTTCCCTTCTTCTCTCTCTCTTTCTCTCTTTGAGTATCATTATGGACTCATATGTGGATTCATGTATCACTTTTATTCAATGAGTTACAATCAATTACAGACTAAATTAGTCTTTAAAGAAGCACTGGAGGGTAGGGTTAAAGATGTGATCAGGAAATTCCTGTAAGAATATGGTACTTGAAGAAACACACATATTTATCCTTCTAGGTAATCAAAAAGTGAAAATCAAGACTATTTAAGAGAGAAAAAAACTATAAAGCATCTATATTCCACTACTAGATGTATAACCCAAAGGAAGTCTCACACAGGTCCTAGAGAAGAAGTGTATGGAGACAGTACCAGCAGTGTTGTTTTGGTTGTGGGGATCTGGAGATAATTTGTGCACTCATAATTGAGGGAGTCTAAAGGTAGCAGATGAAGTACTATGCAGTTGTTAGAAGTAATGGGCCAAATCTTAAAAACATGTTGCTGCAAGAAAGGAAAAAAATCTATCTTATAATACTACTTACATAAGAAAAAAATATATGCATCTAAAATAATAATACAAATTTTATTTCATTGTATTCATACAAATTTTAAATAAATACCTACAAACAAAAGTATACTCACAAAACACACTGGGATGATTTCTTGTGGTAGGAAAGGGGAATGAGATGGGAGAATATGAATACAAGAGAATATTAAATAAATAAATAAAACTAATGCCAGAGGCTTTGCAAGTGAGGAATAGGAATAGGATCAAGTCAATCCCAAATACTTACGTAAAAATAAATAAATAAATAAACTGCTACAATATTTCTGGAAATTAAAACTTTTAAAAACAGCTCTGACTGGTGTGGCCCTCTTGGTTGGGCGTAGTCCCGCAAAGCCAAAGGTTGCCAGTTTCATCCCTGGTCCTCAGGGCACATGCCTAGATTTGGGTTCAGTCCCCAGTTGATGTTTCTCTCTCATATTGATGTTTCTCTCCCTTTCTCCCTTCTTTCCCCTCTCTCTAAAATAAATAAATACGATCTTTTAAAAAACCCAAACCTCTAAAAACATTGACCTAGTCATCCAATTTTTAGAAATCGATCTCTTGTTTAACAGCATTATAACAGCATGTATTCTTTCACCCTTGCCCACATCCTGCAATATACATGGACAGTTGTTTCAGGGAAACCTCAGGTATTTCATAGGTCTTCATGATGTTGGTATGAACAAGTGTAGTCACGTGGTATTGATGGTTAAATTCATCTGCTCCAGCCCCTTCCATTTGCCGCTGCTATTTCCATTGCCAGACATGGTTGAGTATGGCTTGGCTGTCATTGAGTTCTACCTCATCTGGGGTCCTTCAGTTGCTCAAGTTGCAGAATGTTATTCTGTGGCATAACAGACTGTCTTTTGGTTTTATATCTTATTTGAAATCTATCATTGTTTTACAATTTTCAGGAAATAAGTATTTCAGTATTTTCTTATAAACTCCCTTCCTTCCTCTTTACCTCTCAAAATTTGCAAACCAAGCTGGAAGACAAATAGATATGTTGGGCTTGAAAGTAAAATGGGAAATCAAAACCACAATGTAATACCACATCACACCCATTAGGATGGCTGATAGAAAAAGAAAAAGAAGTTGATGAGGATGTGGAGAAATTGAAACTCTTGTGCATTGCCAGGTGGGAATGGGAAATGGTGCAGTCACTATGAAAAACTGGTGGTTCCTCTAAAAGTTAAGCTGGAATTAGCATATGATGCAGCAATTCCACTTGGTGGAATTCAAAAGAATTAAAAGCAGGGACTCAAAAAGATACTTGTACACCAATGTTCATAGCAATATTATTCACAATAGCCAAAAGGTGGAAGCAACGTAAAAGTCCATTGATGGATGGATGGATAAACAAAATGTGGTATATAAATACAATGGAATGTTATTCATCTTTTAAAAAGAACTAAATTCTGATACATGCTATGACATTACCCTAAATGAAATAAGCCAGACACAAAAAGACAGATATCGTATGATTCTGTTTGTATAAGGTACCTATAATAGGCAAATTCCTAGAGAGACAAAGTGGAATAGAGGTACCAGGGGCTGGGAGAGGGGAGAATGAGAGAATTAATACGCACACAGTTTTTGTCTGGGATGATGAAAAAGTTCTGGAAACAGATTGTGGCAATGGTTGAATCACATTGTAAATGTGGTTGCTACAGATGAAATTGTGTGTCCCTTCCACTCCCCCATTCACATGTTGAAGTCCTACTTCCTAGTATGATAATATTTGGTGATAAAGCCTTTGGAAGATAATTAGATTTTGATGTCATGAAGGTGGGGTCCTCAAGATGAGATTAGTGCCCCTATAAGAAGGGACACCATTGAGTTTGCTCTCTTTCTCTCCCTACCATGTGAATACTCAGTGAGAATTTGGCCATCTACCATCCCAGCCAGGAAGGGACCTCTCACCAGAAATCAACCATGCTGTCACCATGTTGATCTTGGACTTCTAGCTTCCAGAACTATGAGAAAATAAAATTCTCTTGTTTAACGCCAGCCTATGGTATTTTGTTACGGCAGCCGGAGCTAAGACAGTAGTTAATGCCACTGAAATACATACTTGCAAATGGTTAAAATGATAAAATTATTATGTATATTTTACCACAATTAGAATGAAAACAAAATGTGAAACAGGCAATTCTGCTACCTTGCCTCTCCTTTGCAAATCTCTGGATGCCAGTCTCAGGAGGGCATTAGTAATTGTACAGTAGTGACTCTGGTCCAATTTCCGTATCTCTCTGCCTTATACGGATAAGGAGAGCAAGGGTCACAGAAATGAACTGATTTAACTAGATCATAGTTCTCTGTTCCTCATCCTGTATTCCCTCTCTGTAGGAATGGTACCACTATCACCCAGTTGCCTGACCTCCAAATCTTGGTCATTTTTTATTCTCTCTCATCTTACTAGACAGTTACATGTCTTGGTGATTCTACCACCTTAATATTCTTCCATTCCTACCATCTTTGCCTCAGTTTGGGTCCCTTTCATCCCTTGCCTAACAGATTTTTAACTGGTTTTATTGCTTCTCTTCTTGTTCCCCTTCAATCTATTTTCTACACAGCAGCCAGAGTGTTTCAAAATCCAATCTGATCATGTCATTCTCTCACTAAATCCTTTAACAGCTCCCTTTAGTTACTTGGGTTAAGTTCAAATGCCTCAATGTGACATTTATGAATCTTCATGGTCTTCTGGTCTCCTCTCAACTCTCTAGTCTGATCTCTTCTCTCCACTCATCTCCCAGGCTGTGCTCCAGCCCTGTTGAACATGTGGTTTCCTAAACATATCATGCCCATTTCTCTTCCTGATCACTGCTGGAGGATGGACATTTTCAGAACTAAAGGTCTCAGCCCACATGGATGTGGTCCATTCTTTTCTTTTGTACCCCTTAATTGGCAAGATGAGGTGGCCCAGGCCTGGTCTGACTCTCTCCCTTATTTCTTCCTGGCATGCAAGGCAGCTTCAGAGGGCTCCTTTGGCTACTAAATAAAACTGCTTGCCTGCCCCTTTTTGTCTAGGGCTGGTGGGCAAGACATCTGACCAAACTGGAGTTGTTAAGAGCTGAGAGTGAAGTTTGAGCTTTGGAGTGGAAAATAGAACAGATTTTGTTTAAGGCCGCTGGCACCTATCAAAAGAGAGACAAAAATGCCACTGTTTATGGGCATTCTACCGTGGGCACTGGGACCGAAGCCCCAACTAGTAATATGATGTTACCTGCCTTGTCTGCGACCAGAAAGTCAAGGATGAAATTCAGGAAATACTAGGTTTCCTGGCCAATTATAATCTTAATGTCTTCCCAGCCCACTTTACCCAAGCTGCTCTACCTGGTAAACTCTTACTCTTCTTTCTTATCTTCTAAGAATATATCTCACCATCCTCCAAGGAGATGGTAAACTCTTTGAAGGCCTGAACTATATACCCTCATCACTGAATCCCCCACAGCCTAGCATTGCTGATGACTGTATGAGTAAAAGGGAAGTTCATGCACCTGGTGTGAGGGCGGAATTTGAAATGTCTGTTGCCAAAGATTCATCCACACTTCTCTCTCATGAGGCCAGTCTACCGCTTTAGCACTTTGCCGTGTCAACTTGTAGCTCACTCTCTCTGCTCAGTCCCCGGCTGGTGGCCGCATGTAGGGAAAGGCTGAGGATAATCCTTTATTGAAATGATCTAGTCAGCAGTTTAGCTGCACCCTCACCCACGTGGCTGTACTTACAGGCACTCCTAGCACATGGTTGAGTTATATTTTTCTTTTCTGTCTCCTCTATGGCTTTGATATGAGAGTCAGAGTAACATAAAAAGGAAATGGGTTCAGTGACCAACATCACATCCAAGAAGAGGGCTGCCAAGGGGGTCATGAATCTGCAGAATTCTTTCATAGGAAAACTGTCAGCACAGCTCAAAAGCCTTTCCTCACCTCAGAGCCTCTCCTTTTGAGAGTAGGCCCAGCTGGGTTGGGTGGTTTCCTGTATGTCTTAACAACAAGGGCGTTTAAAGTAAGGAAAAGGAAGAGAAAGTCAGAGAAGGGTCCGAGCGGCCAGGGCTGATCCAGGCTGGCCTCTGCTGATAACCCAGAATGGTCTCCATACGCAGAGAAGGCAGGGCATCTCCATTTGGTCGTTTCTGCCTCTGCTCCAGCCTCTGGATCCGCAGGGACTGATTTCTCACTGAGGCACAGCCTAAGAAGGGAAGAGAGCGTTCCTCTCCTGAGTGTCTGAAAGGGGAAAACTTTGAAGAAACAGGCAAGAGACGAAGAGGAGACTGTGGCTACGGTGTGGGGAACAGGAGGAGGAGGAGGAGGCGGAGGAGGGAGGCCGAGGCAGCACGATTCGTGGACTGCGAGGCCGGCGGGCGGGCGCGCCGGCTAGTACCAACTAGCCAGAAGCCCTTGCAAAGTCGCGGCGCGAATCCCGGCGTCGGGGCAGCGGCGCAGCAGAGCTGGGCCTGGGCCCCCAGACGCCTGCTCTGGGAGGCCCGCTGCCGCGCCCCGGGGGCGGGCCAGCGGCAGCAAGGTCTCCGAAGCCGGGCTCTGCATGCCCGCGGCGGTCGGCTTCCCCGCCTCCGCGAGCAGCAGCTGCGGAGGATGCCCCTAGGCGCCTCGAGACCAGCCCGGGAGCCACTGCCGAGGAGCACGCCACCCATTGGCCGCAGCTGCGCGGCGTCCCCGCCCCCTCCGTGTCCCCGCCCCCTCCGCAGCTGCCGCCGCTTCCCGGCTCCGCCTCCTCCTCGCCGGGAGCCGCCTCCGTCGCCGCCGCCGTCGTTGCTGCCACCGGCCGGGGCCCAGCCAGCGCCCGCCGCGCCGGAGTCCATTCGCAGCCGGAGCCGCTGCCCGCGGCCCCGCCATGAGCGGAAGCGCCGGTGCCGCGGTGGCCGCCGCCTCGGCAGCTGCGGCCACCGCGCACTTCCAGCCTCCGTCGTCGTCTCCCAGGCCGGGCCCCGCGGACCTCGGGCCCCCGTGCCGCCCGCGTCCCCCACCGCCGCCGCCCCGGCCCGAGCCCGCTGCCGCCGGCCGTCTCAGCCCCCCGGGCCACGGGCCTCTCCGGGCGAATGCCCAGGGTGCCGGCGCCTGCGGCCGAGCGCCGGGAGCAGGTACGGGGTCCAGGAGCGGGCCAGGCGGGGAGGGGCGTGGGTTGGTCCCCAGGGTTGGGGGCGCAGAAGCGTGTGGTCCAGCCCGTCAGCCCCACGGAGTGGGTGGAGCGTGGTCCGGTTCAGCTTTGTCCGGCCCCGGAGCCCCTGGGAGCCCTGCGTCCCCGCCGCGCGGAGCGGCTCACAAAGCGTTTTCCCACCCGGTGGGTAGAAGCCCCCACCCCTTTGGGGGCCAGGGCAGGACCTCTCTGGTCTCCGGTAGGCGGAGGAGGAAACTGAGGCTTCCAGAGGGAAGTGACTTGCCCAAGGTCACGTAGCCGCTGAGAGTCGTATCCTGGCTGGGACCCAGGGCTACCCTGGGCCGGTGCGGGCCCCGAGCGGGGGTGGGGGAGCTGGGAGACGGAGAGCCCCCGGCTTCCGAGAACCGAGGGAGATTGATCCCGGACGAGAGGGCGCTAGGCCCTGGTCTCAGGCACGCCCACCCAGCGCTTTTTGGCTGGTTTAGGGGAAGGGATCTTTTGCGGGGTGGGATGGAGCAGCAGGGGCCGCTTTGGGGGCTTGGGGGTGCCCTGGGGAGCGGATCTGGGGAACCGCGGAGGCAGGGACTCCAGTGATTGGTTTGCTTTCGGGGAAGAGGGCTTCTTGAGTTCGTGGGTCAGAGCTTCGGAAACTTCTTAACGCGGGGACCGTTTGGTCTCTGCGAGGCCACCTAACCACCACTGCTCGGACTAAACCAATCCAGCTGGACTTTACGTATAGGAGGGAGGCCTGCCTCCTTTTGTGGAGACGCCTGTAAGGTGTCTTTTCCACGAAATAGCCTGAGTTTCGTTCATGCCCCAAGCAGACGTGCGTATATGGCCTAAGTGAAGGCATTTTGCCGCTGAAGTCCGAATGAGTTTTTCTACGGTGGTATGAATTGTCCAACTTGTACAACCCCCAGGGAAAGAAAGCTTCCGGGCCTGAAGGGGGAGGAAGCTGGGAGGATTGGGAAAAGTCACCCGCTTGCCTAGCATGTAACTCGGGGCCATGGATTTTATAGGAGTCCCGTTTTTCTCTGGGGTGGGTGATTAGGTGGGTTGTTTTCACTGCGGATGCATCTTGGAAAGGGAAGGAGGAAAAAGGACTTGGAGTTTGGAGGAGTGGGAGAGAGAGAGCGTGCAACGTGTTACAGGCAATGAAGAGGGTCCTGAGGAGCCAGAAAATAGCTGTAGAATGGGGAAAAAGGAGACAATATTTAGTCCTTGTGGGGAAAGGGACGAGAAAGGGTGGCTGAAGGGACAGACAACTGTCTAGTCTAGAGAAATAGATTGGGATGTTTCAAAGAGGGAGCCAAAAGTGATGAGTTTGATAGACGTCTGTTAGAGGCTAGTGGTGTCTTACAAGGTTGAGTGATAGGTATGTATGGGTGTGCAGTCTTTCATTTCTTTAAGTAAAGACTGTTGTACTTTCATGTAAATGCTTTAGCTTTCACACTCCCCACCTCCATTCTCTCCCATTCTAAGGTCGCAGGCCCATAGCAGTGTCTTGGAAATAAAGCTTAACAAGAGAGGGAAGGGAAGGCTAATTAGAAAATGCATTCATTAGGGCCCTTTGTCCGAGAAGATGCCTTGTTTAAGCAGCTGTTTTCTTGCTGCGCTCCAGCACCTCAGGTTTCCAGCTGTGGTGGCTCTTGGCAGGGTGCTTTGGGAGGAACTGTCCCGATTCAGATAAGCTGAGTTAGATTTTTCTTAAAAACTCTTGAGAAGCACATATTTGGCAGATATATATATATATATATATATATATATATTTGTGTGTGTGTGTATAAAATTATGAAAACTTACTCATCAAGACCTGCAATCAGGGAAATGCAAATTAAAACAACAGTGAGATGCCCTTTTAAGGCCATCAGATTGGCAAAATTTAAATGCGATGGTAACAAAATGTTACTAAGGTTGTGGGAACATCGACTTTTAATACTACTAGTGGGAATGTAAATAGATACAACCACCTTGGAGAGTAACATAGTGAAGTCTAGTTGAAGGAAGACAAACATATCTATTTACTGAAAATGTCCATTTCCTTTCTGGTATGTACTCTTAAGTCCTTGCACCCTTGTACAAAAGAACTACAGGAATACTCATTGTAGCTTAAATATCCACCAACAGAACACATAAATTGATTGCTAGCCCCACACAATTGAATATTATAGCACTGTGAAAAATAAACTGCATTAAAATGGTTGAAACTCACAAACATCAGGTGGAGGAAACAAGTAACAGAAAATTGTTCCACCTGTATACAATCTGAAAACATGCAAAGTAACATTGTTTGGGGCTGGGTACATGTGTTAAGTAAAAGTATAAAAACATGCATGGTAATAACTAACACTGAATTCAGAGTAGTAATTACCTTTGGGAAAAGAAGATGGGGAATGGGATTGGACAGGGGTACACAGAGGGCTTTATATCTGTAATGTTCTATTACTAAAAATATCTAAATGAGATAATGGCAAATTAATATTTGCTTATCTTGGGTATAGGGAACAGAGATGTTCATTATATTTTAAATGTTTTCAGATGCTTGAAATATTTTTTTACTTGCAGAAAATGTTCTTGTTTATAGAGCACAAGGGTTTTGTACCATAATAATGAAACTAACCACAGGCTCCAGCCCTGCACAGCATATTAGGCATGCATGCAGGTGATTCTTTTGTCACCCACTTCTGACCTGTAAAGCCAAGTTTTGCGATGGATGACTTTTATTTTGGAGCTGCTGATTGATAGGTGCACAGGATTTCCCACTGTTTCTAAACTTTCTGGTGTACCCACATCAGCAGTTTGAGCTTTGTCAAAGTATAAGTGGTCCAGGACCTTCTGATTTATCAAATGTGAGAGAGGGAGGCAGGCATCTGAGTCTGAAAGGTTCTAGCAGATTTGATGCCAAAGTTTGAGATCTACTGCCTTAGGCTCCTTTTGATTTTGAATCGTACTTTATCAAGCTTTGTCCTAGCCTAGCCCCCAGGCTGACCTCTATTGCTCCTCCTCTATGACTGGGACTAATTTGGACTCATGTGATACTTTGTTTTTTTGTAGAGGATAAAATAATGATAGGGATGGAAGCCGTTGAATGTTAAGCCCTTCATAATCCAGGTTGTCTCTTTCTCTTATTTTCATGTAGCTAAGGGGCCAACCACTCACCAGGGCTATTTAGCAGGTTTTACAAACTTTAACCACATGTATCACAATATGTGGTTTTATTGTTAGGATAGGAGGACCAAAAAGGGGTCTAAATGGAGAAGGAAAACTGGCAGATTTAGCAAAAGTAAACCCCCAAAGGTAAATGTTTGTCATTATGCCTTTCTCTGCAGATGATAGCAATGGTTTGAATGTTTTTGTTTATGATATGCAGCTGAAGTTGAGCTATTTGAACCTATAGTCAAATATTCAGAGCTTTAGGAAACAACTGATTATCCCTCAAGAGGGAAGAGTTTCCTTTCTCCCACATTTGCTAGTTTTCCTTCTCTGCTAGACCCTTTTTGCTCTAGTACTAATACACGTTTAGGAATTAATTTCTTTAACAAGTGTGAGGATTTCTGCTAATGAAATATGAGAAATGCTTATTTGTCTTTGATGAGGTTCTTCTTTCTGAAAACCCAGGTACACTTTTGCAGGGCTGCTGTGCAGGGTTATATAGATTTTGCCCAGCACCAGGGCACCTGTTCTGGGTGGCAAGTGGGTGTGAAAATCCAGTCTGTGTTCCACTGACCCTTATGAACACCTCGTATGCAACTGTGTCCCTTCAAAGAGGGGGTACTCTTTTCTAATTCTCACAGAGGTCCTTTAAGATGTAGCATGGTCCTGTGGCTTTGGAGCTGTTGATCCCACTGTAACTAACTATGCCATCCATACTTACTGTGGGCTCTGCAGTGAGGGCCAGTTGGTGCTGGGCCTGGGGCTGAAAGTTCTCCATATGAACTTTTCATGGGAAGGGACCCACCACCCCAGGCTTTCCAATCACCATTCTCAGTTGAGCCAAAGAGCTCAGCTTAACGCTGTAAAAGTTGTTACAGGGCTGGAGAAATATATACAGAATAAACTGTTTAGAAAACACCATTATTTATGGAAAGACAGAATGAGAGAGAAATCATTAAAAAGACAGAGCATCTGGTAAGTAAAGTGAAGTAGCTGTGTACCACATTTGCTCTTGCATTCTTACAGTGCTCACTTTGAGGGAGAAATACAATTTTATTTTGCTTTTCCTCTTTCACCCTACACTAACATTTCTGAAGTTCTTAAGACCTGGGGCTTTTTAGCCCATTTAAAAAATATTTACCCATTTGTATTTTCCATTAAGTGGTTGTTTATGCTTCCTGCTGTTTCATTTTTTTCTTGGAGCAAGAGGAGGGGGGAGTGCTGAACCAAGGACAAGACTGGACTTCCTACTGCTTTTGCAAATAATGGCAGTGTGTTTTTCAGAACAGTTGTCATGGAACAGTGCTGTTCTGCAGGCTCGAGGGAGAGGTACATTTGAAGTGATTTCTGTTGTCTTTTATTTTTATTATTTTAAAACATGATTGAGGATGATGGATTGAGAGTTTCAATGTGATTTTTGCTGCTGTCTTGAGGGAATTTTTATTTTTAAATATTTTATTTATTTATTTTTAGAGAGAGGAGAAGGGAGGGAGAGAGGAGAGAAACATTGAATGGCTGCCTCTCGTGCCCCCAACTGGGGACCTGGCCCACAACCCAGGCATGTGCCCTGACTGGGAATCAAACCAGTGACCTTTCGGTTTGCAGGTCAGCACTCATTCCACTCAGCCACACCAACCAGGGCTGTTGAAGGGAATTTTTAAAAGAAAAATGTATGTAAATAAAACAATAAAAAAGGCTTAACAAAATAGTCTTATGCCCATAGAAGGAGAATTAATAGTTCTCACCTATAGGCCTTACCAAAAGCAGTTTTAGTTTTTTTTCTGTTCTGCTTAAATGGATATTAGTGCTCTTCTTGGGACTACTTAGAATAGTTAACTGGAGTGATGTTGGGCAGGTGGAGGAGGAGACGATGGGATTATACTAAGGTTTATCATAGTTCCCTCCAGTCATGGAAAGTTTGTCTGCTTTTGTGAAAAAAAAATTGTGTAGAAATAAGGGAGAGATTGTGAGTTTTGATATATAATCATTTGACCCTCTTGAAAGAAAAAAAAAAAGAGGGAAGTGCTAAGAGGAAGAAATACATATATGGAAGAGAGAGTAGCAAGCAATTAAGCAGTAAATGTTTTGTAGTGCTTTGTGGATGTTCCTTGAGTTGAAAGTTACCTGTCTATCAGTTCTGCTTCAGCACCTTTGATTTCAGTGACTGCAGATGATGCTCTCTTAGTTGATACTTGTTTTACTGTCAATAGCCAGAAAATGAGCAATTTTGAAGACTAGAAGTAGTAGGGTAAGCTAAATAAAACAAATATTCATTTCATAATCACTTTTGTAAATAGGAGTTGGGACTTTCATAATTAACAAAAAGTATTTTTTATTTGACTTTGGGGATAAATTATCTTTAAAAAATTTTAATAGAGCCCTGCCTGGGTGGCTAAGTTGGTTGGATTGTCATCCTGGACATCAAAAGGTTGCTGATTGATCCTTGGCCAGGGCACACGATCCCTGGGTGAGCTGCAATCTAGGTATGTGGCTCCCCCATCTAAGTGGGTAGGCGAGGCAGCTGATCAATGTTGTTCCTCACCCTCCACCCCGGCCCCCCGCCCTTCTCCCTTAAATCACATAATCCTCAAAAGAGGATTTAAAATTTTTTAAAGAATAGATTTGTTTTTCTACGTATATTTTTGTCACCATTTCAATACATACGTATTTGAGCACCTACTGGATACCAGTAATACCAATACTAACCACTAATTCGCTGGAATGATGAACTTCATTGGCAGAGACTTCATTACCTGAGGTCCTTAGAACAGTACAGCGGCGTAATCTTATTGTTAGTTTTTCTTCCTTTTTTTTTTTAAAGTGCTTCCTTCTGCTTCCTGGCCTTCTGGGCTTGGTGGTGATCTACCCATCCGTCAGGACAGGCCCCATCCCCTGCTGCCCCAATGGGAGGGGTACAGAGGTTTTGCAGAACCTTTTGGCTGGGCACCCAACAATAAAACCTCTCAAACAATACTGAACCAGACCTGAGGGCCACCATAGTGGTTCTGTCTCCCCTTCCTTCATTGCTGCATGTGTTGCCACCACCCACCCTTTGCTGTGGAGCCTGGAAGGCGCCCCCCTCACCCCCAATCATACAAAGAGGCTTTGTGCTCTGAGGATGTTCTAAAGGCAGGATCACTCACTGTAATTATAATTCCCTAAGCACAACTAAGTAATGGGGGCAGGCAGGGTAGAGATGGTATCCAAGTACTTGTTGGTAGAGAGAAGTCAGGCAGGGATTAAAAATCATGCGGAGACAGTACCAAAATGGATAATGGAGCGTTGTTGCTAATGCTGAAGGGAACATGTTTAAGTGAATACATTTCAGGGTTTTAAATTCTAATACTTGCAAGCTTTAAAAAGCACAGACAGCTGGAACTTTTTTCTTTTTCAATCTAAAATTGTACAGTTACTTTAAAAGTACATTAAAAGAAGGTATGTAGAAATCTGGGCCTACTTTGGTTTCTGATTGTGTTGCCAGAATGATTACCCAAGAAAGCCATATATATAACTTGCTTATTATCCATGGGTGCTGTTACTAATCTTTGTGTTTGTGTGTATGTGTTTTAAGTTTCTCCAAGTAAGCACTGATATATTTGGTACTACCACTAGAAAAAAATCAGATCATCTTGGGGATATAAACTCATATCAATCATCCTGTGTCATCATGTGCTTCCCAGCTTTGTTGGTATTCTTTTAATGAACACTTCTTTTCTTACTGTGTTAAAATTAACTTAGAATATTACTCTAACGAGTGTCTCAAACATTTTTAAATTTTTAAAATTTTAATTTTAATATTTAAAATTTTTTAAATTTATTTTTAGAGAGAGGGGAAGGGAGGGAGAAAGAGACGGAGAAAAACATCAGTGTATGACTGCCTCTCATGCACCCCCAACTGGGGACCCAGCCCACAACCCAGGCATGTGCCCTGACTGGGAATCAAACCAGTGACCCGCTGGTTCACAGGTTGGTGCTTGATCCACTGAACCACACCGCCAGGGCTCAATTTTTTTTTTTTTTTTTAAAGAAATGCACCAAACAATTTACTGCAAAGGTTATATTTAAATTGTATGATAGCAGACTCCATTCCCCCTTACTCAAGGTGAAGAGAAAGAGGTCCTTTTTGTTGTAAATAGCACTGACATCTGTGGTGAGTGAAGCAGCCAGGTAGAGTGTGTGTCTTCCATGGAAACCTACAGCTACTGTGAACTGTCCTTTCCTCTAATTACTTATTACTTGTTGGAATCAGGTCAGGAGTTGGACCTTTATTTTTACTGTGTAGCATGATTTTGAGGAAATTGACCCTTTTTGTTGACGAATAAAATAGTATATATTTAAAGTGATGATTTGTTATATGTGTATGTTTGTGAAATGATGTTACTACATCCATCACCTCACATAGTTATGTTATTATTTTTTTTTGTGAGAATGCTTAAGATCTGTTCTCTTATAGGAAATTTCAAGTAAACAAGACAGTATTATTAACTGCAGTAAACATGCTATACATTAGATCCTCAGAACTTTCTCAACTTGTAACTGAAGGCTATATCCTTTGATCAACATTTCCTCATTGTCTCTCATTCCCCAGCTTCCAGTAATCACCATTCTGTTTCTATGAGTTGCCTTTTGAGTTAATTGAAATTTTTTTTAGCTTCCACATGTAAGTGAGATCATACGGTATTTGTCTTTCTCTGTTTGGCTTATTTTCCTTGGCATTTTGTCCTCCAGTTTCATCCATGTTGTTGCAGATGGCAGAATTTTCTTATTTCTCATGGCTGAATAATATTTCATGGTATGTATATACCACATCTTTTTTATTCATTCATCTGTCAGACACTTAGGCTGTTGCCCTGTCTTAGCCATTGTGAATAATCCTGCGGTAAACATGGGAATGCAGATATCTTGAGAAAATCTATTTTAAATTTATCTTAACATAAGACTACTGGGTGGTTTATTACAAAGATATTGCCCAGGTAATCCTTTGAAAAGACTACCAATTTCACAGCTAAATTTTATGAGATATAAAAATATATGAGAATCAGCTTAAAAATTGACCTGGCCAGTTTTTACTTTTTTTTTTATTTATAGCGCAAGTTGACATAATCAGGAGTAAACTATTGTATTATATGGAAAAAAATGCACAAGGATCTATTTTATCTGCTTTAAATGAAAAGTAAAGTTGATCCCCACCAACCCACCCTCAATGTTTTAGGCAAGTATGTTGATCAGCTGTGACTTATATTTTAGCTTAATAAGAAAACTGTTACTTGGCTATTTCATTTGCTTCATTTATAATACATATTTCCTTTGGAGATTAACCTGTGACTTTTTTTACTTCACTGCTCTCTGGTGGCCACTAAATGATAAAACATTGAGTGCCAACTAGGTACCATGTACAGTGAGAATTTCAGGTATGATTCACATATGCAACAGTTCAGTGATAGATTCGGACAGTGTGGTAGCGGAACAGATGTAATTTGGAGTCTGCGAACCCTTCATAAGAGGACAGAGGATGTCACAATTGCATTAATGGTAGTGATATTATATAATCTTGATAATGTTTCTAAAGCACAGATCTAATCATATCAAAAATTTAAGTGGCTGCCTTCTAAATAGAAGAAACATCTTGTCTGGCATTCAAGGCCCACACAACTGGGTCTTCATTATTCTAATCTCTACTGTTCTTCTTCATGAATATTATTCTCCAGGGAAATGAAATTTCCTGTTGTCCAAATGGTATCACTTTTTCACCTATGCTCCTTTGCTTGTTGCTTCAGTTTGGAATGCCTTCCATACTGCAGTTTTTCCAAATCCTATTTATTTTTTACTATGTCGAAAATAGTAGTCACTTATTGTGTACTTACTGTGTGCAAAGTTCTGTTCCAGGTGCTTTACCTAGATTAATTCACTTAATTTTCACAGTGCTCTATGGTTGATGCTATTATCCTTATTGTGCAAGTGAAGAAACTGGAGCACAGAGAGGTTAAAACACTTGCTAAAGATGATGCAACTATTAAGAGTGTTATCTGGGATGTGAACCCAAGCTGTCTTGTTCCAGAATCTGTATTTTTAGCCATCACGCTTTACTACATTTCGCTTTAGATAGTCCAAGCAAACTTAACAGTTAATTTTGGTAACCAAAGATTGAATATACAAGTGAGCAGTGGTTTAGCCACTGAAGAGAATTTTCAGTCTTTAGTTTTTTTACCTTTGTTCCTCCCGTGAAATATGCTCTTTTTTTTTTTTTAAGTTCTGAATTATTCTGCTAGGATTATTTAATTGATTTTTTAAAAGTCATTCATTACTTTTTCACAAAGGGAGTAGGAGTACTTGTACTGAAGTGGGTTCCCTTTAGATCAGGCATATTTAAATTCCTTCTTAGAAAATCTTCCATGTTCTATGATTCTGAACATGAGGGTCTTAACTGAGTGCTTGTGTTGGGCACTTGTGAAGATGTAGAACTTCTCAAGGAAAAATTTGACACTTCTCAGAGGAACTTCTGAATCCTTCCTTTTTGTGGATATGCATACCTCCGCCACTCCCAAACCAGTACAAGAATGTATGTTAGACTTCTTTTTAGCCTTAATTTCCATAGTAAACTGATTTGTCACAAGCTAAAGCATAAACATATCCCTTTATTCAGTAGCACGGAATGTGAACATTTCAGGCTTCAGCTGAATAGCCTGGTGTTGAGTTGATGTTGTGAGACAGTGGATTATTTGAGGAAAATAATGTATAGTATAGTGGTTCCCAAATGAACTTTGTACTTCAAAACTGGTTGGAATGCTCGTTAAAAATTTTCTCTTTAGGTGGCCTAAGGTTGGAATCATGAGATTGAGTAAATTTTCTCATAAGAAATTATAGATGGCGTTTCTAATATTATTTCATCTTTATTATGGGCTTTATAGGCATTGGTGGGCCATCCATTTAAAAAATGTTCTGTATCAAAATGGGATTCTAAGGTTAAAACCATATTTATAGACTTTTGGAACATAACATGTTTATTTTTCCTAAAGATTTTATTTATTTACTTTTAGAAGGAGGGGAAGGGAGGGAGAAAGAAAGGGAGAGAAACATCGATGTGCAAGAGATACATTGATTGGTTACCTCTCACATGCCCCCAACTGGGAACCTGGCCTGCAACCCAGGCATGTGCCCTGACCTGGAATCAAACCAGCGGCCTTTCAGATCTCAGGCTGGCGCTCAATCCACTGAGCCATACCAGCCAGGGCAGAACATAGCCTGTTTTTGAGTTGAGTCTGCCAATTTAATCTTTTTCTCCTATTTTGTTTATGGATATCTGGAAAGGAAAAAGGAATTCTCCATCTTTCAAATTACTAAGCAATATGGAATTAATTCGTAGGAGGGAGATATTCTTTTTTATTCATGCAGGATAAAAACTGATTAATTTAGCCCTTACCGATGTGATTCAGTGGATTGAGCACCAGCCTTTGAACTGAAAGGTTGTCGGTTTGATTCCCAATCAGGGCACATGCCTGGGTTACAGGGCAGGTCCCTGGGTGGGGGTGTGTGAGAGGCTGCTGATCACTCTATCTGTCACACATCAATATTTCTCTCCTTCTCTTTTTCCCTCCCTTCCCCTCTCTCTAAAAATAGATAAAAGCTTAAAAATCTAATTAATTTAGATAATTGAGGAATTTCTGCCTGTTTAAGAACCTTAGCCTCAGAACATACCTGTAGTTAGAATATGTTTTGGGGCTCTGATGGAAGACATTATTGTTAACTGTCTTTGCTTTATATCAACAATATGAGTCATGAGCTCTTAAAGTTTTATTTATTTTAAAGATTTTGTTGATTTACTTTTAGAAAGAGGAGACGGTAGGGAGAGGATCATCAATGTGCTAGAGATACGTGGGTCAGTTGTCTCTTGCTCGCCCCCAACTGGGGACCTGGCCCACAACCCAGACATGGACCCTGACTGAGAATCGAACTGGCAACCTCTAGGTTCTCAGGCTAGCACTCAGTGCACTGAGAGCCACACCAGCCAGGGCAAGTCATGTACTCTTGTGATCTAATTATTTAATGTTTCTATTTAAAAATGTTGAAAACAGAAGTAACTATTTCATGATATTTTTGAGCTTTAACTTTAAATAAAAGCTACCACTGTGCTTAAAAAATTAACTCAAAAACCAACAAAGGCAACAGACAAATCAAAAGATTTGCCATATTAAAATTAAGTTTTGTGCAACTCCTGAAGTAAATTTCTATGGTGAGGTCAAAGCTAAAGTCAGAATTTGAGTCTGAAAGGTTTAGATAATATTATACATACTATGAATCTTTTAGTAGAACGAAATCTTTAAAAAAAATGAACTGTCTCCCAGTTCAATTCCCAATCCTGGCACATGCCTGGGTTGTGGACCAAGTCCCCAGTTGAGTGCATGTGAGAGGCAACCACACATTGATGTTGCTCTCCCTCTTTTTCTCCCTCAATCCCATTCTCTCTAAAACAAAAAAATAATTAAAAAGTGAAATATCTCAATTGACAAAATATTTTAACATAATTCTATGAGGTAGGGATAGAAATCAAATGAGTTTTATGGTACTGAAATTTTTTAATAGCACATTTGAAATGCAAACATGTTTCCTTTCAAAATAAAATGGTTCTGGACCCAAGGGTAGGTAGGACGATGACCATGTCCAGCTTGAAGCAGCTAGAAGAGCTTGAGACCTTCGCCCATTGTCCTTTATAAGATTATAAAGGGTCTTAATATCTGAGAGGGAGGGATTGTTATTTTTTATTGTTAAAATAATTAAGTAATCACTTATTTATTTAAAAAAAAGAAGAAGAATATATGAAAGGGTGAAGCGGGAGAGCTTGTATGTACGAACCAGGGGAATGGGCTTGGGGGGGGGATTGCTGGGGGAGGGGGGTGCTGGGTGGAAGGGAGTAAAGGGGAAAAAATTGGAACTATTGTAACAATATAATCAATAAATACACTTAAAAAATAAAAATAAAATGGTTTGATAGAATTATTTTTCCTGATGCTATGTTATTAAAAACCCAGGGCTCAAATTTAAGGCTTGATTAAAATACTCTTTGTTTCTATGTAAGACTGGTTATCACATTGAAAAGCAGCTTTAGAAATTTTTATTGCAACATTGCTTTAAGAAGGGAGAGGCAAGTCAAATTGGGTATGGGCCCCATAGATTTGGCTGTCCTACTTCCTGGGTCAGGAAAGCTCAGAGAGGGGATGCTGTGTTGCATTGGGACATGGCGTAAGCCTGGTAGGAACTAGAAATGAAACTGGAAGTGCCTTATAAAAGCAGATTGTTGTATTAGGCTGAGTCACGTTGGATCGAGCAGTGAGACTGTATGATTCTCAGGCACAAATGTGTATGTTGTTCCCATGGCAGATTTCCTGATAAAGTTCAACATGTTTGCATTTGATTTAGGACAGACCTGAGACTGAGTGGAGAAAAATGAGAGGAGAGCAAAAGGGAGAGGCTGAGACCGGTGCCTTAGGTTGCAGATTTTAAAAGAAAATTTCCTAGTCCTGACTGGTGTGGCCCAGTTGGTTGGGCTTTGTCCTGCAAAGTGAGAGGTCGCCAGTTTGATTCCCAGTCAGGGCATATCCCTGGGTTGCAGGTTTGGTCCCTGGTCGGGGGTGCGTACGAGAGACAGCCGAAGATGTTTTGCTCCCTCTTTTCTCTATTCCCATCGCTCTAAAAATAAATTTAAAAATATTTTTTAAAAAATATAAGATTATATTTGAGCCTTTGGGGGAGGGAGCAGGAAGTTAACGGTGGAATTCTGATGGCATTTTCCCCTTCCAACAAGCTGTGTGGATCCTTATGCTGCAGCATGAAAATGGAGGGTAGATACACTTGTACGTGTTGCTAAAGGTATTCTTGAACAGGAAAGGTATGTACCCGTTGTTTTAAAATGATAGTGATTGCCAGAGAGAAAGGGGGAATAATTGGTGGCAGAAAGAGACTTGACTTTGGGTGGTAAACCCATGGCGCAGTGCAGACGATGTGTTGTAGAGTTGAAACCTCTAAGGCTTTATTAACCAATGTTGCCCCAATAAATTCAATGCAAAATAAATTTTAAAAAGGATAGGTCCCCACTACAATATTAGTGATACAAACAAAAGCTAGCTAGTTGTATGTAACTTTATTATGCCTGGGGTTAAAATTGAAATTCACTTATTTTAAAGGAAAAATGAGAACTTAGAATATGATATTGACATCTAAGAGCAATGAATTTCCCGGGGTGGCTTAATGGTAGTTATGTGCTCTGTCACTGGTAACATGTTCTGCCTAACTACGGCATGCAGTTCTGACGTTTTTCCCATGGGAGTGATAGATTCAAATTCAAAGAGATTAAAAACCACTGGTCTTTCTGCTGGACTCTTCCCTTCTTAGCCCCAGAAACCACTCAGAGATACTGTGTGTGGATAGGTGCGGGTTATATGGATTAGAGTTAGGTTTATGGTTCTGAGGTCTACCAGCACCACTCACACTTCAATTTACATATGCATCACCTAGGGATCTCGTTAAAATGCAGATTCCTAGCAGGGGCACTGCACTGGTATTGGTGGCGTAGTGGCTCTCATAATTGTCAGGTCTTGAGGGCTGGTTAAAAGAAGATTACTGGGCTTCACTTCCTGAGCTTTTGATTCCCCTCTGTAGGGTGGAGCTTGATATTTTGTGCTTTAAACAACTTCCTAGGTGATGCTTATGCAGCTTTGGGGAGGGGGAGATACCATATTTTGAGAGCCACTGGGATACCGTGTAAATAACACTGAGGAGAATCTAACCATCCATCTCAGCTTCTTCAGCATTATTATTATTATTATTATTATTTAAAGATTTTATTTATTTTTAGAGAGAGGAGAAGAGAGGGAGAAAGAAGGAGAGGAACATCAATGTGTGGTTGCCACTCACACACCCCCAACTGAGGACCTGGCCCGCAACCCAGGCCTGTGCTCCAACTGGGAATTGAACCGGTGACCCTTTGGTTCGCCAGGCTGGCACTTAGTCCACTGAGCCACACCAGCCAGGGCTTAAGCATTAATTTATAACTAAACTGAAAATGGCAAAAAAAAAAAAAGGTTTGCAGAAAGTAACTAGTGCTGTTCCTGTTAAGCAAATGATAACTCATAAAACAATTGTGTGTTTTATTGTGGTTAGTATGTGTTTCTGTCTAAAAGAAAATCAACAAGCCTCACCAAAAAATGGTGATAATAAAGACGATTGCTTCTGGAGAAAGATCCAGGGTTATGAAGGGTGGGGTTTTAGTTTTCCATGTGAAGTTTTAATGAAGAGATTGTATTTGCATTGAAAAATTGTAAAAGAGGCCCTGGCTGGGTAGCTTAGTTGGTTAGAGCAGCATCCCTATACTCCAGGGTTTTGTGTTCAATCCCCAGTCAGGGCACATGCAAGAATCAACTAATGAAATGAATGCATAAATAAATGTATAACAAATCAGTGTTTCTCTCCCTCTCTGCCTTCCTCTCTCTAAAATCAATAAATAACAATTAAAAAATAAATTAAAACTTTTCCCCTAAATGGAACAATTTTTTAAAAAAATCGAAAAGGTTAAAGAAAGCTGTGCCAGATATCCTCCGTGTACTTCTCCAGATCTATCTTCCACCCTGTTCTGCCTGGCTCTTTGCCCCCAGGGAAAGTGCTCCCAGGTCCACTGACTTCTTGTGTTCAGCCTCCTGAGGAGATTGAAGGGAAGGAGGAGATTGAGGAGAGGATTGTTATCCCCTCTCCTCTCAGGGGAGCCTCCTGTCTATTACCTGGTTTCAGGTATCTTTGTCTCCTGTCTTTTGGGGGGCCAGAGTGATAGTTGTTCTGCTATTGCTAGTCCTAGTTTCTTCTCTTCCATTCCCTGCGGTATCTGTAGACCTCACCTCCCAACTTTGTAATTATTTTGTTTATAAATAGTCTTCCTTTAGGTTATTCTAATTTGAGTTTGCCATCTCTTTCTTTATTATGGGGACCCTGGCTCATGAACTCTCATTCTTATTCCTCTCTGCTATAATCCTAGAGGTAGTGACAGTACTATTTTGGTATGGTACATCCTTCCAGATACTTTCTCTCTATAGAGTGGCTCTCAAATAAATGTATGTATTTAACATACAAAGGGAACATATTGTACTTTCTGTAATTTTTTGTCATATTCGTACTGCCTTTCTATATCAATATAATCTTCCTCATTCTTAATAGCTGTGCAGTATTCCATTGTATGTGATACTGACTTACCACAATTTAACCAATTCCTTATGTATTTAACATGACGTTTTAAATTATATACTGAATTTCCATTAGTACTTAGATCTGTTAGTATATTCTGTTTTGTTTCATTGATCTGTCTATTCTGGCATTAACATTACGTTTTACTTATTGTAGTTTTATACAGACAAATGCTTGGTAGGACAAATCCTTGTAGTTTTATTTTGAAAAAGACTTGGCTTTTATTACATACTTTTTCTGCCATTGTAGATAAAACTTTTAAAAGTTTTTGTCTGAATTACAAACAAATAGATAAACACACACACACACACACAAATTATTGCAACACTGATTGAAAATGCATTAAATTTATTAAGTTTATCTGTTCATACTGTCTTTTCACATATCAGTATGACTTCTTCCTACTTACTCTCTTTTTATGTGCCGTAGTATATGCCTTAGTGCAGTTTGGTGGTTTAGTTAACATTTGTTAATTCCATGGTATTTTACATTCTTGTTTCTGGCAGTGGGGTGTTTTTTGTTTGTTTGTTTTTTTAACTAAATTCTTTTTCAAGATTTTATTTATTTTTTAGAGAGGGGGAGGGAGTGAGAAAGAGAGGGAGAGAAATGTCGATGTTCGATAGAAACATTGACTGATTGCCTTTTCAGTTGCCTCTCGCATACCCCCAACCAAGGATCTGGCCTGTAACCAAGGCATGTGCCCTGAGCAGGAATTGAACCGGTGACCTTATGGTTCACGGGCAGGTGTTCAGCAGACTGAGCCACACCAGCCAGGGCGACGGGATTTTTTTTTTTTTTTTTAAATCATACTTTTTGAGTTTTGTCAATGTCAGGAAAAGCTATTGATTTTTATATATTTACAAACTTGCCTATTTCCTGAGCTCTGTCATTTAAATAATTTTACATAGATTTCTTTGGGGGTGGGTATTCCAGTTGGACAAATTTTGCTAATTTAGACTCCTTTTTAGTATTTTTTCTTTGGTCTTTCATTGGCTAGACAATAACATTCAGAAAAATGCCATATACTCAACTTATGTCTGATGAGGCTGCCTCAGGCACACTTCATTGTTGTAGGGTTGACTATGGGTCTCGAACCTATCAAGTTAAAGAAGTATTTTTATTTATTTATTTATTTATTTAGCCCTTTTTAAGAAAGGATGTTTGTCAGATGCCTTTAAACATGGTTACCTACCCGTAGAGATGCTTTCTTTTGACCTGTTTATGTGCTGAATTATGTTAATCAATTTTCAGTAAAGAATTATCCATAAATTCCTGAAAGAAACTTCATAGTATAGGATTGATTTGTTAGTATTCAGGGCTTTGGTGTATTTCATGTGAGAAGACCTGTAATTTTATTTTGTTTTGCCATCCGTGATAACAGGACTTTGGTATCATGGAAAAATCATCTTTGTGGGGGGGAGTAGTAACCATTTATTTCTATTTTGTTTTTAGTCCATTCTCTTCAGTTTTCTTCATTGGGGGGGGCAGGTGAATTGGATTTTTTTAAGAAAATTAAATTCTTTATACCTTAAATTTTTTAAGAAACTGTATACAATTATTCTCATTACAAAAAATTCAAACATTACAGAAATATGTATCAGAGAAAATAAAAGTTCCTTTATTGGAATTCTTAAGAGATTAGTGAGAACAGGTTACTATGTATACTCATGTGGGTTTTTTTCTACTCTGCACATATATATATATACGTGCATAAATTTATAACAAGTGGGCCCATACTATACTACATATTGTTTTGAAAATTGCTTTTTTTCCACTTTGTAGCTGGGTCTCTTTCTAAGTCAGTATTTATAGATCTAGTTATTCTTTTTAAAAACCTTTATTTGAGGTAAAATATATATATAGAATTATGTACATCTTTGTAAGTCTGCAGTTCAGTTAATATTAGAATGTGAACATACAGTGTAACCAATAGATTGAGAAATAATAATATTACAAGTACCCCAGAAACCTCCCATTATGCTCCCTACCTCATTCTTTTTTAAAAATTAATAGCTTTATTGAGCTATAACTCAAATTTCGTACAATTTACACATAGAATGTGTACATTTTAATAGTTTTTGACATCCTGGTATATTCACAGTTGTGTAACCATCACAACTGTTTAATTCCAGAATCTTTTTATCGCCCCACAAAGAACCCTTGTACTCATTTGTGGTCACTCATTCCCTTCTACCCCAATTCTACACATCAGTGATTTAATTTCTGTCACTACAGATTTACTTATTCTGGACCCTTTATAAAAGTAGAATCATATCATATACAGTCTTTTTACAACTGGGTTTTATTTAGCATGATGTTTTCAGGTTCCTCTATGTTGTAACACATATTAGTACTTCATTCCTTTTTATGGTCAAATAATATTCATTTATTGGTATACTACATTTTATTTACCCACCCATTAATTAGTGGACACTTGCATCTCATCCACTATTGGACTATTATGAATAATGCAATGGGCATTTGTATACTAGACTTTGCATGGACTTATGTATACATTTCTCTTACACACACACACACACACACACGAGTGGAATTATTGAGGAATTGCCAAACTTTTCTAAGGTGGCTGTACCATTTCATTTTACATTTCTACCAGCAATGTATGAGAGTCCTAATTTCTCCACATTCTTATTAATACTTATTATCTATCTTTTTGATTATAGCCATCCTACTGGGGATGCATTGGTAGTTCATTGTGGTTTTGATTTGCATTTCCCTAATGGCTAATGATATTGAACATCTTTTCATGTGTTATTGGTCCATGTAGATTTTAAGAAAACTTTTAAAGTTTCTGTAATAGAGGCAGAACTAAATAGTATCTTTTATGTCCTCATAATTTTTAGACTTAACATTTGAATACATCTGTATTTCTCTCCTTTCTTTACTTTTTTCTCTGTAAATGTAATATGGAGTTTTATTTATTTGTTATTTTTATAAATTACGTATTTTCTTTTGAAGATGATTTTTTTAAATGTTATCATGCAGTTATGTAGCCAAATTTACAAGTTAGATAGATTTATTTGTATTTTGTTTTGCTGTTGCCTTCCATTCTTAGCAATACAATTAATGTAAATCAATTCATTGGTTGAGTACTGCAATTTTTAGGACATGTTTCCACAGATTCTGTATAGGAGTGTTACCAGTCCAAAGTCTGTGTGCCTGATGCTTTGAAGGGCCAAAACTAAAACGCCAGAATTTGGAGTATGATTGAGGAGGCACCAATTGAGAAGATGCGAGTCCTACTGGTTCCTCAAATCCATCTTAAGAAAGTACAGAGTTCAGGCTTCTTTTACATCAAGGGAAGGGAAAATGGGAGGGGCTGTTTTTGTAAAAACTCAAGCCGCAAGCAGACTTGCTCTAATGATTAGTATGTCTAAAGCAGAAACTGTTAGCCTGAAGGAAACAACACAGGCTTGAGCAAGATGGAGTCAGAGACTGATCATTTCACTGTTACAGAAGTACATGAGTAGAGGATCTATGTGATTGATAAACCTGACTCAGACATTTCAAAGGTATGATTAAAGTTTGTATTTCATTGACATAATCTAGAGCTTTGTTTGCTTTAAACTCATCAGGAGTTTCCAGGTACCCTTCCTGGGAGAACAGCCTGAGGTTGTTTCTTTGTTACCAGACCAGAGAGATGAATAGGAAAATCAGGTGTGTAGACTGGAGAGCATGGTTCCATCGTTTGGAAGAATCACTAAATTCTGAAGCAACATGCCTACTAGCCTTTGTGCAAATATAATAGGTACATATCTTCATATGTAAACTGTTCCCTCCATGACTCCTTCTCTGAGTTATTATAATGATTTTTGTTCAGTGGACTTTGCTTTACCCAAAAGGTAAACAGTTTATATTGAAAACTGAGTGAAAATACTCCTTGAGGTGTCTGTAGGGGATGGCTCACAGGATGATATTATTCTGAGTTTCCAAGGCCTAGGGGCTAGTGCGTAATTTCATGGGCCCAGGAACTGGGCTTTTCTTGCCTGACTGTGGGTGATCAGACTTACGCTGTCTAAAAAACAGAAGACTTGTATCCAAACTGAAAGGACCAACCTAATAATTTGTAATGTGAAAGGGCCTTATTTTATTTTTTAATCCTAACCTGAGGATATGTTTATTGATTTTAGAGAGAGGGGAAGGGGGAGAGAGAGAGAGGGAGGTGGAGGGGGGAGGCTGTTGGAGAGAACCATAGGTTGCCTCCCATATGCACTTTAACCGGGTATCTAACCTGCAACCCAAGTATGTGCCCTGATGGAGGATCAAACCCTCAACCTTTTGGTGTACAGGACTACACTCCAACCAACTGAGCCACCCAGCCAGGGCTGAAAGGGCCTTTTTAGTGACTTAAATGCAGTGATTGTGTGTGTTTACTGTGTACCTACTGGGTATACAGAAGTAACAAAAACTGGTAAAACCTCTGTTCTTGTGTATTCTGGTGATGTGAGATAGATAACTAATAAATACGTAATGTGTCATAAAAATGCAAATGCTAATAATATAGAGTAGAGTAAGGAAAGATAAGCAAAGAATGAAAGGAGTTGGTTCTATTTAAATCCATTGGTCAAAGAAGACCTCTTTGCTGTTATGATGATTGAGCTGAGACCAGAAGCACTATGTAGGTGCAGAAGTGTGCTTGCTGTATTCAGGGAGCAGGATGGAATCTGGAGTAGTTAGAGTATTGCAGCAGGAAGTAGGGTGGTGACCTTCTAGGCTGTTATAAGATATTCTTTTTGACTTTTGCTCTGAGATGAGATCACTGAGTAGAGAAGTGATGGTATGATGTAATAACTTCCATTCCCACAGCAGGATCACTATGGCTGCTACACTGAGAATGGGCTGTAGGAGGATAAGCGTTGAAGTAAGAAAAGTGGTTATGAGGCTGTTTTGGTAGGAGATGAGGTGAGAAGAAACAGATCAGAGCAAAGTCAGAAACGAGCTGTTTGGTGGACAGTCAGTCCCCCATCAGCCCTCATCAGCTTGACCCTTTTTGCTTCCTGAGACTGCTCTAAACCAAGATCATCAGTGGCAGTGAATTTCCAAACCAAGGGACGCTCAGACCACATATCACTGCAGGTCTTAGCACAGTTCTCCATAGAATTTACCCTCTTTCTTGAATCCCTGTATCTCTTGGCTTTTGTAATCTCATAATGCTGGTTTTCCTTTCACTTTCGTGTGTACTTTTTGTTTGTTAGCCCCATCCCCCATCACTACAGGTTTGAGTTGCTCGGGGCTTGGCCCTGGTACCCATCTCTCTTCTGTGTTCTCTTTCTTGGTATCATTTGTTCCCAAGGAACAAATACCATTTATATGCTGAGAACTCCCAATTTTATATTTTACAGGGAGTTCATATTTACATGTTAAAAACTAAAATGTTTACACAGCCCAAACTGGTCATAATTGTCCCATTCACTTCCTCTTCTTAGTTTTTCCCATTAGGTAATGACATCCAGTTGCTTAGTCTGGGAACCTAGGAGTTGTTGTTGACACCTGTGTTTTTTTCCCCACACCCTTCTCCCCCACATCCTTCACCAAGTCCTTTTCAGCTTGGCTCCAAGATGCATCTTGTATCCTTCCATTCCACGTCTTTCCATCCCATCTGTCCCCTTGAACTATCACTCTGTCCTTTCAGCTGGTCCTCTCACTTCTCTGGCTTCCCTCCTTGTTTCTGTGCACAGCAGTGAGAGAGCTTTTAAAACAATGGGTCACATAACTACTTAAAACCATTCATTGACTTTCTGTTGCACTTGTGCTTACCTAGCTTTTTCCCCCTTCATTCTGTTTTCCCTACATAAATACGTAGACTACTCACTGTGCCCTCTGAGTGCTCAGCTCCTATTCCTCCATTAACTCTCAACTTTCCTCTGAGGCTTTTCTTGGCTTATGTTTCTAAAGGAATTTGTATCTGCGCTCTCATTGCACCCTGCTTTTTTCCTTTGTAGAACTTACTACAGTTCCCAATTACTCACTCATAGATTTACATATGTGGCCCAGACATTGTCCCTCTAGGTCTGGAAGGACAGATGAGTCTGTCCTTTGCCAGAAAAGTTTGGTCTTGACTGTAATTGATCTCAAAGAAAGTACAGTCAGTCCTGAGCCATGTGGCTCAGTGGGTTGGGCGTTGTCTGGCAAAATGAAAGGTGGCTGATTTGATTCTCAGTCAGGGCTCATGCCTGGGTTGCAGGCCTGGTCCCTGGTTGGGGAGGGTGGGAGAGACAACCGATTGATATTTCTCTCACACACTGATGTTTATCTCCCTTTCTTTCTCCCTCCCTTCCCCTCTCTCTTAAGAATAAATAAATAAACTTTTTTTTTTTAAAGTGCACTCAGAAGAGGCTGCAAATAATTTTTACTTTGTTTTGGGTGAGTTCCCAGTAGCCCATCCTCCTTTGATCTTTCTTCTTCTTTTTCTTTATCCCTTCTGTTTTGATTCTGATAACCTTCCTTTTGCCCAAGACTTGGGAAGATCTTTGACAGGTTATGTTCAAGCCTGGGCTTACTTGTTCCTGGCTCCATTCAGTAAGGTAGTTTTTAATCATCATATTCTTCAAAACTGAATATTTATTTATAGGACACACTAAGACCTCTCTTTTATTTGGGCATTTCTTCTAATATAACTTTGATGTTATCCTAACATACCTTCTTCTGATAAAGATTGGCATTGGGAAGGATAGAGAGAGTGAAAGGGACAGGAGGTCACCTGCCCTGCCTCCCTTCCTTTTAAATTGTCTTCTTTAGCAGCCTGCAAGCAGCATGAGGTAATAGTCTGTTTCCTGTGTTCTCGCCGCCATGATTTACCTGGCACTTATATAGTGCCTGGCACTTAGTAGCTGCTCAGTACATATGCATGGAATGGAATTGGATGGAGCACATTGGACGATTTCATCCAAGTGGTAGCAGGGGGTGGGCTTGATGAAAAATCTCTTCCTTTTGGCTAGTATCCAGAATATTTGTGTGTATATTTTTCCCTCTTCTCCCCATTGTCTCTCCTCTGGGTATAGCTAGACATGACCAAAGTTTGGGCTCAGCAACTGTTTCTAGTTGCTGATTGAAACCTTCAGGTGGTTCTTAGCTTCTTTAATATGTGCTCATGTCACTGATTAAGCTTATTGCTTCTCCCAGTCCAGTAAGTGTTCCCAGGCCTAGAAAAAGCCCATTCCCTACCAGTGTGTTTTCATTTACTTCACTGCAGATTAACCCTGTTCTTGGGGTGGGGAGTGGGGTGATGTGCACCAGGCACTTGCACACACACACACAGTATTGTCACTCCATTTATTCTAATAGGTACATGTGTGTAATGGCTTCACTAAACCAGTTTAGGTAAAAGTTCTTTTTCTACCTGCCTCTGAATTTCCTGTTTGGTTGCTTAAACTTTGGATTAGGTTAGTTTCTTTCTATGGTCACTTATGCTAGGGAGGTAAACCATCAGTTTTGCAAACTGAGAACAATTTATTTTTAATACTGTACTACCATTTTTTGTTTGCTTAGACACCTATATGGAGTTGTGAAGAAGATGTGTGGATAATTAACTCTGTGTGTTTATATCACACAATTCTGCTGTGTCTGCAAATGGGAGAATTGGAATTTCTAGTGTATTTATTGGTCATTACTGTTTTTATTCTCCAGTGTCATCTTGTAGTTACCTGATCATGATTTGAAGAAACCACAATAAGCCCTGGCCAGGTAGCTAAGTTGTATAAAGCGTCCTCCTGATATGTCAAAGTTGTGGGTTCAGTCGCTGGTCAGGGAACATACAAGAATTAACCAATGGATGCATCAATAAGTGGAGCAACAAATTCATTTTCTCTTCTCTCTCGTCCTCTGTCCCTTTCCCTCAGCTTCCCTGTCCCTCCCTCCCTTCCCCTCTCTCACTAAAATCAATGAATAGAAATTAAAAATAGAAAAAGAAACCACAGGAAAAAATTTTAAATTATATTTGTAGTCTCTTAACTAGAAGCACTGCTTTTGGCCCTGAGTATAGTTTTCAGTTATAAAGAGGTGTGGTTTTGGTGAATGGATTTAATTCTCTGCCTTTTGAGATCTAAAGGGGTGGGGGTGGGGTGGCTTTTGGTGTTTTTTGTTTTTTTTGTTTTTTTTTTTGCATTAAGTTCAAACTTTTCCCCTTAAGTGTCAGATAGCAATAACCTAAAAATACATAGGTGTAAAACAGCATTTGTGCTGATGTTACCAATTACTATGGAGAATGTGTGTTCCCAGGTTTCCTAACTAAATATCCCTTTCTCTATCTTGAGGGGAAAACAGTTAAAATTTATTCTTAGCATTGTACATGGTAGGTGATGAATACAAAAATAAAAATTTCTTAACTCCACAAATTTCTAAAGTGAACAGTGTTTAGTGGTGGTGGAAGGAAAGAAGGATTTCTGTGTAAGCAACATACAGTATTTAGAGTTAATGTTTTCTGTGACCTGTATATGATGAAGTATGTTCTTTCTGTCTCTCACTCACTCTCTCATTCTCTCATTCACTCTCACACTCTCCTTCTCTCTCATGTATCCAGGGTGTTAAATATAAAGGAACTCTTTTTTTTTTTTTTTTTTTTTTTTTTTTGGAAAACACTAAGGGGATTTGTGATCAAAGCTTATAAAGCCATGACAGCGGGTTTCTTCTCAAAATACTAAATAGTTTGAGAGGATTTTTTTGTTTGTTTACAAATAAAAGGAGTTAATATCTGAATACAGGGTAGTAAATTTAACCCTAAGAGATGGTCGTCGTCGTCGGCAGCCGTCCGTCTCGAGAGACGATGGTGTAGCTTCTTAAGAGTCTTATCTGCACCGCCGAGAATGGCTGTGCAGTCCGACTCGGGAGTGACATGGTATCTGTCTCCTCCCATGTTGAATCGACATCTTGTGATGACGCTGAAGCTACAGAGCCTGGGCAGGGTAATATGGAGGGTCTGCTGTTGCCCATGCAGCAGACCCCCCCTCTCTTCGCAGCTGAAGGATCCAAGGGAAAGACGGAGTCAATACAGCTTGGCTTCAGGTGCGCCGCAGGAGTTGCCGGTGTTGACTACAACGTCAAACCGCCTTAGGGACTCCGGCTCCGGATTTTCTGTCAGGGTTTACTCCCTTAGCCTTTCCCCTGAAGAGGTATGCCGCAAGGCAGCGGAGGTTTTTTGGAGTCAGAGTTTTCCTTCTCTGATGTACCCTGACTGGAAGATCGAACCAGCGACACTTAGCTCGCAGGCCGACGCTCAATCCACTGAGCTAAACCAGCCAGGGCATAAGAGATGGTAGTACAGTACTAATTAAAGTACTTTAAAGGAGGGTTATTGCTGGTTCATGGATGCTGGAAGACCCTTGATTTTATAGATTCCCCTATCGTGTCTCTATCCCTTCCCCTATCTTTTTATTTTAGATGGAAGGCAATCTTGCTTTCTTGATGCTCTCTGGTTAGGAGATCAAATGTGGTGATACGTTGATCTGAAGGTATAGTGGACTCAGTGTATATAGGGGACTTATCTCCCGGTCTTGGAACCAGGGAACTTCTGGTCTCTTAGGATTATCACTGTTTTGATGTTCTGCATTCAAGAAGGCTTGGTTTGTGTGAAGAGAGCAATCCCATAACCTTTGTTGTTGAGCATGCTGCAGCCAGCAGTGAGCTGCCTTGCCTGAAAACCCTGTTTTACTAAAAGCAGTGATACTGATCTGATAAAGCCATAGATCTTCTCTCCTAACGCATGTATGCACATGCATGCAGAATATTGTGTACAGTTTAACGAGCTTGCAGATCTCCTGAAGTCTATTGATAAATGTTTTTTAGGGCCTATGGACTGTAGTTTGAGGACTTGTGCCTTAAAGATTGACATCAACAAGTCTTACCATAAAATTTGTACATAAAGGCTTTAAAGGTGTTCTGAGCAAAGACTTTTAAACTATCTTAATAAATAATGCCTGCCCATTTGCAGACTTCCAAAATCTCATGGTGTGAGCAGAGCTCTTTTGAAAGGATAGATGCCTGTCATTGACATATAGCACAGTAGAAAAGAGTTAAAAATTAATAGATCAGTTGGCAATTAAATGGTTTATGTTCAATCAGAGAGAGTCTGATAAAAGCATGTCCTGCCCTGACCAGTGTGGCTCAGTGGGTTGGGAGTTATCCTGCAAAGCAAATGGTCACTGGTTCAATTCCCGATCAGGGCACACAGCCTGGGTTGCGGGCCAGGTCCCTGGTTGGGGGTGTACAAGAAGCAACCGATCAATGTTTCTCTCCCTTTCTTTTTCCCTCCCTTCCCCTCTCTCTAGACATAAATACATAAAGTCTTTTAATAAAATAAAGCATCTCCTAATGTAAACTGTTCCCTGCTATGTGTGGTTCTGCAACATAGATTTATCTACATTTGGTTTAAATTCAATTAATTCCATTGCCTTCATGTTCTGGAGGAAAGCCAGCACCTGTGATAAAACTAGTCCTACATTAACACAAGTTCCTCTAGTTGAAATCAGATTTCATTGTCTT
Organism: Furipterus horrens; assembly: GCF_987537825.1. NCBI lineage: Eukaryota > Metazoa > Chordata > Mammalia > Chiroptera > Furipteridae > Furipterus > Furipterus horrens. Next base: position 174,101,821 of record NW_028327174.1, on the reverse strand, counting down.
TATTTCTGGAAGGACCAGTGTCCATGAATTTAAAGAATTTGGAGAAAATTGGCTTAATGGTTTCCTCAACTGGTCTCTTACTGTATGATAATTTTGCGGGATGTGAGTGTTAATATAAGTAGTGCAAAAAAGCATTTGGACTAGAAACCAACAGTTTTGACTATTAATATCTTTTCTGCCACTGAATAGCTCTATGACCTTAATCGTCCTAGGCTTTACTTATCTCTAAAACAGGGAAGTTGACCTCTCATTTAGGTTCTTTATAATTCTAAAACACATCTGCCATTAAATAGGTCAGCACAGTGGTCAACATAACCCAGTGTGTTGGTCTTCACACCTGGCATAATGTGGGGTATAGCAATTTTGGATCCCACGGGGTGGGCCATTTGAGCTAGCCAGGCATTGGGCATTCATTATACTCAGTGAGTCCAGTAGGCTGAAAGCTGAATTGCAGGAAGAGTCCAAGGAGACCCTCAGCCCAGGAGGGGAGGCAGTTTTATTGGCAAAGTCAGACCTTAGATTATTGATGAGAAAAACCAAGAAACTAGTATTCAGCAAGAAGCCATTAGAGTTTGAAAACTGATGTTAATAATGATTATCATGAAATTTTTAAAATTACTTTGTGTTGAATATTTTATAAAGCAGGGAAATGCATATTTTGGAATAATATCAGTAAACATGGTTGAAATAAAAATTACTTGTTGAATCAGCTGTTACCAGGAAAATTCATCCAGCAGCGGCCTGAGGCCCAGCTCATTAGCAAGACCAAACCCCACTGCATTTTATTTTGTGCGTGATTTTGTGTAGTCTGAACTTCTCGTGTTTGGGTTAGGCTCAGGACCTCCATGAAGAGGACTCACTTATTTTTTATTTCCAAAATAGCCTCTAGCCATGCACAAATGTTAGATATATACCTGGTGATGCTGAGAAAAAGGAAGCATTTCAGCACCTACAGTTATAGAACTTAGGCTATGGGAGGGGGGGGGGGGGGGGGGGCGGTGCGGGATAAGAGAAGCCTTCAGAGAAAATAAGAATGTAAAAGAGCCTGTGGAATTACTGAATAAAGCCAAAAGAGACCTGGGAATGATTTGTTGGCAGGTCCACATTGGCCAGCTGTGTTTAACTGACTAGCATATCACTGAAAATCAAGAGAAACCCAAGATCTCAGGACCATCTCCACCTGCCATCAGCAACAGCTGTGGACTACCTGCAGCATCGTTCTGTGCTTGGAACGGGGGTTCCTAACAAACAACGAGTGGCCTCTTGAATCAGCTTAGAATAGCCTCTTGCTCAGCCTGCCATGTAGGGACTGAGAAATTGGGTGAGGTTTCCATTCTTCTGCAGCCATAGTGAAAAAAGTGTGGCTCTTTCTCCATGGATCAAGTGTTAGAATTAGGGGCTGGCGTTCACTCAAAATAATGCTGTGTATCACTTTGTCTCCTCTCCACCCCACCCCTCTTTAGTAGCTCATTACCACTTGGGTAGAGCAACTCCAGACTTTGTTTCTTGGTCCGTCATGGACAAACAGAATTGTCTTCCTAAAAAATAAAAATAAAAATAAATCAGGTGGAGCTTCTATTCCCTACTGATGCTAGAAAAGTTAAAAATTACTGTGCTAAACTTTCTGTGTTCTGGTCAAATGGCAATTTACAAAAGAAAAAAAAAGGATTAAGGAAAACAAGTGCAGTTTTAAACTGACTTCTTTTCTCCTTAGCTTCCTTCTACTGGAAGTAGTTGAGAGTTGACTCCTTTGTACAGTTGTGCATAATATTAAGGAAACAAAATCTTAAATTGAAATAAAGTACAATGCTGCATTGCAGTTATTCTATGAATTTATTTCTGTATACATGTGGAAGTTGAATACTAATACATTTGAATACTGATTTTTCAAATTTGTAACTAATGACATTTAGTTGGATACAACACAAATATGTAATCTTTGAAAGCTGCTATCTAATTACAGGATTTAAATTAATGTGTACTTGATATTTTTATTATGCATAAAATATTTTCTCACATTTTAAAAATAACCGAAGAAACACAATATTTGTGCAATACTGATGTATAAAATCTTTTCTAGGGTTTAAAAATGTATAAAATCTATATACAGTGTTTATAACATTATAGGCACAATTTTAATACTTGTTCTGGAAAATTTTAAACATGTACAGATATAGCGAGACTGGAATAATGAACACCTGTGTACCTATCACCCGGGTTCAAAAGTTACCAGACTATGACAATTTTATTTCATCTACATTTTCACTTGTTTTTCCCTTACCTACCCTGGATATTTTTGAAACAATTCCCAATCTTGGGTATCCATGACACTCTCATGCCACCTGGTGGCAGCAAATCATAGTTTGAAAGTTATTAAGGCCCTTGAGAATATAATTAAAAATAAAGGAGAAATGGGGAGTTACTGCTTACTGGTTATAGGGTTTCTGTTTGGGGATAATGAGAAAGTATTAGAAAATAGATAGTGGTGATGGTTGTACAACATTGTGAACATAATTAATTCCACTAAATTATACACTTAAAAATGGCAAAAATGGTAAATTTTATGTGCTGCATATTTTTCCACAATAAAAGAATAGAAAAAAGGGACAACCGATGACAGTATATGAACTACATGTGGAGATTCAGTAGTATTGTTCTTGTGAAAAGAACTAATATATATATTTTTATACTGTTTTTTGGGGGGTGAGGAGGGTGACCTAGATCAGTCTTTAAATTAGTGAGCTTCAAAAATTACTTTGAACAGCAAAACAATGATACATAAAATATTAAGTTGGAACTCCTTGGATGTAGTCAGGGGTCTAGAAAGCTTCTTCCATCTGTTGAGCAACCTCCCCTGCTTCCACCCCATAGTAAGACCCCTAAATGTTTTAAACTACGGCAAATATTTCAGGAGTTCCTTCATAAACCAAAAGGCCATTATAACTGCGTTACACACAGTTATAGAGGAGATCCAGGCATCAGTTGGGTATTATAATTCATTTATCGTTCAAGTCTGTTTTAACCTGAGATAATATACTCAGAATTTTTTTTTGTGGGGGGGGGGAGGGGTGTAGGCACTTTCTAGAGAACATTGCTTAGTTTCTAGATGCTATGAGTTCAGAGCTGGAAGGGATCTTACATTATTTAGTTTATCTTTTTAAAGATGTGAAAACTGAGTTCTGGAGAAATTTAGCTTGAGCAATGCCACACAGCCAGTCAGTCAGTGATAGGGCTGTGCTCTCTGTACTTACCACCACTACTTTATGTAGAGCAGAGACCTATCAAGAAAGAAAATGGCTCTCTGCATATGCCTTGAGACAGGAATAGTATTCATTCTGCTTCACCTGATAATTGTGAGGTTCAGTTAGCTAAACCAGCCTTTGGAGACCAGAAAAGTAAATCAACTTAGAATATGCAATTGTTCAGAGAAGTGTGCTTGAAAAGGTTTTGCTATATTTGATCATTTCAATTTGCACTTGCACAATACTTTAATATGGTTTATTATAATGAACACAAATTTAATAGTTGGCAGGGAGATGGTTTGGGGTAATAGGTCACTGGCTTTGGCCTTTGCTGTGCCATTAACTTCCTTTAAAAGAATTTTTTCTTTTATTGATTCCAGAGAGAGGAGAAGGGAGGGAGAAAGAGAGGAGAGAAACATCAATTGGTTGCCTCTTGCACGCGCCCTGACTGGGGACCAAACCTGCAACCTGGGCATGTTCCCTGACCGGGAGTCAAACTTGTGACCTTTTGGTTAGCTGGATGATGCCCAACCAACTGAGCCATACCAGCCAGGGCTGCCATTAACTTTCTTTATACCCCAGGGCAAGTCACTTCCATTCAGTGCACCTCAGTTTGTTTTTTTATTTTTTTTTATTTTAGAGATGGGGGTGAGGGAGAGAGAAACATCGATTTGTTACTACATTTATTAATGTATTTGTTGGTTGATTCTTGTATGCCTTGACCAGAGATCAAACTCCCAGTCTTAGTATATCGAGTCAGCACTCTAACCAACTAAGCTACCCAGCCAGGGTCTCAATGGACTTTAGTTTTATGCTCATTATAACTGAAGAGGTAGATTTGATGAGTTTTAAGGGTTCATTTCAACACTGCCATCCAGAGCTGTTGAGCTGTATATAGACTTCAGTATTGCAGTGAATATTCACCCTCTTCCATGCTTTTAAGTAAAAAGAATTCATCAGGTAGAAGTTGCTGCTCTTGGTTGCCCATGACAGTAGTTATGCACACAGTGAAAACTAACACAAATATAGAGTTCACATGAGTAAATTTTTATTTAGGTCTCAGTACAGTTAATACATTTTTGAGTGTTGAAATCTCAAGCTTCCTTTTGGCCTGGATCCTAAGGTCATTTGGATTTGAAAAGAAAATAGAAAGCAAATGGTAGTTGGCAAGACCATTTCCTTTCTGTGTTTATATTTCTGTAACTTATTCAGTAGTTATTTTGAATACTAAGTATACTAAGAGGGCTCGAGAATTCTGAGTCTGTAAAAAACTTTCTTTTTTTTCTTTGGAGGCTTATTCCTTTCCTTAGTTATTTATTTTAGCAGGTCATTTGTTGCTAAACATTTACTAACTTCAACTTCACATACCAAATGCCTACACATCTAGGATTTGAGGAGTGTAGCTATTTACTGTTAATTTGTAATCCTTCAGAGGTAGGACATTTTCAGTTAGAAGTTCATAATGACTGTCATGTCTTTCCCTTTAGAAGTATTTTTTTAACCCCTACTATGTGCCTAGCACTGTGCTGGGCTTGGTATATCAAAACATGTAAGTTGTGGCTTCTGCTGTGAAGCAGCTCTTGATCTAGAAGGAGAAGCAAAGCACTGCATGACATGACGTGTTATGGAGAGTGCTGTGGCAGCACAAAGGAAAAGTGTCTAAACTGTGCTGTTTAGTCACAGTGATGAGACTCTGGAGTCAACATTTCTAGCCACACTTAATGATAAGAGCTTAATGTGTCTAACTTGATGTGTATTTAAACTTAGTAAACAGCTAGTTTTTGGTGTTCATTTTATTTAAAATTTTTTTATTGATTGATTTTGGAGAGAGAGAGAAAAACATTGATTTGTTATTCCACTTATTTATGCATTTATTGGCTGATTCTTGTATATACCCTGACTGAGGATCAAACCTGCAATCTTGCCATATCGGGATGACACTGTAACTAACTGAGCTACCCAGCCAGGGCCTTCATTTCTGTTTTAATACAAAGAAACATTTGTTTCCAAACTGTTTACTTATCCCAAATTTTCTTTCCATGAATTACAAGGGAGAAAAACAATTCATGTGAACTGCTGTATGAATTCATATTGTCCTTAACTTTTAGAGATTGTTAGGCGAATCCTCACTGTGTATATAAGCCCTTTATATTAATTCTTTGCCCTTGAACTCCCCAGGAACAGAAAATAACTCTCTATATGATAAAAATTAGTGTAACATTGCTAGAGTCTATACTTGAAGGGCCAGAAGTGCTGCCTGGAGGTTGATAGCATAGTGAGAACTTTGACAGGGCTAACCCACGAACTCGCTGACATGAGCAGAGGTCCAGATCTGAATGTGGACCAGAGAGAGTGAGTGGCCTGAGTTTTAAGCGCACCATAAAGATTGGTAGGCTTTCCTGTGCAAGAGCCAAGACTTTGGGAGAAGGTGAAGAAGGAATGCAAGGACTAGACGTAAGCAGAACCAGTGTGGGAGAACTAGACAATTCACGTCCTAAATGTTGCACTAGGTGGATTGGTTCTTGTGTTCCACCTCAAGGTGAAGTGTTTCAAGCCTGGATAAGAGTTGAAATGAGAATTTCGTACATCTTTTCCTAGGCTGTTACTTTGTTGCTGTTGGTGTTTAGCTAGCTATTGAAAAGGAGAGCAGAAGAGACTAGACATTGAGCTTAATAAACCAGGAAGCAGGAGCATGTTTGTTCACCAAGCAGCTCCGGCTTTTCATATTCCAGAGTATCATAGCACTGCTCCAGCCAAGGGGGTTAACACTCCTCCCTTCCCACCTCCAATACTGGTATCAGATTGTTGGTGGGAGCAGGGGGTGGTGCTGGACCATAGAGGCCTGTCAGTCTAACTTGGGGATGGACCCTGTCCAAACCTGCAGAAAACTTGGGAAGTTGATTGGTCGTTTTGAGAAAGCACCTGGTCTGTCCCAAACCCAAATTTCTGGCTATAACCACAGGTCATAGTGCTTATGACCCGCACTAGCACAGTGCACGCACCTGTTCTCTTCATGGCCTCCAGAAGGGTGCTGGAATGCCAAAGCACAGCAATGCACCACAGCTGGAAACACACGCTAAGCTAGCCGGATGCTGGACTGGACTATACTTTAACAAGAAGCATAAACACTGGGCAGTGGCCTTCATCCTGGCCCTATTAGACGAGATTGGACTTTTTCCATGGTGAGACAGGTGGAGATGGGACATTGGGAAGCCAAGAGGGGAATCCCCTTAATAGTTGTCGTCGTCGGCAGCCGTCCGTCTCGAGAGACGATGGTGTAGCTTCTTAAGAGTCTATCTGCACCGCCGAGAATGGCTGTGCAGTCCAACTCGGGAGTGACACGGTATCTGTCTCCTCCCGTGTTGAATCGACATCTTGCGATGACGCTGGAGTGTCCTCTCCAGTGAAGCTGAAGCTACAGAGCCTGGGCAGGGTGATATGGAGGGTCTGCTGTTGCCCATGCAGCAGACCCCCCCTCTCTTCGCAGCTGAAGGGTCCAAGGGAAAGACGGAGTCAATACAGCTTGGCTTCAGGTGCGCCGCAGGAGTTGCCGGTGTTGACTACAACGTCAAACCGCCTTAGGGACTCCGGCTCCGGATTTTCTGTCGGGGTTTACTCCCTTAGCCTTTCCCCTGAAGAGGTATGCCGCAAGGCAGCGGAGGTTTTTTGGAGTCAGAGTTTTCCTTCTCTGATGTGCCCTGACTGGAAGATCGAACCAGCGACACTTAGCTCGCAGGCCGACGCTCAATCCACTGAGCCAGAAAAACATTACAACTGTAATTATTATAATTATCGGTCAGTTACAACGTGCGGAGAGGCCGTGACAGGGGAAAGGCAGTTCTTCATCATCCCTACGCTCCCCTTGGTTCACACTCCAATATCCTTTAAGATGGTAATCGATTAATGTAAGGACAAGAGGCAAATAGCTTATAAAAGAACCTACCCTGATTTCCACAGGAGTCCAAACCTTCTACCACACTAGATACATACAAAGGTTTTGTTTTGTGGTCCTTGTTTACATCGAAACATTGCGTATAATATGTAGATTGCATGTACCGTGATCCGTGAGACCTTGGGCAGCGGGGAAGGAGCTGGATTAGAACGAGCAGAACTGTGTTGGGAGTTCATTTCCGTTCCACAGTAGGTAGCTCGGGCCGTTTTATACAGGATGAGAAATATGTCCAGGAAAGTAACACACGCGCCTCCACCCCCCCAGAAACACGCCCTTCACCCCGCATCTTCCTGCAGGTGCGGAACTGCTGACCTGCAGGGGCAACGGATCCGCTTTGTGGCTCCAGGGCCTTCGGGGGTGGAGGCGGCGAGCGGGGGCTCATCACGGCACAGGTGCACCCCACAGAAGAGGGGTGGCCCATTCCCCACGACCCCACGTTTCACAAGCCCCTCGCCCCAGCTCACAGAAGCCACGCGCAGAGCCGCGCCCGGGCTCGTGCGGAGGACTCTCCCGGCCTCTGCAGCCTCCTAGCGCCCTGCACGCACCTGCTCAAATCTGTCCGGAAGTTGCTCTGGCGTCGCCTCTTGATTTCTGTCGTGTGGACCCCAGAACCGCAGCACCAGCAACACCGAGATGTAGATCTGTCTAGACTTACAGTGTCTGCCTACCCGCTCCCTACCAACCTCTCGTCACCGGGCGCGCACCTGCCTGTGCAGACTTAGCGCTGTCTCGATCTGGTGCCTGGAGACAGAGTTAAACGGGCATCCAGGTCTAGATCTACCGGTGTCTGAATTTATCTCCTTTCCATGAAAAAGGTGAAGTTTTCTGCGTCTTTCCTCTTCCTATCTTTTTCAATTTAAAGGTGTCCTTTCATGTAGATGAGCATTTTTTTCGAAAGTAACGATTTCTGATTTTTGTTGTATTTTTATAAGTTTGGCTGAGATTTATATACGTGCCCGGTGACACCCTTTACTACTAATACTCAAGAAAATAGATTAAATCAGCCACTTCCTTTTTGCTCCTCCTATAGTCCCCAAACATATTACCTTGTCTTTATTTCCTGTTGTCTTCTCCTCTTTCTTTATCTCCTTTATTAACTGCCCCCTGCCCCACTTCTAAAACTAAAATCCAAAACATTTAGCTCTTGGCTATGAGCTTTTCTTTGATTACAACTTCTTAGATCTTAATTGTTTCTGAAATTTCAATGACCATCATTTTGATACAAACACAAAATGTATCAATAACAGTTATGTTGCAGGACTAGATGAGAGGGGATTTGATTAAGTAGCATGGCAGAAATCCATTAAATCATAAAATTTGATAACCAAGAAATAGTCATATAAGCATATGACTTAGAAAAATTACAGTCAATACTGGAAGCAATACCTAGATGATTTAAGGATACTTGCCTTTGGGAAGGGAGACTGGGGACTAGGAAGGGGGTACTGGAATGGATTTTTTATTTTTCATCACCATTTCTTCTTTCTTTTTTTACTTTTTAAAAACCTTACATACATGTGTTACTCTGACATGCTGGTATTTTATAGAATTACTGACCAAGAAATGCATCGTTATAGAATTGATTAAAATGTAAATGAGACCTTGTCTTATTTATTTATAGCCATGTCCCTGGTGCCTAGGATAGACTTGATACATAGTGGGGGTTTGATAAGTATTTAAGGAATGAATGAAGTAGTTGTAGAGATGAAATTTTTGGACTAGGAATGAGATTGAAATCTTCAAGATAGAAAACTGACTATTCTTTACTGAGCTGTAAGCTCCATAGAGAAATGAGCCTTGCTTGCTTATTGTTGTGTCTTGTACAAAGGTGTCTGGTACAGAGTAGGCACCCAGTAAATGTTCAGGGCTATCTTGAGAGTAGACTGTTGAAGAATGACAGCCCTGAGTGTGAAAAGAAAGGATACTTCCCCCAGCTGTGTCGTGTTGCATCTGTCCAGTTGTAGTATACTTCTAGCCTCACTTGGTTGATTTCTTTGTTAGACATAAACTCAGTTACACAGTTGCACAAAGTCCTTATGTATTCAGTAAACTTTTTTTGTAGGGCCTTTTGTGAACAAAGCTTAGTATTAGGTTCTACATAGGTTATAAAGATGAATAAGGCTCAGTCTCTGACTTGAAAGAAAAGGTAGTCCAGTGGGAGGAAATGGAATTTATCTGTATTTAACTATTATATATAAGACATGTGAGGTCTCAGCAGTTTGTGTGGGAGAAAGGAGGACCCCCTAAGTAAATCCCACTGGGGGTGGAAGGGACTGAAGTGCAGAGATGAGGGGCTGAAGCAGGAAACTTTCCTTTCCTTTTTTTTCTCCTACTCTTTCCCTCCCCGCCTTTTCTCTCTTTCACTCTTATTTCCTTTCTGCCTTCCTTTGTTTCTGCCCTTAGTCATGAACCAGGAAATGTGCTCCATGTTAGAATATGAAAAGATAAATTAAGGAGCTCATGGTCTGGTTGGAGAGACAGACATGTTACCACAAAATTACAGTAGGATGAATGCAATGAAAGAGTTCTAACAAAAAATTAAGGAGTTAGTGTCTCATAGGCAAATCAGCAGCCTTGGTTTGATTAGAAGTGTTAATTATATAATTTCTTTTTTCAAAAATTTAATTTAATTTATTTTTTTAGAGAGAGGGGAAGGGAAGGAAACATCAATGTGTGGTTGCCTCTCATGCACCCCCAACCAGACTCTTGGCCTACGACCCAGGCACGTGCCCTGACTGGGAATCGAACGGGCGACCCTTTGGTTCACAGGCCGGTGCTCAATCCACAAGCCACACTAGCCAGGGCTGGTTTTTTTGTTTTTTGTTTTAAATATAATTCCTTGAATTGTTATGTCTGACAGTGAAGATGACAAAAAGTTAAAGAGGAAAAAGCAAGTTACTTCAGGAAAACCTGTGAAGAAGCAAGACTAGTGAAACTTAAAGGGCCCTGTGATTTTCTAAGCAGCGCAGCAGCAGCAGAGATGATAACATGTTTCAGATTGGGAAAATGAGGTACTGCAGCATTTGGGACTTCAAAGGAAAAGTACTAATTGATATTAGGGACTATTGGATGGATCCTGAAGGTGAAATGAAACCAGGAAAAAAAGATATTTCTTTAAATCCCAAGCAGTGGAGCCAGCGGAAGGAACAGATTTCTGACATTGATGATGCAGTAAGAAAACTGTGAAATCTGAATCATATAAAATTTATACTGTTCTAGTTGTTTTAATCTGTCTTTTACATTGAGTTTTGCTTTCTAAACATTGTTTTCCAAGCTATTGTGTATTTGGATTGCAGAATAATTTGTAAGAATACTTTTTTAAAAATGTGCATTATTAAAAATGTTCTGAGTGACATTAATTGTCAACTTTAAGGTGGATTGCTTTGTGCCCACCACCTACTGTAAAATAAAATCAAGTAATTAAAAAAAAAAACATTAATAATGGCTTAAAGTGTATTATCTAATAAAGCCAGTAAGTTCTCTTTTAAATTTTAAGTAAGATTTCTAAAAACAGTGCAGTCTATTTTGTTGTAAATTCTTTGGAGAAAGCGAAAACTTGGAGAATAGATGAGTAAATAACATTGTCTTTTACCAATTGGATGATACTTGAATCTTTGGAGCAGAAATATGGAAATTGTTAGTTGGTTGTTAAGACTCAGAACTATGTTAGCACATTTCTTGGCAGCCATGCCATAGATTCTGGTATCCCAGAAGCGGTTGTGAAGGCTACTGCTGCAAGTGATGTGATTAAAACCCAGAGAGAGCATATTCAAGAATTTAGAAACCTCTGGGTCCAGCATTGAATAAGGCTCAATATGTTTTCATGGCCTACTGTAAAATAAAACACTTAAAAAAATTCTTTCTGCTGGAGCGAAAGGAATGGAGCCCTGAAAGAACAATGCATGGGAGCAGAGCCAAAAAATTAGAGTGCTGAGTGTCTTTCTTAGACAGTAATTGCAGTGACAGTTACTTAAAAAGTACAGGCAAAGTTCCTGGAGCTGAGTTTAAAAAAAAAGTCTACCTGTTGCTCTTAGTATGGAATGCACACAAATGTAGCTGTTTAGTCCTGGCCAGGTGTCTTGGTTGGTTGGAGTGTCATCCCATTCACCAAGAGGTTACGGTTCAATCCCAAGTCAGAGTGCGTATGGGAGACAATCAGTCCATGTTTCTCTCTCACATTGATATTTCTCTCTCTCTCTCTCTTTCTCTGAAAAAAATGTAGCTGTTTAATATTTTTTTGTATTATTGAGTTCAAATGCTTTTTAACATCTGTATCAATTATTTGAATTGTGGTGGTCCATAGGCTAATTAAGTTTTCAGAAGATTGATTTGGAAGCTTTGTTCATACCTTACAAAACAGAACCAGATTTCAAAACAATCAGTTAAAAACATATAAGTAAAGGAACTAGTATAAATAACCCATGGACATGGACAACGGGGTAGGGATTGACTGTGGGAGAAGGGGTGGGCTGGGTGTGGGTGGAGCAATGAGGGGGAAAGTGGGACAACTGTAATAGAAAAACAATAAAAACAAAATGAAAAATATATATATATAGAATACCTACTATGTGCAAAGGCCTCTACCAGTGTCCTAAAGGAGTTAAAGGTTCTAATAAAAGAATCGGCCTTTTTTTTTGGTCTAAATCTTACAGTTTCCTTTGGGAAACTTATAAATCCATGTGCCAACAATATATGATTGAATTCTACTTTCCTAGCCTGTCTTTGGATTATCAAGGACATACTCTCTGAGATATGACTTCTACCTTGGCCCACATGTGACCTCAAGTTAACCACTTGGCCTCTCTGGGATATATGGACAATGGTTATTCCAAGCCTTGATCGTTAGCTTGGTGTATAAAAATCCCTGGTTAGATCACTGAGGCATGAGGTTCAGTCCTTGACCTCCTGCTGCTGTCCTCAAGCCAGCCTAGGTCCGTGATTCTTTGTTTCTATGCCCTATTTTCTGCATGTGTTTGAGAGAGGATGAGGTGGAGAGGAGACATTGCCTTTGAGGTGTTTCGTGTACCAACAGGCAAGTACTCATAGGGTGGTCGTAACTGCCTTCTCCGAGGTATTTTTGTTGGAAGCCACTAGGAAGTTGGACTGGAACTTAAAATGAAGGGAGTCAAAATATCCCTGCCTACACATAGACTAACAGTTGCATCTTAGCAGAGCAGAGTATCTTCATGGTTGCCACCAAGGTCATTTGGGGGATAGGGTCTCAAAGGACAGAGAGAAGGTAATGGACAATTTGCTTCAAGATTCCTGCTAATGCTCATGGGGGTGCCCTTGGAGTCCTCTGTCTTTTTTCCTTGAGTCTGGTTGTCCCAGCTGGTTCAGTATTTATTCCTGTGAATACTAGGAGCGAGCCTGGGAATCTGGCCATTTATTTCCATGGCCATCATGGAAAATCAGCAAATATAGATGAGCAAAAATAAGAAAAATTATTTCTTCCTATCACCCAGAAATTATTGTACAATTATTAATATCTTAGTGTATATTCTTTTGAAAGTTTCCTATGCATGCCTTCTGTGCATATATGTGTGTGTGTTTTAATCCAAAATGTGTTTATTGGGATGGTTCCCCACTTCTCTTGATTCAGTTAAGCCTTGCTTTTCCTCCTGTACACTGACAGAGAACAGTGGAACAGCCAACACACAAAGCTACTGTTTGTGCATGGCTGAAGACGGTGGTGATTTTATAGCATCCTGGGCATTTCACGTCCATGAAATGGGAATTGGGGCTCTGCACCAGGTGCTTCTTCTTGTGTTTCCTCTTCTCTTCTTCTGGAGACAAACGTGTTGTATGGTGGTTGTCACCACCAGAAAGGGACATGTGTATATTTTAACCATCATGAAATCATACTATTCATATTCTTCTATACCTGATTTTTTAACTTAATATTTCTTTTTAGTAGATTTCATCTCATCTAATTTTACTGTATTCAGATTTCTCTATTCATTCCCAAATATCTTTTTTCAACTGGTTTATATAAACTAATATACAATCTGGTGTACACATTGTATGATATCTTATTTATTTATTTTAATTAAATTTATTGGGGCAGCATTGGCCAATAATGCTATATAAGATATTGTATCTGATTATTTTCCCTAAACTTCTTTTAATGTAGCAGTTCCTAGCTTTTCTTTTTTCATTTAAAAGAATAATAACAGACTTATTGAAAATCTGAGCCATTTGATCTGCAAAACAACTTTTGGATGAGGTAATTGATGTCTGGTGATGTCATTTGTTCATCTATCTCCCATATTCTAAACTGGAAATTGTATCCAATAGTTTGATGGATCCAAGTGAAGTATTTTTTGCTTAAATGCCAAACAGAGGTTATGCCTGAATTTCATAGTCTATCACATCAGAAATCATATTTGGACCACTGTTAGTAATGCTAAGATTGTCCATTGGATTGAGATGATGGGAGTTGATCTCCTTTGTGTAGTTAGGTTCTTCTTGCAACTTGTGAGTAACCTGTATAGTGTTACTTTGGCACTTTACAAATCGGCATTGCCATTCGCCTAATTAGTTTAACATTGATTACTTTTAACTGAATCAGCAGTTTTGTGGGGTTTGCAAAACGTGTTCTAATTTTGGAATTCCTTCTACATATATTAGCTAGCATCCTTTTGTAATGAAGAACTAAGTAGAACGAGAGCTATTTGGTTACTCTAAAAATTATGATAACTGCTTAATATTTTTTGTTTTAATTGCCAATTTTGGAAGTGAGAAGCTATTTTAATAGACACCTTAAGAAGTGACAGTTGAGGTTTTACGTCTCCCCACCCCTTTCTGAAGCTCTTAGGAACTCACAGATTTTCATTGAGATGATATGTTTTGGTGAGCTACACTGTCGCTGCTACAGCCTTTTATTTTATTTTTATTTTTTTATTTATTTTTAGAGGGAGGGAGGGAGAAAGGAGAGAAACATGGAGCTGGCCCGTAACCCTGGCATGTGCCCTTACCAGGTATCGAACCAGCGACCCTTCAGTTCGCAGGCCAGCACTCAATCCACTGAGCCACACCAGCCAGGGCATTACAGTCTTTTGTTGTTTTTAATGCTTAAATTGGTAAAACTTTGACCAGTGGGAGCTGCTGCTTCTGTCTTGTGGAATAGATCTTAGCATGTGGTGCTTAGGTTGGTGCTATTGCTGTCCTCATTGTCCAGTTTTGTAGTTTCAAACCTTCACTTTTAAACCCTCAATTCGTTGTTTCTTAGGTGACAGGCAGCTGGCTATTCCATCTAGGAAATGCTTAAGAGAGACCCACTTCCTATTTTTAGGTTGACAGATTATTATTACAATATAAATCCCCATCTCAGATATGCACATTGAGGAATGATTCTAACAGTGCTCAAAAAGCCACATTTTTATGACAACAAGCTAACCATCTTTAAAGATGTTCACACTCTGTCCACATCTCTGCAGTTCAGTTTCATAGTTTAATGCTTCTTGTTTTTTGTACTCAGAGTTCAAGGAATATGCATAGATCTCAACAATGTTTTTCTGCTGATGTTTATATAAGAAGACTGTATGTTTATGTTTCTCAAACCCAATACAACTTTTTTTTTACATAGCAATGTACAGAAGAGTCTTAGTTACATTTCAGCTGTCTCTGATAGAATATGTCATTTGGAAAATTAAGCTGCATGTCAACAAAGGCGAATGTGAGTTCTGGATGGGTCTGGCATTAAGAGGCCATATTACTACAGTACAAAAAACTGTTAAGGATATTGTTTGGCAGTGTTTAAAATTTATTACTTACTGGCATGATAATTTGCTGTGAGTGTGTTTACCATGTTTTAGTTTCCTTTCAGGAAAGGAGAAGTGTCAGAGATGTGATCAGAAAGGTCTAAGATAGCCAGGTCATGTGAGGCCTTGTGGATCAAGGTGTGAGGACTTTGGATTTTATTTTGAGTGAGAGACAAAACCAGGGTTTCAGAAGAGGAGTGATGTGATCCATCTGAACCTTTAAAAGGGTCATTCATGCTACAATGTGGAGAGCAGACTGGGGAGGACCTAGGGCAAGTTCACAGGAGAGTGGGACTAAGGAGACTAGTTAGGAAACTGTTGCATTAGTCCAGGCTTTGCAGTGGAGATGATGCTAAGTAATTATATTTCAGGTATATTTTGAAAGTAAGGGCAACAGGATTTGCTAACTCATCAAATGTGGAATGTAAGTGAGAGAGAGGAGTTGAGGATGATTCCAAGGGATTTGGCAAGAGGAGCTGGTGAATAGTTCTGCCATTTACTGAAACTGGAGGAGGGGGTGGATTTGGAGGAGATCAAGAGCTCAGTTCTGGACGTTATGTTTAGGATTCTGGCTAGATATCTAACTATTACTGGTCATGTAGCAGTATATAGAAATACAGATTTCTTTGGGGTGGGAGGTGGGGGAGTCAGACATGGAGATAGACATTTTGGAGTCATCAGCCATGGAACTAATTGGGATCACTAAAGGAAGAAATAAATAAAGACAGAAAAGAGAAGCTAAGGATTGATCCTTGGTACATAACAGCCTTTAGAAATTGGGGATGTTAGAAGAATCCAGTAAATGGGACTGAGAAGTTGCAGTCAGTGATGCAGGAGATTTCTCTGAGGCCTAGGGGATAAAAGGGTTTCAAGAAGAGTGGAGTCACCTGGGTCTAATGCTGCCATTAGATCAAGAAAGATAAGGGTTCAGGGTTGACTAGGGGATTTGCAGTGGGCTTGTCTCTGGGAACTTCACAAATGGTGTCTCTGCTTTACATCACCACTACTTGGCCTCTGTGGACCAAAAACATTAGCTGATATTCTTGGCAGTTGTTCTGTTTCAGTTGTGACCTCTTTGTGTTCCTTAGTTTTAAGCTTTGGGCTCTGTACTCTGTCTTTATAGTCCTCACTTACGATATTTGCTCTTCCCTCAGTTTCACACATCTTTTAGACTCTTTCCAGGACGTTGTGTATCTCTTCCCTTACAATGCTTCCGCTCTAGTTTGTTACTTTGGTCCCAGCATCTTCTGCTTGCTAACGTGGGTTTATAACCATTTTTGGTGTATATCATGGATTCCTTTGGTACTCGGATGAAGTTTATAGGCCCCTTTCCAGGAGAACATTTTTAATTGCTTAAAGTAAAATACATCAGAGTACAAAGGAAACCAATTATACTGCAATGATAAATATATATTTGCATCTTTATGCATTATATAAAATATTCTAGCAGTGGTCCTAATACTGTAAATTCATAGTAGTGATAAGTGTAAATCATATAATACTAATGTGGTTTGTTGCTATATTCATTATAGAGAATTTTTATATTTCAGTTTCAAGTTAAGGAAAATAAAGATATAGTTTTATTCCCATGTAAGTCTTGTGCCCCAAGTTAAGAACGTAGAGTGAGAACTGTAATAGGGATGTGAACAGGCCACTGAATGGGTCACGAGGTGGAAGAACAGGCCTTGTCTGCAGGGAAGTATACTGCCACTTTTGCCCCCTGGCACCTACCAGGCAACAATTGTCATAGGGAGAGGATTCAGACATGAACTTTATGCCTTGAGTAGAGTGCAGAATTAGATTCTTCAGCAGGAATAGTAACTTTATAAAATGTATTTGAAAAAACATCTGAACACTTTTGGTAAACACTGTCATTTAATGTAATATGTTTGGCTGTTCTCTCATAGATTCTTTGAAGTTTTCAAAAATTGACCTCTTTGTTCTAGTATAGAAGGTTTCTTTTGTTGCTGGGTACTTCATTCTCTGATTATCTTATCCAAAGCTGCCATAAAATCTGTATTTCATTCTTCAGAAGTTCTGTTTGAGCTGTCCGCATCCTTTGTCTTAGAAGGGACAAGGACCGCTGGAGAGGGAGGCTGGCGCTTGTGTGCATTCATTCACTGTAGGATGCTTCTGCAAAAGGCCCTTTTCCATTAAAGGCGAAGGAGTGAGTTCTGATATTCAGGGCAAAAGGTCAAGGAGAAACCCTGCTTATTTTTACATTGGGTTGTATGTTTTCTTACTGTTGGGCTTCAAGAGTTCTTTGAATACTTTTGGATACCAGTCCTTTATCAGATATGCATTTTGTAGATATTTTCTGTCGATCTGTGGATTTGTCTTTCCATTCTTGTAAGAGTGTCACAGAGCAGACATTTTAAATTTTAATGAAGTCTTATCTTACTGGTTTTTTTCTTTTATGGATCACGCTTTTGGTGTTGCATCTAAAAACTCATTGTCGGCCCTGGCTGGGTAGCTCAGTTAGAGCACTGTCCCAGTATGCCAAGGTTATGGATTCAGTCTCCAGTCAGGGCACATACAAGAAGCAACCAATGAATGCATAGATAAGTGGAACAACAAATCGGTGTGCTGCTTTGTCTCCTTCTCTCTCCCTCCCTCCCTTTCTCTTTCTAAAATATAAATGAGAAAAATTTAAAAACTCATTGTCAAACCCAAGGTCACTTAGATTTTTCTGTGTTGTCTTCTAAAAGTTGTGTAGTTTTGTGTTTTACATTTAGGTCTATGATCTATTTTGAGTTAATTCTTGTGAAAAGTGTAAGGTCAGTGTCTAGGTTCACTTTTGTGTGTGTGTGGATGTCTTTTCATTTATGTTTGATACTCTTTCACAAGAGATTTTTAAGTTGCTAAATAATATATACTAACCTTCATCTTTCCAGTTCTTGTGGAGTCTTAAGCTTTTGGTGATGGTCCCAAGTAATGTTCTTCCCCACAGTCATTATTTGATGGTATTATGTGAACTGTTGCCAGCACAATTACATCTCTCTTAAACTGTGTCCAATAAAAACACACATGACATGATAGCTTAAATACAAGGATTCTGTGGAAGAATAAAATAATGCCTATTTTGATACCTCTTTGTAGATATTGCATACATATAATCATGAGTTCTTAGGGTTCTTTTCATCAGTATAACTTGCATATTATGTAATACTGGATTAATAGGAGACTAAAAGTAAAAATTTTACTAATGCCTCCTTGAAACACATCTACCATATTTTTGACACAATAGTTTATGCTGTGATTTGATTTGTCATTCTACTATCCCAGAAGATTTTAATATTGGGGAACATTATTATATATTATATTTCCCAAATCATGTTTTTTGGAATGTGTGTAATGTTAACTCATACCAGTACCAGAGGGAACTCTTGTTTTAATATTCTTATCCATAATTGTACCTTTTTGGCCCCTGTACTACCTCCATGCCACCTCATCCTTCCCAGAATTGTTATCCATTGGCAAAAACTTGTTAAGCTTATTAGTAAGGTTACTTCTGAGAAATAGAAACTGATAATAAATGTTAACAAATGTTTTTTCAGCATCTTTTTATGTGATCAATCTCTTTTAATAGTTTTCTTCTTCAGTTATTGTACTTTGTTGATATATTTTCTTTTATTGTCTCAGGTTAAGGAATCAGGCTTTCCCCAGGTAAACACTGAGTAGGTTATAGTAACACTTTATTATGTATGTTGTCACTATGCTATACATACACTTTGTTATAGTTTTTTTTAGTATTTTTATTCCTGTATTTGAGTGAGATTAATTTTTCTTATTTTAATCCTTTTTATATTTTATAATCAATGCCATATAGAGTGAGTTCAGAGACAACAACTTATACTGGGTAGGTTTTTATCCTTTGTAGTTTTAAAAATAGTTTTCTCATTTCTCTGCTATTGCCAACTTAATTATTTTTCTCATTTTTTAAATGAATGCATAAGAGTAATATGTGATAAAAATCAACCTTCAAATAACTCTAAAAAAGTAATTTCAATATGTATGAAATAAAAAAATTTAATATTAAGAAGAAAGGTGTCAAAGTTTAGTTGACAGCATTCTTTCTCAATGGCATATAAAATAATTGGACACCTGAATTGATGGCATCATAAATTTTACAAAATATGGTATTGGTCAATGTAACATCCACAAGGGTGACAGTGGGATGTCCTTAGGTTCATCTAAACATTTACACATTCAGATTGATGAAAACACCAGAGGTCTCACTTGGCCTCACTTTATTCAGAAGGATATAGGACAGAAACTAGAACTTGTCAGTAAGACAGTGGGGGTCCTTGCAGCTGTCTGTGTAGCAGTTCATATTTTCTGAAACACTCTTCTCATAACTCAGGTTCAAAGAGATGATACCCACATTGGATGGTTGATAGGCATAGTTTCCAGGATTCTCTGCAAGGGACATACCTAATTACATGTTACTACACTCAAAGAGAAGCTCAAAAACATGGTTTTCTACTGTGTCTAATTCCTTCCAGTCCAGATAAAATTTACTAATTTGGTAATTTCTATCATAAGCAACATTGCCAAATAACATAGTTGGCATGCTGTCTTAATCAGGTTAACAGCAATTAGCCCAAGGTCAAATTCTCACACATAAGAAGAGGTTTTGGTCCACAGTCATGCGTGTTGACTTTCCACCTATGGCTTCTTATTTTAATATCTTCTTTCAAGTTTTTCTTACTCCAAGATTGTATTTAAGAGTCTACAGTTTCTTTTAAAATTGGTTTCAGACTGGTAAAACTACCATAGGTTTCACTTGGCACCACTTCATTCAGAAAGGTGCAGGATAGCAACTGTAACTTGTCCGTAAGACAGTAGATCTTTGAGCCACCGTTTTTCTGTATGGTGTGAGGAATCAAAACCTTTTTCAAATGACTGATCAGTTCCAATCATTTATTGAATAATCATTTGTTTTTCTATTGGTTAGAAATGTCACTGTTATCATAGAGAAGTTATTATTAGAGGTAGTTGCTCAAGTTAACAGATGGTTGGGTATATCAAAAATAGATACTTTAACCCTGGCTGGTGTGGCTCAGTGGATTGAGCACCAGCCTGTGAACTGAAAACTCACTGGTTCGATTCCCAGCCAGGGCACATGCCCGGGTTGCAGACCAGATCCCTGGTTTGGGGCATGGGAGAGGCAACTGATCTGTCATGCAACAGTGTTTCTCTCCTTTGTCTCCCTCCCCTCCTCTCTCTCTAAAAATAAGTAAATAAAATATTTTTAAAAAATAGATATTTTAAAAGTAATAAAATTTATTTATAATCATATGATTGTATATTGTGTTAATTATATACTGAGTGTTTATAGGGTCCTTTTTTTTCCCCCCTCAGTGTATGTATAGTCTGAAAAGGACTATACTTTTTTCCTAAAAAGAAGTTTGCCTTATTGAGGGCTGTTGTGCTTATTTAGGTGGACTTACAGTACTTCGAAAGCTAACCACTCAGTATATAGTTGAAAGTGGCAAGTTAGAGGTTTGTCTAACAGGGTTCTAGTTGTAGACTTGCCACTTCACTTACTGCTACTTTGTGCAGGTCAGCCTCTATGTGTTTTGTTTTGCTGAATTAAACTACAGGAATAATCTTTATCCTGCCTACTTCCGAGTATTGTTGAGGGTTAGATGGGATAATGGACTTAAAATCACTTAATAGGGAAAGCAGTTTAAATGTAAGGAATTATTGCATCTTAACTTTTCCTCCCTTTCTCTTGTAGGTAGTGTTGGTGCTTCTTTTCAGTGCCAGTCCATCCATCACGACCACATTTGTCATGATGACAGTGACAAGGTGAGGTCCGTGTTGATGTTTACCATGGTGAAAATGCATGCTGCCCTTATATCGCTGGAGCCACTTAGGGCCAGGAGAGTGTGGTTCGGGGAGCAGTGTTGAGAAGAGAGAGCCTTGCTGGTTTGTGTGTCAGATGATTAAACTGCTCCAGAATATTTGGTAATTCCTAGGATATGGCTGGACTCTTGGCAGACCCTCCATTTCCTTACCCCATCCCTGTCCCCAACACCATACTACCTCTTTTCTTTCACAGCCTGAATGGATTATCTTAACCTACTAACAAGTGCTCCCAAAGCTGATAACTTTATCAGCAATTTGTATCTGTTTCCAATTTGACATATCTTAGACATTCCAATTTGGTTCATTTTTGTAGTTGATTGTGTTAGATTAGGATTTCTTCTCATATTTACTTTTTTTTTTTTTTTGGCTGTTTCCAAAACCCAATTTTAATTTTGAGGTTTGAGAATGAAACCTGTCTGAATCATGCGTGCGCGCGTATGCACATCCCCTCACACACACGCCCACCACATGCACACACGCACACACCACCACCACCACCACCACCACCATCACCATCACCACCCCTGCTTTAGACCTGTTTTGTTTTTTAAATCAGGTTTGTTTTGTTTCATTTTGGTGTTTTGCTTCTGTTCTTTTTATCCCTAAGAAACTTGGTATTTGGGGGCTTTGCAATACTCATTAGCACCCTGGATGGCCTAGTCCTTGCAGTAGATGCTAGTATGGGTTTGGTGTTTTAAACATCTGCCTGCTGATGCTGGGTTGGCTTAAATTTAGTCTTTTCCACCATCAGTTTCTGGTGGCTTCCCTCCCATTTCCTGTGTCTTGTATGCAGGAATGTATCACTCCTTTGGTAGTTTCCCAGACTGACCAGTCCCAGTGATCCTTTTCTCTGCTGCTTTAATCAAGATCCTCCTCCCTCATCCTGTTGGAGCTCAGTCAAGAAGTTGGATCATCATTGGGATTTTCCAAATAGCTTTCTTGGTTTTGTGTGTTGACCTCCCTATCTTTGTAAGCTTTGCTCGGATTTCATTCTGCTTTCAAAGAGAGTGGTATGGTTTTAGCATTCCAGAGTCACTTTTATTACAGTAATCCAGAGGCATGAGTTTAACTTTTAACTTCTTTTTTAATAAAATCAAACCACTGAAAGAAACCTCTCGACTATGTGTAGTTGGCTACATAAACTTCAGTATACCACAGATTTTAGAAATAAGCATTTAAAAATAAGAGTGATGATAGAGGAAAAAGGCAAAATCGCTTTAGGTCAGTAACATTACAATATTTGGGGGTTAAGTTTTCTTTCCCCTACTAAGTATAATATGTCTCTATCCATTTGTTCATTTATGGTGGGAAAGTCAAATTCTGTATCCTGCATTAGAGTCTGGAGATGAGATTTCTGCCCACCTCTGCCGGATACTTTTTACTTTAAAAAGGTTTTTCTCCTAATTTCTGAATCTTTGTATGACTGATTTTGTGCTTTTAGGTGATGGGATTTTTTCTGAAATACATGGGGCAGGGGAAGAGTAGTTTAAGGGTTTGTCACTTAATCAGCAGATCAAAGAACTTTCAGAGATGCTGTCCTTTCTCTCTTGCCTACCATGTGTATACTTGGGAAATGGAGAGAATGGATTAGGATCGCTTGACTATACAGTATTCCCTCACTTATTGCGGGTATTATGTTCTAGACACCACCATGATAGGTGAAAATCCATGAAGTAGGAACCTTACATTTATTTTAGTATTTATATATTTTTAAGGCTTTATAAACCCTTCCCATACACTTATAAACCGTTCCCAGTCCCTTATTAACCTTTCCCACTCCCTTATTAACCTTTTCTACACTTTTATAAACACTACTTATGTTCTTAAACATATTCTACACACTTAAACCTACGTAACTTTACCAACATACGTATACAGTACCTCAAAATCCCGTGATATGGCAAAAAATCTGCGATAAATAATTAAATATAATATTTTTAAAAATCCCACGATACAGTGAGGTCATGCTACGTGAACCACGATATAGCGAGGGACTACTGTATTTATAATTTATTTAACTGATTTAGTCAATAAAGAATATTGATTGGCAGCTATGTGTCTTAAGTACTTAGGCAATGTATCATGATAGTAAACAAAAATTGGTCTTGTTTTCATGAGTGTACAGTCTATCTGGGGGAGGCAGACAATAAAATAAACATAGTGGATGAATCATATGTTATAACAAACGCAGTGGATTGAAAAAAATGTAAAGCACAATAAATAGGATGAGGACCACCAGGATGGTACCCATTGCTTTGAATGGGATCATTAGGCATCATTCTGGGGAGTAGAGTGGTGGATAGCATGTTTTAAAACAGCTTCTGACATTTCTTTGTATAACAAACAAGTATTGGTTTTGCAAAACCAAAAATTAACCTGCTTCCCAATATATACAGCTTGGATATGTGCATGTTCTCTTTCTCCTTTTCTCCCTTTCTCCCCCTCTGCTCTTCTACCCCCCCTCCCCAACAATCTCTCCATTTCCCTCCCTCCTGCTCTCCCTCTCAGAATTGAAGGGATTGTGGAGCACAGCTAATTCAGTCCTCTGGGGGAGAAATGACTTGTTCAAGAGTTACCTACAGTGCTGGGGCTAGACCAGATCTTCTATCCCTGATACAAGTCAGGTAAAATAATTCCCTAGCTATTCTGAACACATCATCAAAACACATGTTGTTGCTTTTGCTTATTATCCTCACTTAACTTTCAGGCATGGCCCATATCTCAGATTTGGGAATAAAAGGTGATTTTTCTTAAAATTGCCTCAATTTTAATTATTCCTCCTGCCCCCCATTCCCCATCCTGGTAATTACTAACCTTTCTCTTTGGATTTGCCTATTCTGCACATTTCATATAAATGGAATCACAATATGTGGCCTGTTTGTGACAGGCTTCTCTAGCATGATGATTTCAAGGCTCATCTATGTTGTAGCATGAACCAGGACTCCATTCTTTTTTATGGGTGAATAATATTTCATTGTATGGATCTAACACATTTTGTGTATTCACTAGTTGATGGATAACTGTTTTCCTATTTTGTTTATTGTGAATAATGCTGCTATGAATATTTACATGCATGCTTTTGTTTGGTCACACAATAGATTTTTTTTTTTAATGTTTCGAGAACTGCCAAACTTTCTTCCAAAATGATTGCACCATTTTGCACGCCAGAAAATGCATGAGGGTTCCAGTTTCTACTCATCCTTGCCAACACTTTTTGATTCTTTTAAGTTATACCTATTGTAGTGAGTGTTAAGTGACATCTCATTGTGGTTTTGATTTGCATTTCTTTAGTGACTAATGATGCTGAGCATCTTTTTACATGCCTACTAGCCATTCCTAAATCTTCTGTGGTCAGTTAAAGAAAAGTCAGCTAAGGATCTTTGATTGTTCTTGCCACCTGTGCTTAAAAAAACATTGTATCTCCCCACATCTCCAGTAATATAGTTACAAGTGTCCATTATAAAAATTTGGGGAAATATTTACAAACAACCTTATGTCATAAGCAGACTCACCATTTCTACTCAACATAGCATTTTTCCTTCAGTTTTTCCTCTGTGTCCTCTGCATGGTTAAAATAAACGTAAATTGCGCTAATTATCTTTGTGTAATTGGTTACCCTAAAACTCAGTGGTTAAGAGTCGTATCTTTTAGTATCTTTCATGGCTTGGGGTTTTCTGTGCTCAGCGAGGTTGCTCTTGTGCAGTTTCTCATTCAGTTACCATCAAATGGTGGCTATGGATAGAGTCATCTTAAAGTATTGACTCACATGTTTGATGGTGGGTGCTGTGATTTCAGATGGGGCACTCAGCCTGAGCTTGGACTTCTCGCAGCATGGTGGCTTGATTCCAAGAGTGAGTGTCCCAAGGGGATCAGGCAGAGGCTAAATGACCTTTTATGACCTACCTTCAGAAGTCACAAAGTATCACAAGCCTGCCAAAGTTAAGAGGAGGGAACATCAATCCTATCACTGGGCAGGAATGTCAACATAAAGAGGATGAAAGACAGGAGAACTTATTACGGCCATCTTGGAAAATACTTTCTGCACACTTTATGTACCTGAAACAGCAGTTAAAGTGGCTATATAATGCTCCATCTTAAGGCACCATGGTAATTTATTGAATGTCTTTAATTGTGAAGCTTTAGAGATAGTTAAAAAAAAAACTCTTGTGCATTTATTTATTCAGCAAATATTTATTAAGTGCCTATTATGTGCCAGGCACTGTTGAGTCACCAGGATACAGCAGTGAAAAGACTGACAAGGAGGATGCTTGTTTTTTGGTGCTTATTTTTTTGTGGAAGAGGCGGAAAATGAACTGTGTATGTAAACCAGTAAAGAATCATACTCAAAAGTGCTGTTTAAGTAACTGGGCAGTTGGCTCTTCTAGATTAAGTTTTGGGAAGGCCTTTAGGAGAGTGACAGGCTAAGATCTGAATGATAAGAGTGAACACATTTTAGGGAGAGTAAACAGCTGTGCAAAGGCCCTAACACTAGAAAGATTGTGCAAACAGAAAGAAGGCTGGTGTGCACAAGCAAGGTGGACAAGGGTGCGAGTGGTATGAGAAGAGGCAGGCACAGGCCAGATCATGTGGATCCTGGTAAGACCAGGGAAAGAACTTTAGGTTTTATTCTGCTGGTTATGGGAAGTGTTAGGGTGGTCGGTGACACAGGCTGTGAAAGAATTCACAAAGGGAAGAAAGTGCAGAGAGTAAAGTTTTTATTTTACTTTCCCAAGAGAGGGAAAGGCCTGCTGTGGAGAGATGCACCAGCCTTGAGGGGAGGGGGCTTTGAGCTTTTATTAGGTGGCTGGGCTGGTTGTAGAGCAGCATGTTTCAGTTGGTCTTGCATAGGCTGCAGCTTGTTTTAATGTTATTGTTGGGCTCTTCCTGTCCTGTTTCCTAAGTTCTCAGAGCCTCTGCGCCTTCAGGGCGCTTCCAGTAATTTTCTAGTCCTGAGGATAAAGTCTCATAGAGCAGTTAGGGTTAATCATGCTTTATGGGGTCCAGCTAGCTCTGGTAAAGAGGCCCTGAGAAAGGTGTTTGCGTCCTATTAGGAAGCATTTGAAAGGTTTTAAGCAAAGGAGTGACATGATCTGACTTGTATTTTTAAAACACCTCTTTTGGTGCTGTGATAAGATTTCCTTTTATATTTGTGGTAAAATACACCTAACATAAAATTTAGCATCTTAACTATTTTTAAATTTACAGTTCAGTGGTGTTAAGTACATTCACATTGTGTGCAGTAAATCTCCATAGCTCTTTTCATCCCTCAAAATGTAAACTCCATATCCATTAGACAATAACTCATTTGTCCCTCCTCCCAGCCACTGGCAACTACCATTCTACCTTCTGTTTGTATGGAATTGAGTGCTCTATGTATGCTGTCTAAGTGGGGTCGTACAATATTTGTTTTCTTGTGATTGGCTCATTCCACTTAGCATCATGTTGTCAAGGTCCATCCATGTTGCAGCATGTGTCAGAATGTCCTTCCTTTTTAAATTGTTATCATTTCCACTATTGCAGATGTCCCCGTTCCCCACCCTTGCCTCCCTCTTCCCAGCCCTCACTCCCCTTAAGAATGATCTTCCTTTTTATGGTTGGATAATATTCCTTTGTGTGTTTATAACATACTTTGTTTACTCATTCATTCATGAACTCGGTTTTTTGTTTTCTTTTTTTCTTTCTTTTTTCATCTTCTGGCTATTGTGAATAATGCTGCTAGGAACATGGTATACAAATATCTCTTCGAGACCCTGCTTTTAATTCTTTGCGGTATATACCCAGAAGTGGAATTGCTGGGTCATTTGTGTTTTTAATATTTTGAGGAACCATTTGTGTTTTTAATATTTTGAGGAACCACTATTGTTTTCTATAGCAGTTGCACCATTTTATATTCCCACAAGAAGTGCACAAGGATTCCAATTTTTCCACATCCTTGACAACACTTGTTATTTTCTGTTTTATTTTTTGTTTTTTTTTTTTAATACTAGCCATCTTAATGGATACAAGGTAATATCTCATTATGGTTTTTGATTTTCATTCCCCTATTGATTAGTAATGTTGAGCATCTATTCATGTGGTTTTTTTTTTTTTTGTTTGTTTATTTGTGTATCTTTGGAGAAATGTCTATTCAAGTCTTTGCCTCTTTTTTTAAAAAATAAGTTTTATTTATTGATTTTTTTTTTTGAGAGAGAGAGAGAAAAAAAAAAGAAATATTGATTTGTTGTCCCACTTGTTTTTGCATTCTTTGGTTGATTCTTTTAAAAATTTATATATTCTGTTGATTATGCTATTACAGTCGTCCTGATTTTTCCTCCTTGGTCCCTCTCCACCTGGTACCCTGATTTTCTCCAGCAATCCTCCCGATCTTGGATCATGTCCATGGGTTGTGCATATAGGTTCTTTGGCTTCTCCATTTCCTATATTATTCTTAACACCCACCTGTTTATTTTGTACCAACCGATTATGCTTCTTAGTCCCTGCACCATTTCCCCAGTTCTCCCCTCTCCCCCCTCCCAGCTGATAACTCTCTAAATGATCTCCATATCTATGATTCCATTCCTTTCTGGTTGTTTGCTTAGTTTGCTTTTTTAGATTCAGTTGTTGATAGTTGCAGATTTGTTGCCATTTTAATGTTCATAGTTTTGATCTTCTTTTTCTTAAATAAGTCCTTTTAACAATTCATGTAATAATGACTTGGTGATGATTAACTCCTTTAGCTTTACCTTGTCTGGGAAGCACTTTATCTGCCCTTCCATTCCAAATGATAGCTTTGCTGGATAGAGTCATCTTGATTGCAGGTCCTTGCTTTTGATCACTTTCAATACTTCTTGCCAGTCCCTTCTAGCCTTCAAAGTTTCTTTTGAGAAATCAGCTGTTAGTCTTATGGAAACTGCTTTGTAGGTAACTCTCTGCTTTTCTCTTGCTGCTTTTAACATCTCTCTTTAACTTTTGGCATTTTAATTATGATGTGTCTTGGTGTGGTCCTCTTTGGGTCCAACTTGTTTGGGACTCTCTTTGCTTCTTGGACTTGTAGGTCTACTTCCTTCACCAAATTAGGGAAGTTTTCTTTCATTATTTTTTCAAATAAGTGTTCAGTTTCTTGCTCTTCCTCTTCTCCTTTTGGCTTCCCTGTGATTCAGATGTTGGTACATTTAGAAATGTCCCAGAGGCTCCTTATACTTTCCTCATTTTTTTGAATTTTTTTTTTCTTGCTGTTTTGGTTGAATGCTTATTTCTTCCTAATGTTTCAAATCGTTTATTTGAATCTCGGCTTCATCCCCTCCACTGTTGGTTCCTTGTAGGTTTTTCTTTATTTCACTCAATATAACTTTTATTTCTGCCTAGGTCTTTTTTATGCAGTTGCCATACCCAGTGAGTTCTTTGAGTATCCTAATCGCCAGTGTTTTGAACTTTTCAGATGATAGGTTGGCTATCTGCATTTTGTTTAGCTCTTCTGTTTTCTTTTTTCTTTTCTTTCATTTGGGCCATATTTCTTTGTCTCCTCAATTTGGCAGCCTCCCTGTGTTTGTTTCTTTATATTGGGTAGAGCTGCTTTGACTCCCGGTCTTAGGAGAGTGGCCTGTTGTAGAAAAGGTACCTGTAAATTGTGTGGGGCAGAGCCTTAGGTAATCTCCAGGGCAGGGCACCTCGCTTCACTGCTTTGTGCGGGGGACAGCTCAGAGAGGGGCAGTGCTGCTTCCTGACTTCTGGAGGTTTGCCCAGCACTCACCCTGTTTCCAGTCACTTCAGTTCTCCACTTATGTGACTGGTGCCCTTCCAGCTGGTGCTCTGGTGCTGAATTCCAGAGGGGGTGGGTCTATGTAAGTTCTAAGTCCATGCGGGCCCTTTAAGGAAAGTCTCCTGAACATCTAGCAGTTTCTTTCACCACCCCATCCCCCACTGGTTTTTATAGCTAGAAGTTATGGGGATTTATCTTCCTGGTACTGGAACCCTGGACTCTGCATTCTGGCCTGGGACTGGGACTCCTCCCTCCTGTGGTACCCCTCCCTCCCAAGGGATCCCTCCCAATTTTTATCCACCACATGTGAATGTGGGACCATCCCTTCAGCCACTTCTCCATGTCACACCAGGTCTCAGCTCCTCTGGGCATGTCTCCATGTCTCCGCCTCTCCTTTAACTCCTTGGTTGTCAGACTTTTGACTTTATACAGCTTGATTTTCTGATGGTTCTTGGTGTTACTTGTTTTGAGGTCTAGTTGAAATTCTTTCTGTAGTTGTGTGAGGAGCCAAAGCATGTTTACCTATGCCTCCATCTTGGCTGGATCCCTTTGGTTGATTCTTGTATGTGCCCTAACTGGGGATCAATCCCACAACCTTTGTGTGTCAGGATGACCCTCTAACCAACTGAGCTGCTCGGCCAGGGCTCCTTTGCCCTTTTTGAAATCAGGTTTTGCCCTGGCTGGTGTGGCTCAGTGGATTGAGAGCCAGCCTGTGAACTGAACGATTGCTGGTTCGATTCCCAATCAGCGCACATGCCTGGGTTGCAGGCCAGGTTCCTGGTAGAGGGTGTGCAAGAGGCAGCCAACTGATGTTTCTCTCTCACACTGATGTTTCTCTCCCTCCCTTCCCTTCTCTGAAAATTAATAAAAAAAATTTTAAAATAAAATTAGGGTTTTTTTTGGTTCAGTTGTAAGAGTTTTTTATATATTTTAGTATTAACCCCTATCAGACATAAGACTTGTAAATATTTCTCCCATTCCATAGGTTGCCTTTCCACTCTGTTGATTGTCCTTTGCATATACGTAGTTTTTATTTTGAATCCATTTTATCTATTTTTTTTCTTTTGTTGCCTGTCCTTTTAATGTTATATCCAAGAAATCATTGCCAGATCCAATGTTATGTAGGTTTTTCCCTATATTTTTTCCTAAAAGTTCTATAGTTTTAACTTTTATGTTTAGATTTTTTACTCATTTTTGTATATTGCAAAAGGTAAGGAAGGGAAGGGTCTTCTGTCCTTATTGCTTTGTGTATGGATATCCAGTTTTCCCAACATCATTGCTGCAAGAACTGTTTTTCCCCCACAAAAGATCTTGACACCTTTGTCTGTGTCATTTGATCATATATGTAAGGGTGTGTTTCTGGGTTCTCTGTTGTATTCCCTTGGTCTATAATGTTTGTCTTTATGCCAGGACCATGGTGTTTTGATTACTGTAGATTTATAGTAAGTTTTGAATAATCTATATCTAGAGCCTAGATTGCTAATAGAAGTGACTCAAAGAATTTGAGTATCATGAAGGAGTCTTTGTGAATATGATTGATGACAAACGGTATATGATTGTTTTAATGTTTATTTGATAGCTACTGAGGTTGTAGACGTCTATAGCTTTTGGTTCTAGTCATTTGTATTGCTTTAAAAATTGTCTTTTGCATATTTTTCTCTTCTTGGGATATTCCTATATTCCTATCACTTGGTTATGGGGTCATTAATCATTCCTCATATTTACAAAAAATTTCTCAGCTTTTAATTTTTAATAAATTATTTTTCATACAGAAATTTAAAATTATTTTGGGAGCAAGGATATTGGTATAGTTCTTTGAAACATATTTTATTGCTTTTATGTTTAGAGACTGTCTCCAGATATTTACCTACATTTTATCTCGTCGTCGTCGGCAGCCGTCCGTCTCGAGAGACGATGGTGTAGCTTCTTAAGAGTCTATCTGCACCGCCGAGAATGGCTGTGCAGTCCGACTCGGGAGTGACATGGTATCTGTCTCCTCCCGTGTTGAATCGACATCTTGTGATGACGCTGAAGCTACAGAGCCTAGGCAGGGTAATATGGAGGGTCTGCTGTTGCCCATGCAGCAGACCCCCCCTCTCTTCGCAGCTGAAGGGTCCAAGGGAAAGACGGAGTCGATACAGCTTGGGTTCAGGTGCGCCGCAGGAGTTGCCGGTGTTGACTACAACGTCAAACCGCCTTAGGGACTCCGGCTCCGGATTTTATACTTTCTGAGCTATAGTATCACGTGATCCGATGTGTTTTTAAATAGATTCTCTTTGCCTTATTGTGAAATATCTGAGGTGACTAGAAACGCCATATAATGATAAGTATTCTGAGAATGTCATTTGGCATTCTTTCTTTTTTGCCTTTGAAGTGCCGTTGCCTGCTAAGCTTCTTTTGTTTTCATTTATAAAACACTGTTGTAACAGGAACAAGCACGCGAAACATGGATATATAAACTTCTATGATAGCTTAAATGTTATATTTGCTTTACAAAGAGTTGCTCTGCTTTAAGGGTTTTTATTTAGGGTTATCATTTCTGTTTAGTGGTGTAAATTGGAGTTCTGCTCAGGTAACACACTTCTTTCTTTAACTTAGGTAAAGTTAGAAAGGCCTGTTGAATTTGGCATGGGTAGGATGATTCAGGGTTTTTAGAGATGTGCCATGTATCACAATATCTGCGCAAAACCACTCAGGTTAGTCAGGATCCTAAAAGTGGGTCCTCAGTAGAAGTGACTAGGACACTGGCTGCTTCAGTGGTCTGATCACATTTCAACACAAGATGTTAGAATTCTATAGCAGGGATCATCTAGAATGAGTTATCAACTATGTAGTCACATGAAGTCCACCAGGATTCCCTAGAGGAAGTCTGTCCCTCATCACACATGGGGGATGTGCTCTGATCCACTTAAAGAACATTCTCATGTTTCTTCATCTCAAACATTGTAAGACTTCCTCTCATTCCCATGTCATTTTTCAGCAGTGTTTTTTCATTGTTCTGCCCAAAGTGAAGGAGCTAGTTGTCTGTGCTTCTCTGTTCCTTAATCAGTGCTTATCCCATCAATTATATTCTTGAAGCCCTTACACAGTAAGTATAGTCCATGTTCAGTGACTTCAGATCATATTTTCCTTCAGTGCCTTCTTTGCCTGTGGCTATTCAGTGGATTTTGTGAAACTATACTCTCAGGGTGTGATATTCCCTGAGATTAAGCTGCTGGAGCAATTTAGAATGAGAGACATAGGCACTAGAATTTCTCCTAAGATGTATCTTTTTCACCAGAACAGACTGAGCAAGGAGACTTTGAGATCCGTGCTTCAAAGGTACATGTTAAGGCAGGTCATGCCTCAGAGTCAGCTCTTTCCCATTCACCCTGCTCCAGAGACGGCGTATACTATGATGTACGGTGCATGCTTTATTTGTACCCTTGCCACTCCGTTCCTGGTTTGGTGTAGGTCTTCTTATTTTTCTGTTTCTCACTCGGTTTATCCTAGGCACTCAGGTTTATTCACTCACCCCCCTTGAACTCCTTCCTGGCTGACGACTTGTCACCCTGGGTCTGCTTTAGTTTCTTCCTGGCATCTGCCACCTGAACTGTGGGTCTGACCACTCCCATCCCAAAGCCTGTATGGCTGTATTATAGGAGGTTTTCAGTGGGTTTGGGTTTGGGTGCACTTTTGCAACTATAACTGGTAGCTGCTGATAATTAACCATTTCATTCTGACAGGATAACATGGGTGAAAGTATTTATGCTGCTTTTTTGCATTAGATCAAGTCTTGTCATGCTTGTAGGTCAGGCATAGACTGACTGCTCAGTGCTAGGCCAATACACCTTTCTTCTGAGCAGTTTCATCTTATTAGGTTCTTTCAGCTGGCTTTGGTGGAAGAAGAGGAAATTTTAGGGGAGGAGGGTGAGCAGAACTCTCTTGAGGAAATTTTGAAATTTTTTTTGTGTTTCCTTGTTCCTCTCTTTTACTGCCCACTCTGTTTCTGTACCCCATTTCTTGTGAATTTACCTATTGAGAAAAACATTAGGCATAACACTGATGTGAAGTATTTACATATCATTAATTAAACTATTTCTTGAGATCTTGCCATATGTTAGACCCCTTGCCAGAATCAGTGAGATTGAGTCTATAGCTTGAAGAAGTTTACTGTCTAATGAACAAGAGAGTTAAGCAAATACGTATTTGCAAGGTAGGGGATTAATGCTATTTTAGAACACAGAGCAGAGGCCACTAACTCAGCAGTAGTGGTTTGGGTCGGAATGAGGTTATAGTCAGGAGACTTGGCAGTGAATATTATGGCAGCACAGTGTCTGTTACTGACACTGTTAACAGTGGGAAGCTGCCTCCTCATTACAGAGGTTGCAGCCTTCTGGCAGGAAGGCCATTCCCTACCCAGCACCTTCCTTTGACAGAGCAGGGCCCCAAAGTGTGAGCTTTTCTTTTCCTGATATTTTTCCTTGATATGCATGGTTCTTCAGTATCTGGACAAGTGAGTCTTTATCTGTAGCTGTTCAACCATGTCTTTCAGTCTGTTAAACTAGATATCCCTCCTTCCTTTTTTGTTTTTCTCTGTCAGCAAAGATTCTCCCAATGTGGACTTCAGTAATATACAAACAAGGAGAAATGGGACCTGCCCCAGAGGAGCTTGTTACAGTTTAATTGGGAGAAATAGACATTTAGTAAATACTGTAAGATGTTGTGATAGAAGTGTGTAGAGGGCCAAGAAAGCCTATAGTCTCATAATCATATCTTGTATAAGGTCCTTCAGAAAACTATTAGATATTCCTCGATGTCTACAAATGCAAAATGGAGCACAAAACTGAATTTTATATTTAATATTTTGCAGACTACTATTACATAAAATTTGTTTGTAATTACTGTTTATAAAGTGTATTTGAGCTCTGGCCAGTGTGGCTCAGTTGGTTGGAGCATCGTCCCGTAACCGAAGGTTGTGTGTTTGTTCCCTGGTCTAGGCATGTAAGGAAGGCAACCAATCGATGTTACGCTCTCAAATGGATGTTTCTTTTTCTTCCTTCCTTTCTCTCTAAAAGCAATGAAAAAATGTCCTTGGGTGAGGGCGTGGGGAAGTGTATGTGACAATGGACTTCCAGCAGTAGTGCCCTTCAGATTGACAGAATGTGAGTTAGTTTACTAGAAGTTGATTGTGAGTTTGAGAATGAAGAAAAAATCTTAACAAGAAATCCATAATTGCTAAGGAAATTTAATTCCAAGTTCAGTTGACTAACCAGCGAATTCTATCAAACATTTCAAGAAAGCATAACACCCATCTTCTGGAAACTTCTCTAGAGAATAGAAAAAGAGAGAACACTCCTTGATTTCATTTTCTGAGGCTAGCAAAATCTTTGTAACAAAACTTAAGAAGGACATTACAAAATATAAAATAACAGCTCATCTCACTCAAGAATACAGATGGAAAAATTCTAAACAAAATATTGGCAAACCAAATCCAACAGTATATAAAAAGGGTAATACAATAAGACATGGTTTTATTAGAAATGTGAAGTTAAAACGTCCCCAAACCAACCACTGTAATTCACACATAACAGAAAAATCATCATTAGCTCACAGATACCAAAACAATGGTAAAATTAAACATCCATTTATGATAAACTTTTAACAAAGTAGAAATAAAAGAGAACTACTTTTATTTGCTAGAGAAGTCTACAAAAAAAAAAAAACTACTGCAAACATACTTAAATGTGAAATCTTGAAAGTCCCCCTTCTCCTTTTTTTTTTTCCAAATACAAACAAAAGTTTATTTACAAAGTCACAGAGATAGAAGTGAGCCAGCTGGGCTACATGGGCTCAGGAAACAAGCTGCAGAGGCAAAAGAAGGGCCCTTGAAACTTAGAAGAAAGCAAGGATATACATGCCTAGGGGAAGGAGAGGAGAGAGGTGCGGGAAAGGGAGAGGGGCGGGGGTGTGCCACTGAAAGTTTTCCAGTTTTGAAATAAGAAAGAAATGTCTGTTCTATCTATTTAGCACTGTACCAGATGGCAGTAAATCAAGACCAAATTAAAAAAGGAAAATGTGTTGGAAAGAAAGAAATGAACAGTCATTATTTTCTGCTAACAGGATTATAGGCATAGGAAATTCAGAAGAATTAAGATAAACTATTATAATTAATAATTATATATAAAACCTAGAATAAACCTAAGAACAGATATCTGCAAGACCTCTACAGGAAACTGTGAAGCATTATGGAAAATATTAGTGACTGAGACAATATAAGGATGCATCTGCTCATAGATTGAAGATTCAATATCGTAAAGATATCAGCACCCTTTAATTCATCTCTAGATTGAGTGCAGCCCAATGAAGATTTCAGCTGTTATTGACACGTATATGAATGGTAGGACAGCAGGGTAGACCACCTCAGTGACCAGACACATTTGAAAGAACTTTAGTATTTTCCTTTTTGGTAAGCAGTGTATTGGTATACAGGGTTCTTCCACTATCTTAAAGTAGAGCATTGCTATGAAACCTTTTGTAAGTCAAAATAGAGTAAAGTGAAGAAGCAGTTACCTTAGCACACATCTTGCTAATGGATGCACAAAATAAATTGAGATGAAACACCGATGTGCACAGATACAGTTCAGAGCAAAGACAGCTTGTGGCTGAGATCCTGAGCATAGCTGCCGGGGAATGCGCTCACTGGTGCCACTCTTGCTGCTCAGGTGCACGCTGCTTCCATAACAGCTTACAGCAAAACAAATGATGAACCCTGTTTTTACTAAATCCTCTTCAGATCCCTTGTAGTTAGTGAAACAGACCCTAATGTAGGTCTATTGTGAAAGCGAAGTGATATAAAGCAGGCTTTTTTGAAAGTGGGGGATACCTGTATTTTTATTTTAGGAGAGGACTTGGGATACTTCAGGAAGAAGTTTTTTGTTGTTGTTCCACTTATTTACTCATTCATTGGTTGGGTCTCATATGTGCCTGACCAGGGATCGAACCTGCAGCCTTGGCACATCCGGACGTTGCTCTAACCAACTGAGCTACCCAGCCAGGGCCCTAGGAAGAAGTATTTTTAGTAGTCGTTCACAGTTTTGTTTTGTTTTTGAACTTTTTATAAGAGTTTATTTGAGCCAAACTGACAACATATGCAAAGGAGCAAGATCTCAAATACTCCATTCACAGTTTTCACTTCTGTTGTGAAAACCAATTTTAAAGGGCAGTCTTAGAGTCAGAATTCTCAAGAAGTTCTTTTCACAAGCAACTATTCTACAAGTATTGTGCTGTCCCCTAGCACATGTGGCAATTTAAACTGATCCTGGTCAGTTCATTACTTGCACTAGCCCTGTTTCAAATGCTCAGTAGCCATATATAGCTTGTGGTCACTTTTGGATGGTGCAGATATCAAACATTTCTATCATCGCAGAAAGTTTTATTTGACACCTCTAACAAGGTTTCCCATTTTTTTGGTCAGACACCAAATAAAATTATAGGTGGAGTTGAGCAACTGCTCTGATATAATTGGCCCACCTTAAAGCTTGTCATTGGGTGTTTATTAGCAGGGTACCAGATTTTTTGGTTAAAGTCAATTAGAGAAGAAATTGAAGTACAACTTTCAAACTATCCAACCTTGAGGGGAGAGAGCATTGTTTACATCTAGGCACACTTCTTGGGTTAAGCCCTTAGTGCCCACATAGCTGATATCTTAACCATTTGAGAAGCAGTTTGCCTCACAAAGTGGAATTCAGATAACCTGAAGGGTTAGGAACCCTGGAGGACTGTAATAGATTTTTGCTGCTGAAATTCAACACTTAAGAAATCTGATTCTTATGATTGAACAACTCCTAAATGGTCATTTCTTTCCCCTTTGCTAATTTTCCCCCCCACTTTCCCTCTCATCACATAGCCTGTATCCAAATATACAAGAAAAACTGTCTCAGGGTGGTATTGTGTAAGGAAGCTTGTGTGGCTGAGATTCTGGTGGAAGATCTATAATTCTAGGTCAATCCACAGCAGTAGAGGGGGAGTTGTGAGGAATTCAGATGTTAGAAATAGATTACATTAGCTGCATCTAAAGGTGTGGTTGGGACTTGTGACTCTGTACCATGAAATGGAAAATAAAAACGTAAAAAATTGGATGTAATCATCCCCAAATTGGCTGCTTTGTAGACTGGCAGAAAGAGCTTTGGGGAAAGAATCAGCTATGTAACTGGACTGCATAATGGTGGTTGGGGCCAGGGGAGGGGTTGTGTTCATCAGGGCCGTTGTCTCATTTTAGCTTTTCTTTGTCCAGGAATTGTAAAAGCCTGTAATATTACTCCTGGAACTTTGATGCATCAGTTGCTAAGTACCTGCTGTTGTGTTTCAGGCCGTAGGTTTGGACTTTGGGTTACAGAGTCAAAACATCTTAGTGCTGAGTCTAATATGGGAGACAAATGTATAGAAATAATTACTGTGTAGTGTTATTCATACTTAGAGGTTCAGAGGCTCCTGTCCGGAACATCATTTTAGTCTGATTCCCTAATTTTGTACCAGAAACAGCTGAGGCCTAAAGCGAACACGAGATTGGTTTTAGTAAGGCCAAAAGAACTAGAACCTGTTCCCTCTTCCCTCATTGGACCATTGTAAAATATGATCACCATCTTAAAGACATCATGAAATTCCTGTCTGCTTAAAGCGTACTTCTTCCATAATGTCCCCTTGACTGCCCTCCTTTCCTCCAATACCACTTAACTATCTTTTCCTTGTATTGTGCTTTTTATGGAAGGTCTTCCTGTTTTTTAGATCTTGAACATGATCAGATCACCAAGTCGGCTTCTGTCTTCGTACTTATCTCATTTCCCATCTTCATCACGGTCTGATTAACTGTCACTTCTTAAAATCAAGCCTTACAGTTGGACAAGTTGGGTTTGAACCTGCTTGCCTCTGTTGTGGGACACTTTGCCTCTACATCAGTAAAAATCGCTCAGGCCACATGAATTCGTATTGTGCATCTGAGTGAGGTCAGTTAACTGGGAGGCACAGACCAGCAGCAACGATTTAGGGAAAGAGAATTGAGAAGCGCAGTCCTCCGGCTGTCCCGCGTGGGGGCTCAAGAGGCAGGCAAGGGCGGGGCTGAGCCAGGGCGTTCGCAGAGACCTGGCTCTGTTGACGGAACTACCTAGCCGTTCGCAGCCCCGCCCCGCTCCGGCCCGCCCCCTCCCCTGCCCACTGCGGGGAGGAAACAAAGGGTACTGGGCGTGGAGGGGTAAAGAGGCCGAGCGTTGAGCGTGCTAGGTTTGTGCCGGCAAGGGGGCGGGACCAGGGCGGACCAGAACCAAGAAGTGGGAGGGCCGTGTGCTCGCGCATCACACGGTCTAGGGGCGTCGCCTGCGCACGCAGCACAGAGGAGTGCGCCGGCGCGCAGTGAGCCGGGTACCCCAGCACCGTGGCTGGGTGCACCGGGGCGGGGTCCCTCGTGCAGTGGTGCGGGGCGGGGCGGTGGCCCGGGCAGTTAGGGCGCAGGGGCGCAGAGTATGGAGCCCCCAAGGCGCTAGCCACTGTATCTGTTCTGGGCGTGTAGCTGTCGTTTCCTGGCGCGGCCCGTGTGATGGTACCGGGAGGAAGGAAGCGTCTTGACAGCGCCTCGGTCGGATCCCTGGTTCCGGGGGTGAGGAGGCCCAGGGACGAGGGAGCTGGCGAGCTGGCCGCTGGCTGGGCAAGCGGTCACAATAGCAGGCGACGTGCCAGCAAGAAGCTGCGGGAGCAGCCCCGCAGGGCGGAGCCTTTCCTCGCAGGTACTGGAAGCAGCAGCCGTTGGTTCCCGCGCTAGGGCGGGATGGGCCGAGCCCCCAGGCCTCTGGGAGGCTGCGGGGCCTCACCCTGCAGCAGGCGGAGGTGTGATTGTCCTGTGTTCAGCGGGGTGCGGCCGGATCACCAGGCGGTCTTTGTTTCCCAGGCGGTGGCAAGGAGGAGCAGGCAGAGCCAGCAGGAGTGCCGGCGGACTGCCGCCTGGCAGATGGCCTCGCTCTCTGGCTCCCTCCCCTTTTGCCAAGGCGCAGGTGAAATGATGTCACCCGGGAGAACGCGGAACCAGTCGAAAGGGTCCTCTCTCGTCTCCTTCTGCCGCCGCGGGTTTCTGGACAGGCTGAGTTTTATTCACAGGGAATGAAAGTTCTTCCTCTCTGGGCTGAAGAATGAGAGAGGTTGGTTTTGAACCGGGAGTTTAAAATTATTGAGTGCTAAAGTTTCATTTCCCTTTGTAGGACTTAGAAGGGACTTCGCTTTTTCTTTGTGCTTCAAAAATGATGTATACTGTTATTAAGTAAAAGTTGGATATGCTGGTTCTTCTATCATAAATAGAAACACAAATAGTTACAGCATATGATTTGCGTTTTTCCCTTAACGAGGTGCATTCAGTGGACGAAAATTTAAGTATGTTCTTTTAAAGGTTCTATCTGGCCTTGATTGCAGTATGGTTAATACATTTATCACAGAATTCCTTTACATAGCAAGCAGCTGATAACGGCTTAAATTTTTTAAAAAAATCCATTCACACAGTTTTTAAGAAATCAAAACAATAGAGATCTAGCGACAGTTGGAGTCAAGGTAAAAATTGTTCCAGTTTTTGGAGAACATGGTCTAATAGAAATTGGACTTATGGAAATAACAATACAAAAACAAATATAAGTATCAGATCAGTTGCAGTGAAGCTAGAGTGTACCTGCAATCCAAAGATGCAATTTGTTACTGGATTTTCAAGTGGGAATTTTATTACTTCATCTACCCTTTTCTCCAGTGTTTGCTGGCTTAATAAATTTAATGGCATAATATATTTCACTTTTTGAAAACCTATTAAAACTTAAATCTGTTACAGGGGTTCAGTTTTAAATTGATTTCTATTATTTTCTGGAATACTTTTTTCTAAGAATTTGTGGCCTTTTAGAAGCTTTATTGAATCAATTTTGCCACAGGCCTAACTATGTGGGCCTCAGGTCCTCATCTGTAAAATATGAGAGTTGGATTTAAATGACTTTTGTGGTTTCTCCACTTTTGACATCTTTTGTGATTCTAGAAAGTAGTTTGTGTTTTCTGTACTTGTTGAAATTTACCCACCTGTTTTTTAAAGCTAAATTAAGTTGGCAAGTGTTAATCTAATCTGATTAAATACTGGGAATTTACTAAAGCAGCCTGATTTTTGATGAAGGGTGGACAGAGGATGGCATAGTTAGATATAACTGAGTCTGTTAGCATCATAATGTAGAGTGTAATTCTATTGTCCCTCTGCCAACAGCTGGGGGTCAGGCTTTTATTCACATTTTATTTGTGCTCATTTTTTACTTTTCCCCCCAGGCTGTGGGTGGGAAGCATGAGTATAAAAATATCCTTAGATAAAAATCTGAAATTATTGATCAACATGGAAAGGTTATTGGTCAAGATTATCTTCTACTTCCAGTCTGTTCCATCTGTTTCTCTCTGTGCTGCCCAGTTTTGTTTAGGCTGCCACCATTCTGTAATTCGTTTTGTTGGAAAGGTAGTTCTTGATTAGTCCCATGATTGTTCTATAGTGTCTGCTTTTATATAGAGAGTTACTGATTTTCTGGTTGTTTTCCTATTAATCACCTTTGTGCATTTTCACTTGTTCTACTTTGATTAATTCATGGCTTGCTTTATTTGAGAGTGTACAGATTGTAAACACATTTGAACCCTGTAGTTCTAGTTTATTCAGCAAATGTTAAATTCCTAATGTGACATTGTCTATCTGGAGGAGATCAAGCAACTGTTTGAACTCTATATAGTAAATTAACTGGTGAGAAATTTGAGCAAATAGATAGATGAAGACTGTAGCTCTTCATTCCCCCTCAATATCCTTTCTTGTTCTTCTTTTAAGTATTTAAACACTTTACCTTCTCCCTCCTGTTTGAACATATTACACCTAATTCCCTTTGTTAGGGGACCCTGTTGTCTTCATTATTAGTTCTTGTCAAATTTCCTCACTATACTGAATCTCTGAGGGCAATGGCTATTTCTTTTTTCCCACTGTATTCACAGCATGTAGCATGTGGTAGACATGAATAAATATTTGGATTAATTATGATTTTTATTTAGT
Source organism: Furipterus horrens (assembly GCF_987537825.1). Lineage (NCBI taxonomy): Eukaryota > Metazoa > Chordata > Mammalia > Chiroptera > Furipteridae > Furipterus > Furipterus horrens. The sequence continues at coordinate 174,061,182 of NW_028327174.1, read as the reverse complement.
AAGAATCAGAGAGAGCTCAGTCACACTTTATCTTTTCAAATACACACGCAACTAATTTTTGTATCCATTCGGACTGGATGTTTTCCAGACCTATATAATTCTTAGAGCTAAATCTAGAAGAGAGATATTTTAGAACAGTTTACTAAGAAGTTACCAGCCTACATAAAATGATTTTAGATACAGTTGCTTGGGGGGGGGGGTGTGTGTGATAATCTTTGTGAAGGCAAATCTGGCTTGTGGGAGGAAAGAAACAATTTATTAAAAGAATGTGTAATTTATTTTCTTAATCTTTATGTCCACCTTCTCAATACAAGTAGTGGTTAGAGACCTTAGTTGCATGTGCTTCCTTTCTCACCTCATTTATTTCGGTACTGTAGTGTGGGGGAGGGGCTAGAGTGGAGCCTTTTGGCTGCTTTCACCAAGCCTGGCTCTTATTTGCTTCCAGAAAGTCATGGGCCCTTAACTCAAGAATGGCAATAGTAGTTTGTTTTTTAAAATGATTGTCCCAGTGCTGGACAGTAACGATCTTCCCCCGGTAGGTGGGATCAGTCCTTGAATAATTTAATGATGCATAATAGTTCACCAAGCACAGTTACCATAATCTTACTTAGTAAATACTTGTTTGTTAAACATTTAGGTTACTTCTAGTTCTAAATTGTTGCTATTAATGTGCTATGATGGACACATTTGACAAACAATTTTTCCAATATTTTGGAGTATAACCTGAGAATTTATCAGAGAAAAGATTACTGATTTCAAAATTTTAAATCGTTAATTAAACCTACCTGATTACTTTCTAGGTGATTAATATTTGCCATCACAAAAGCAGTGAGGCTATTTGGAATTTTAGATAATTTGGATTTGACCTCTTCATTTTTAGGTATCCTGACTTAGACCTACAAGTGTAAGGGACTTGGAGTCAACCCTAAGCATCTGACCCATCTTTTGTCTTTCCCTTCTATTAGGCTATGGTTTGAGTGCTGCTGACCAGTTGGTGTTATAGCAAGTAACGGTTTACATTTTTTTTCTTTTTCTGGAGAGTAATGTGGCTATTTTGGAGAAGGCTGTTCAGGACTTTAAGCAGTTTATTTTGTAGAAAGCACATTATTTAATACTGGCCTAGATGGCATACACCTGCTCATCCTGTGCCTCACCTCTGTGAGAAAAAATGTAAATGAATGAAGAAGGAATCTGTGATCAGAAGCTATTTTTGGAGGAAACAAGTTCTGGCACAATATCTCGACCTAAGTCCTATGTTATTTTTAGCACAATAACTGATAATAATTACTACACTCTCCAAAACAAAAGGTTAAATTCTTGGTTATGTTATGGTTACCAAGACAGGGAAAGGCCACATTAAACAAAAGGTATCCTAAAATAGTACTGTGTTGTGCTCAAAAGGTTAAATTGTTTTATATAACTTTAGTTTTGTGAAACATTGCTTTTCTTAGTTATGCTGGTAGATTAGTCATACAATTATATATAAATAAATATTAAAAAATGAGAAGTGTGTGAATTGCATGTTTAATCCTATCAGGGATGTTCCTTTGGCATGAATTCTTTAATATTTGCATTCTGAGAGAAGACTGAAGTTGCCATGTCTGTGTAATGTTCAACAGTTGCCATGTTAAAGAAAAATATAATTGTTTCAATTTTCAGACATAGTGTAACCTCTAATTTTAACTGAGGGAAAATTAGGGCAGTAGTGGAAATTTATGTCAAACAATTGAAAAAGAAACAAATATGTTTTAATATACTTAATATAGCTTTTAAGTAGGCGTGTGGAATAGTTGTTAGTTACTAATCCAACTACATTATAAAGAAGAATGTTACTTTTAAAATTCTTAAGCTACAAAGTGATTTCTTTAGTGGGCTCAGGATAAACCTTAGAGGCCTAGGCTTGGCTTGAAGTAATGGCTCTGGTGTTTGAGATGTGTGGTTTTAAGTCAGTCAGTCCTGAGTTGCAGTGGGTAAAGATCAGAGAGCCCAGTTCAGTTCCTGGTGTGAAGTTAGCTATTTGGAAATTGATATTTTAAAAGCTGCTGCATTGCGTAAAGATGTCTTAATTTATCTCTCATAATCAAATTAGTATAGCTAAAATTCTGGAGAAGAGACTTTCCTTTGAGTATGGTACAACAATTTTTATTATACATACACATATAGTGTGTTAGTTTTCTATTATGTTAAACTTGCCACAAATTTAGTAGCTTAAAACACAATCTGTTATCTCACGGTTTCCATGCATCAGGAGTCCTGGTATGGCTGGAGGGCTCAGTTTAAGGTCTTACCTGGCGGGGGCTGTGATTTCATCAGAGGTTGTTGGTATAATATGATTCTTGTGATTGTAGGACTGAGGGTCCCCCGTTTTCTTAAGCTGTCTGTTGACCGCTCTCAGCTCTTAGCAAGTGCCATCAGGTCTCTCCCACATGGCCCCTTAATGTATCTTCTCACAGCATAGCAGCAAGCAGGTTTGACAGAATTTCTTTGGGAAGGGTTCTCTTCCTCTTGAGAGCTTTCTTTGATTAAGTCAGGCCTACCCAGGATAATCTCCCCTTTGTGATTAACTCATACCAACTTGGAATTTTAATTACATCTGAAAATCCCTTTACAGAAGTGAAAGGATTTATATAATTTAGGTCCTGTGATTAACCGACTCATGGAAATAAAATTGACTGTATTTCTAGTCCTACCCATACATATACCAGGGAGGGATGGATTATACAGATGTTATACCAGCGATGGGAATCTTGGTGGTCGTCTTAGAATTCTGTCACCCGCGCCCACACACAATGATTGTATATGATTTTATCTTATCCAGTGGGGGCATCTGGTTTTGATGAAACCCATCTATCATTTTTGTCCCAGATCTGTATTAACTACAGGAATTGAATATAGCTTTTCTCCATTGTATTGTTTGTCCTTCCTTTTTATAGACAAATGGCCAAAGGAAATTATGGGTAGGAGAGGAATATGCTTCAAAATTAATTAACTGTGGCCATAGTGGCCAGAGTTTGCCAGTTCCTTAAATTTTCAAAAGAACAGAATTAAGGAGAGGAAAACTGACCTTCTGATTCTGTTTTCCCAGCCAGCTACTTGAACGAGCAGTTTGTAAGAGTGCTACTCAAACAGACTGCTTATAGGTATGATAGTTGAAGGCAAATGGCCATATTTAAAAAACTCTTCAAGTACTTACTGTGCAAATTATAAGCTTAAGAAGATTGCAAAAAGAATATGAAACCAACGTAAAGGAACAAATAGTTTTGAGAGAGGAGAGAATTGCTTAAGTGGTTTTAAAAAAGTAATCTTTAGATTGAGGAGTCAGGAATGTGAAGTAAACATTTTCCTATGAAATTTTTTCTTACTCTTATCCTCAAATAAACTCAAAGCTCCTACCTCTATCTAATTTTTTTCTATATTATGACGTTTAAGACATTACCCTATAGTTGGCTGCTTGCATCATCCCACACACACACTAGAATAAGCTTTTTGCGGGCGGGATTTGTTTTGTTTTCCTTCTTAACATAACTCTTCGCTTATAGGAGGGAGTCCGTAAATATTCTTTGATTCAGCAATTCATACTTCATCATAGTGGTAAAGGATATTAGCACATTCATGTTTGTAGTGCAGAGATAAGCTTTTAAGTTCATGTTCAAAACATTTTGTGTAGCAGAACTAATTCTAAAGGTACTGCCCTTGAGTGTTTCGCTTTTACTTCTCGAAAGATCTTTGGAAATAGTTGCATTCTTCCCAACCGACATGGTTGTCTGTTTACCAGGCTTAGAGCAAACCAGAAACAAATTTATAAATAGCAGGATTATTATTATATAGCATGCCACTTCATAATCTGTTTCTGCCTTGCTCTCTGGCTACTTCCTTACTGACCAGCCATACTGAACGCTTTTAGTTTCCTGACTAGACTGCTCTCTCTTGCCAGTTATCACTCCATAGCATCCGGTACCTTATCATTAACAAAGAAAGATGATGCTCTCTATTGTACAGTGATGTGCTTTTATTTCTTTTTTATAGCATACACTTCTTGAAGGTAGGAAGCCATGACTTTTTTTGGTGTAGTACCTGTCACAGAGTTAATACTTATGTAAGGGAATGAAGCCCTAGAGACAAGACAGCCGTAAAGTACATGGCCTTCAGTGCAGGGACAGGAAGGCAAGAACCCTCACCCTCAAAGGCAGTTCACGACACAGCACAGTGGAACAGTGATGCTTATGATGTCCATGATTTAAAATGCTACAGATTAAGTATATTTACATAAGAGTTCAAGGAGATTAACCTGCAACCAAGTCATGCATTCAAAACAGGCAGTCATTTATGTACTTCAGAGCTTATGATCTGGTCTTTTATTCTTTAGGAAAGTTTCTAGGTTTTGTGTTGAATAGAGGTGAGATCACCATGGTCTTGTTTTTTGTTTTTTGTTTTTTTTTTTTATGCCTATGATCTCTATAGAAGTTTAGAAATTATATGGGAAAAATAGGAAAGAGTTTGTGTTCTTGAGCAGTGCTATTTTGCCGTAAAAGTTTTTGTGAGATCCATTGCCAGGGGCAGCCTTTGCCATCCTTACCTTTGTTTTGATGTTTAAGATTAATTTTTAATTTCTTTCCAGTCTGCTAAATCAAATACCTAGAAAATCCAGACTGTCCTTCATAGGCATGATTCTCCACTTTGGTGCAGCTAGCCATGAACTATCCTTTTCTTCTCCCTCTTTTTCCCAGATATCTCCCGGGGCCAATTCAGCACCTCTACCTGGCCATCCTAACAAGGTGATTTGTGAAAGGGTGAGACTTCAGAGCCTGTTCCCTCTCCTCCCAAGTGATAAGAACACTACCATTCAAGAGGATGCTCACTTCAAAGCTTTCTTCCAGGTTCTTATATATTTACCCTTTCCCTACACAGGGCTGAAAGTCACAGATAACATTCTTGGTTGTTTCTAGGAAGGCTTGAAACAAAATTCTCAATATCTTCCTTCTTCTTTTCTGTTGTATGTGGGAATAAGTATTCTTCTTAGAGAACTTCTTTAGTAAAACTTTTTCAGCCTGCTTTTCTGAAGAATGTTTGTCTTCTCTTGAGCTGCTATTTAGTTGTTGACCACTTAATATTCTTGTTTTGATCTTTTGGTCTTAATCGCTTGTCCTAATAGGCCAAGTTCTGTAGGAAAGTAAAATGTATTACAGATTATGGTAAATTGTGTAGGAAAGTAAAAAGTATTACAGATTATGGTAAATTGTGTAGGAAAGGAAAAAGGGAAGCATGAAGCATGTAAGATATTTTTTAAAGTTATCACTATTTATTTGCTTAGAGCCCAGATTTATATAGTAATGCATATTTCAGAGAGAAAACAAGCTTACTTGCCTTTAATGACTTTTGATATCTGGGTAAGGGTGATTAAAATTTTTGTTACATATTAATTGAAAATGAGATGTGAATGGATTGAAATATCATTATATTATTAACAGTTAAGATTACTAGGATATGCTCACATAAATCATTACTAAACTTTTACTCCCTTAATCCAGTTACCACAAAAGAAACTAAATTACAGAATTGCTTCTTGGATGCTTTGCCCACTTTATGTATTTGTACATGTGTATATAAACCTGAGACGCCCTGGCTGGTTTGGCTCAGTGGATTGAGCGTCGGCCTGCGAGCTAAGTGTCGCTGGTTCGATCTTCCAGTCAGGGCACATCAGAGAAGGAAAACTCTGACTCCAAAAAACCTCCGCTGCCTTGCGGCATACCTCTTCAGGGGAAAGGCTAAGGGAGTAAACCCCGACAGAAAATCCGGAGCCGGAGTCCCTAAGGCGGTTTGACGTTGTAGTCAACACCGGCAACTCCTGCGGCGCACCTGAAGCCAAGCTGTATTGACTCCGTCTTTCCCTTGGATCCTTCAGCTGCGAAGAGAGGGGGGGTCTGCTGCATGGGCAACAGCAGACCCTCCATATCACCCTGCCCAGGCTCTGTAGTTTCAGCTTCACTGGAGAGGACACTCCAGCGTCATCGCAAGATGTCGATTCAACACGGGAGGAGACAGATACAGTGTCACTCCCGAATCGGACTGCACAGCCATTCTCGGCGGTGCAGATAGACTCTTAAGAAGCTACACCATCGTCTCTCGAGACGGACGGCTGCCGACGATCACTCAACACTATACTGTTTAGTTTCTGAACTTAATATAAGTGGTATCATACTTTGTGTATTTTTGTCATTTTGAGATTCATTTATAATGATGCATGTGGATGAATCAGTTTCCTTCTTTTAGTATTCCATACTGTAGTTTATTCCCTTTCAACTAGATGGACATGTGGTCGTTTCCAGTTTTTCACTGTTACTACAAGCAATGCTGCCATGAATAATATGCTTGTTATGTTTCTTGATGTACATTTAGTTGGTATTTTAATATTTCTCTAAAAGCGATAGCTTTATCCTTATTGCTCAGTGTTCTTATAAAAGTAGTGCATTTGTAAAATAAAAATAAAGCCATACTATAAAAATAAGCCATACTTAGAATTAGAATAAAAGTGCCTTCTATAATTTTTTTAAAATTTAAAATGAAGTATAATTGATATATAGTAAAATCCACCCTTTTAGTGTAGAGGTCTATGGATTATAACAAATGCATACAGATTGTGGAATCACTTACAATCAAGATACAGGACATTTTCATCACATCCCCCAAAATTCCCTCGTTTCTTTGCTATGAACCCCTTATAGTTGTAAAAATTAGTAGTTTCTGTACTACTATTCTATTTAGTGATTATGATTAAAAATAGGATGTTTCCATTAAATAGTCAGATACATTGTGAGAAACTTGAATTTTATATCTGGCACAATCCTCGATTTCAGGTGTTTGTGACAGCTATGTGATAATTTTTTTGTAAATTTACTAAAGTTATTTGGTGATTGGAATTTTGATGATTTATACACAGAAATATACTAGTTTCTGAAAGAGAAGACTGTTTTAAAAATATTTGTTGACCAGTAAATTTATAGACTTTATAAAAATTCTAGCCAAAACATTAGAATTTTTTTTTTATTTTAGAACTTACGGAGTTATCCTTAAATTCATAAAATTTTCAAATAAAAGAGGGGGGAAAGCTTTCTGAAAATTATTTAAGGTGATCTGTGCCATAGAGATACTAAAGCATATAAAGAAGTAGCTTCGTGTTGGTGAAATTTTAACTGTTGTTAAATACAGAGGATGCTTTTCAGCCCTCATTTTATATGACACCTCAGTTGAATCTTTGAAACTCCATTTGACTGGCTTCCACCACCACATTGCACTCTCCTTTCATAAAATGTTGGAGTCTTTAAGTGTTCAGTATTGGGCCTTTGTCACTGTATAAACTGTTTTGGACAGCTTTGTCCCTGCTCGTCCATGCCTGCAGCTTCATTAACCTACCAACTATTTACCAAAAACTCCTAAATTTATATTTCTAATCTCTAAGCTTCCAGCTGTTGGCAGAATAACTCCACATAGTTATCTCAGAGGAATCCCTTGATTTTAGGTTGTTCTTAATATCTTTTCTGTTTTCATTGGTTTATGTTTGTGCTTCACGTTTTTTATTTTATTGATCTATGCTTACAGCTTAAAATTATAGTTACAGCCCTGGCTGGTGTGGCTCAGTGGATTGAGTGCCAGCCTGCAAACCAAAGGGTTGTTGGTTCAATTCCCAGTCAGGGCACATGCCTGAGTTGCTGACCGGATCCCCAGTTGTGGGTACACAAAAGGCAACCACACAGTGATGTTTCTCTCCCTCTCTATCTCCCTCCCTTTCTTTCTCTCTTCTCCTCTCAATAAAAATAAATAAATAAAATATTAAAAACAAAATTATAGTTACAGATTTAGGATGCATAAAATCTAGTGTTTCAGTAGAACTATGTACAGTTTAACCTTGAACAACATGGCAGTTTAGGGGTACCTAATATCACAGTCAAAAGTTCTTGTGTAGCTTTTGACTCCCCCAAAACTTAAGTTTTCCTTCAGTGTCCATAGTGAATTGGTTCTGAAACTCTCAACAGATGCTAATGGCTCCTGTATAAAATGTCATAGATCAGTGCACACAGTCAGCCCTTTGCATCTGCAGATTTCCAGCCATGGGTCAAAAGCAGTACAGGAGCCCTGGCTGGTGTGGCTCAGTGGGTTGAGTGCTGGCCTGTGAACTAAAAGGTCACCAGTTCTATTCCAAGTCAGGGCACATGCCTGGGTTGCAGTCCAGGTCCCCATTTGGGGTGTATGTGAGGCAACTGATCTTCCCTTGAACATTGCTGTTTCTCTTCCTCTCTTTCTCCTCCCTTCCCCTCTCTCTAAAAATAAATAAATAAAATCTTCTTAAAAGCAGTACAGGTATTTGTTTTTTTAAAAAGAAAAATAAAGAAAAAAAAAAAAAAAGGCCTAGTAGCCCAGCTGATGTGACTTGGTTGGAGAGCTGTACCATAACTGAAAGGTTTGATTTCCAGTCAGGGAACATACCTGAGTTGCGGGTTTGATCTCTGGTCCAGGTGTGAGCTGGATAAGACTAGCCAATCATTGTTTCTCTCTCCCTCCCTGTCTAAAAGCAATGAAAAAAAAATGTCCTTAGGTGAGGATTAAAAAAAAAAAAAAAAAAAAAAAGCCTAGTATAAATGCAGTCAGACACGTGAAACCCATATTGTTCAAAGGTCAAGTGCCTTTTCATCTGCAGCTGGGAATCTATGTATGTGGAGGGCCTGAGGAAGTTATATGTAGCTTTTTTACTGCAGTGGGTCAGTGTCCCTGTTCCCCTCCTTCAAGGTTCAGAGGTGTGTGTGTGTGTGCGTGCGCGCACTCACACATGTGCTTAAATATTTCTCCATAGCATTTAGTATTTAATGATTTCTGAATAGCTTTTTTGGAATCATGGGATGAATTCTGTGTCTCCAAGGTTTTCACTTTTAATACTGATGATTTCTTATTAATAAGTATAATCCTATACTCATTTTATCAGGTGCTAAATGCTAAGTTTAAAAACTAGCTAGCTAGTTTTCTCCTGTCCTTCATCCCTCTCTTCCCTCCCTTGATTCCTAAACTTGCACTAGAATTCTGTATTGTAATATGTCTACAGTACTCTACCAGTAGAGACAGTACTTGTTCCTGGTTCAAATCAACATCTTAGGGATTTAGGTTGTCAACATCTGGTTCTTTAAAAATCAGCCCACTGGCACAGAGTCAACAAGGAGAGGCAGGAACTCCTGAGAATTCAAAACAAATTTTTCTGTCATGGTGAGTTTATTCTTAGGAACTTTTCCCAACAGAGCCCCTTATCTCTTAGATTAGTGGTTCTCAAAGTGCAGTCTCACCAGCAGTAGCAAGCATCACCTCAGTCATGTTAGGAATGCAATTTCTTGGTCCCCGGTTCAAACTTTCTGAATCAGACTGGGGAATGGGCCCAACAAATGGTATTTTGATGCATGCAGAAGTTTGAGAACCACTGGCTTAGGTCAGCGATTTTCAGCCTTTTTCATCTTATGGCACACATAAACTAATTACTAATATTCTGTGACACACCAAAACATTTTTTGCCAATCTGACACACACAATATATATGTATATGTATAATTTTGACTCATTCATACCGAACATCTGTTGTTGTGTTGGCTGTTGTCATTTTTTGATTTGACAGTCTTAAGGGAAAACAGGTCAGTGCTGATTAAATAGGTATTGCATGTTTTAAAAATTCTTGCAGAATAATGCCTCTTGTGGGACACCTGTTGAAAATTGCTAGCTTGGGTAAGTGGAAATATACATTTAGATTCTGTTTTGCTTTTATTTTTTCAACAGTCTTTGTGATAGCATAGTTTTGGACCAGTTTTATATTGATTTCTAAGTTTAGAAGTTCATAGACATCATGGGCAGTGAAAAATGAGAACCCCAAACTTGGTGTGAGGAGCTAATTCTGGTTTGAATTCTTAGAGGAATAATACTTTTCCAATTCCCAATGCAGTCAGAGAAGACATATCTCTCCTTGTTGACTCTGTATCAGTGGACTGACTTTTTCTAGACTTCCTTTTTATTTATTTTAAAAAATTTTTAAACATTTTATTTATTTATTTGTTTGTTTGTTTGTTTTTAGAGAGAGGGGAAGGGGAGAGAAAGAGAGAGAAACATCAATATGTGGTTGCCTCTCACACACCCTGAACCGGAACCTGGCCTGCAGCCTCGGCATGTGCCCTGACTGGGAATCAAACCTGATTCGTAGGCTAGCACTCAATCCACTGAGCCACACCAGCCAGGGCCTAGACTTCCCTTTTATTGAAAGTATACTGCTTTGGACATTTTGTCTTCTCTCCCCTCTGGGAGCATTTAAAACAAAACAAACAAACAAACCTGGTTGTTAGTTATCCTCTTTCAGGTCCTTGGTAAATTCGTTTTTCTTTTTGGTTTTTTGTTTTTGTTTTTGTTTTCAGTTCAATACATTTAAAAAGTATTTTTGTTATTTAAACCATTATTTCTAGATGTTTATATTAGAATTTTCACATTTAGTCCATATTTTCACAACAAAAGTCTTTATATCATCAAAGTTCATAATACTTATGTTCTATTCTATAACTACAAGAATGATCTTTTATTGCCTTGTCCTTGGTTACTTATAATAATTGAAAACCATTAAACATCCTTTGTAATATTAGGAATATCTGTATAGTCATTGCAGAACCAAGTAGCATGTTTGACCCATGGAGACGGAGATGTAACCTTCTGACGGTTCAACTCAAGGAATGCTTTTAGGTTACAAAATGATATGGACTAGTTTTTTTCTAGACTGATTGCCTTTTATGTTTCTTCTGAGAAGAGAGCCATATGTTTATACTTTATTAAGAACTTCCAAGTTCTTAATCATACTGTTTTTGAATCCACATTAGTGTATTTTTCTCAGAGTCCTTCTTGTTCTAATTTGTAATGATTACTTCTTGGACCTGCCATTATCCTATGATTTCTTTTCACTTCTACTGTTTATTGGATCCTGTATTTATATATATTTCTTCACGTGAAAGAGAAAGAGCTCACTCACACACTTATTAAATCAATCAATTCCTCTGAACTAATACATGAGGAGCAACTTTGAATCTGGCAAGGTCTTTGTTTTTGCCCTCATAATAGATTAATAGTTTAGTTGGAGCATAAAATTCTAAATTGAACTTTTTTTTTTCCAGAGCACATTTGTTTTCTGTTGGAAGTCTAATGCTAATCTAATTCTTGTTTCTTTGTAGGTTACTCCCTCTTCCCTTTGTCGGAAACTGAGGATTATTTTATTTTATTTTATTTTTTTGGAGTTCCCTTGGGTGCTAAAATTGATGAGGAATGTGATGAAACCATGTTGCATATGCTAAAACTTAACTTTTTAATACTTTACTGTCTTTAAGTATCCAATGTGGTTTCCTGTTACTTTGAGAAAAGAAACTAATATGAACATATAACAGCACAAAGAGGACAGATTGGGAGCTTTCTGGGTCACTTTTCCTTACCTCTGCTCTTAAAAACAGTGCATTTGTTGTAAAGTGTTTTTTCCAGGTCATTTTTTTGGATTTGTAGCATTTCATCCTACATTTTAGGCAGAGAAATTTTAGAATTCAGAGGTCCATATCTTAGCTTGTATTAAGCTTTAGAGTATAGTACATGCATATGAAAGCTAATGTTTATGATTGGTTACTAGTGTTTTGTACTTTTAAAAGTCATGTTAATGAATTCTGTTTTAATAATTGGAGATCACTTATTTTCTAGTGCTTTGTGTCGTTTATATGTGAGTTTGTCAAATATTGGTCATTCTGCCATTTTAATTATAATATCTAAATTTCATTGGTTATTTTTCATTTTTTTTAAGATTATCAGGACATCATATTTTCTTACTAAAATCAAGAGGTAAAGACCAGTATAGTTTTTTAACATTTAAAAAAATATTTATTGGTTTTAGAGAGAGAAAGATTGATTTGTTGTTCCACTTATTTATGCATTCATTGGTTGCTTCTTATATATGTCCTTACCAGGGATGGAAGTGTAACCTTGGTATATGGTGGTGAATCTCTAACCAACTGAGCTACCTGGCAAGGACAAAACAAGTTTATACTTTTAATGGCACTATTAAATCTAGGAAGAAAAGGATAGTTTGGTGAAGTTACAAAATCATTTATATGTGGTTCTGAAAACCTTTATTTTAGTTATAATGACAAATTGAAATAATATTCTTAAATATAGAAGGAAAATGATGTGGGTTTTGGAATACTTCTGTTAAAATAATTTGGAATAATCAAAAATAACCATTTAGCAGTTTGCTTCTTTCCTATCAGTTTAATTAGTTGTTCTGTTTTATGTTATCTCTTAAAATCTATCATTGTAGTGTGTAGCACCGTGTACTCTTCAGCTAATCTTCTCACATGATTTTTGTACTAGCAGCAGGTACTACTTATTTTACAATCAAAAGTGCTGTGATGCCCAAAATAACAAGAACTTGCTGGGAGTAGATTGGAGCTAGGAGAGGTTCTCTTAGGAAACACATAGCCCTCATCAGATTTTGAGTTTATTTGTGATTTTGACAGTTTTGGTGAGGCTCAGTTGGGAAATGAGTTGTGTGTGGACTCCTGGAGAGTTGATAGTTCAATTAAGTGATTCATACCAATTTTATAGCTAGCAAGCAATGCTGTGACCCTTGAAAACTTGAGACTGTGTGCCAGCATGTAACATATGTAAGTTTTGAAGTATCCATTATTCTGGTGATCTACCTGAAATTCCATGTCTTTTCCAACATGCTGTGACATTCTAGTTAGTAAGTGATGATATAGATCAGTGATTTTCTACCTTTTTAATCTCATGGCACACATAAACTAATTACTAAAATTCTGTGGCACACCAAAAAAATATATTTTTTGCTAGTATAAAAAAAATAAGTATAATTTTGGTTCGTTCACACTGGACAGCTGTTGTTATGTTGGCTGTTGTCAAAATAGGCCAGTGCCCCTGACTAAATAGTCGGGTATTGCATGTTTTAAAAATTCTTGTTGCACACCAGTGTGCCTCTTATAGCACACTGGTTGACGATCACTGATCTGACGGATCAGTTGACTGTATCTTTTTATCTGTTTTATTTATTTTATTTTATTTATTTTATTCAAGTAACTTTTATTAAAGAAAATAAATGCAGTGGCCTTAAACAATAGAAATAAGGATGCAGAGGAGTGTGGTTTAGAATCAAGTCAAGGGCCTACTTAAATTATAGCTCCCTCCTAAATTGCTCTCTCAGCTAAGAATTGATTCCTAAAAGAGTAACCGTTGACTGATTGGAGAGCATAGTGGAATTTCTCAGTTGAATGGGGATTTAAAAGAGATGGTCAAATACCATACAGTTACTTATTGCCATATTGTGTACCTTGTGTGTTGTTACCTGATGAATTTTATGATGATTTTTAAGAAACAGTTTACTTTTCATTTGATATTACTGGACATCTCCCTTTCTTCTCTGCCTCCACTGTCTTTTTCTTTAAAGGTATTTAATTTAGGTTAATAGCATATTTTTTCCCTCCTTTACACTTCAGGGTAAAATATATTTAAACACCATGCATAATCAGTAATGTGAAATCCTTAAAATATCTTATTCAGTTTATTGATTTTTGTTGCATTGGCAGAGTGAAGATAGTCCAAGTCCCAAGAGACAGCGCCTCTCTCATTCAGTCTTTGATTATACATCAGCATCACCAGCTCCCTCACCACCAATGCGACCATGGGAGATGACATCAAATAGGCAGCCCCCTTCAGTTCGACCAAGTCAACATCACTTCTCAGGGGAACGATGCAACACACCTGCACGCAACAGAAGAAGGTTAGTTGATTACAATTTATTTCTTAAATCTTATAAAGATTTGTGAGTCTTTTTTCTGTAGGCATTTTATAAACACATCAACATTATGTATATGTATACTCAAACACACACACACACACACACACACACACAATGGCATTAAAAGTTTAGAGTTCTGCATAAGATCCTGAGAGTTCATTCAGCTTGTGGTTAACAGATGAAGAAATTCAAAGTGGTGACTTGCCTAAAAGCAATCCATACCATTGTATATGAATTCAACTACCTTATGGAGTAAGACGTTTTACAGGCTAGCCTGCAATACTGATTATGGAAAAATGCATTTTATCATTCACAACAGTAAAGAGATAAGGAGATCCTAGAAGTGACATACCTCTTCTTCACTCTGTTCCTATTTCTTCTGTGTCTTCTAATGCAATTGGGAGTATAATCAGGTTTCTTATAAAAGTGTGGGTTTTGTGGTATGAAGAGTGATTGAGGTTTAGTTTAACTCTCATTCTTCTCTTTCATGGAACTTGGCTTTAGCTTTTCCTTCCTAGGGGAATATATTTCTTCCTGAGTTTCTTCCTCTTTGGTTGTTGTGTGAGGTTATACATTTCTTCTTCCAGGGAAATACTGCATCTTTGGGATGAGACAACTGTGTGCATGTCCTGGTTGTTGATAATCTTAAGTATATTTTATTAATTATGTTGTTACAATAGTTCCAATTTTTTTTCCTTTTGCTCTCCTCCGCCCAGTACCCCCCCTTCCATCAGCAATCCCACCCCCCCTTAGTTCATGCCCATGAGTCATGCATATAAGTTCCTTGGCTTCACCCTTTCCTATATATTATTTTTAACTAATTTTTTATAACAATTCCCCCCTCTCAGACTTACGACCCTTTATAATCTTATAAAGGAGAATGGGCGAAGGTCTCATGCTCCTCTCACTGCTTCAAGCTGAACATGGTCGTCATCCTACCTACCCTTGGGTCCAGAAATTCCTGGTAAGAGTGGGGGTGTAAGAAATATTGTTAATCTTGAGTTAGGATTTATGGATGGAATGTTTGCGTCTCCTCAAAATGTATACATTGAAGCCTTAACTCCCAGTGTGGCTGTATTTGGAGATAGAGCTTCTAAGGAAGTAATTAAAGTTTAATTAAGGTTGTAAGTATGGGGCCTTCAACCAAGAGGATCAGTGTGCTTATAAGAAGAGATAGCAGAGAACTCATTCTTCTCTGGCATGTAAGGATGCAGCAAGAAGGTAGCCACTTGCAAGTCAAGAAGAGAACTCTTGCCAGAAACCAACCATGCTGGCACCTTGATCTTGAGCTTTTAGTCTTCAGAACTGTGAAAAAATAAATTTCTGTTGTTTATACCTCACACTGTGCTATTTTGTTAAGACAGCTGTAGGAAACAACACTGAAGGTCTTAAAACCACTATTATTGCACACTGATGTCCGGAGACAGCCAACTGACCAGGAGTCTGTACGATCTTTCCCCATGTGTGAAGGGCACCCTCCCCTCCACACCCCCACTCTTATTAGGGATTTCTGGACCCAAGGGTAGGTAGGACGATGACCATGTCCAGCTTGAAGCAACTAGAGGAGCTCAAGACCTTTGTCGATTGTCCTTTATGAGATTATAAAGGGTCTTAAGTCTGAGAGGGAGGGATTGTTATTTTTTATTTTCTTTAAAAATTAATTAAATAATTATTTTTTAAAAAGAATAATATAGGAAAGGGTGAAGCTGGAGAGCGTGTAGTTACGACCCATGGGCATGGACTGGAGAGGGGGATTGCTGGGGAAGGGGTGGTGCTGGACAGAGGGGATCAAGGGGGAAAAGATTGGAACTATTGTAACAATATAATCAATAAAATATGCTTAAATAAAAAAAAAAAAAAAACAACCACTATTCTTTGTTCCAAATGAGACAGAATAAACCTGTTTCTGAGCTATATTCTGTTGAAACACTAAGACTTTTACATTACCTAGTGCGTTATTACCTAATTCTATGGGAACGTTTAAGTAAAATAATGTTATATAAACCAGGTAAAATATTTTATAGCTGTTAATATGGTAAGTGTGAGGAAATATGGTTGTTTGTTTCAAGATTGCAGCCTTGGGCACCTGCTGTAATCTTCCCTATTTTATGGCGAAATGTGTCATACATTCAAAAGAACATGTGGCAACAAGTGTACGCTTAAAAGCATCACACATAAGTATACCCAGTACCTAGGCTTTCATAGAATATTGGTAATACCTCAAAAAGCTCACCTTCCTTCTTAGAGAATAAACCCTTTCTCTGATTTGTCGTCCTATCCTTGTTATACTTATTAATACCTATGAGTATATTCTAAAATAATAGAATTTGGGGTTTTGCCTGTTTTAGTTTTAGTTAAATGTAGTCTTTGACTTTACTAAACATTCTGGTTTGTTTGTTTAATTTATTTTTTAATTGTATTTTTTTCCATTACCATCTATTCCCCTTATACCTCCTTCCCTCCCACAACTACCTACACATTCTGTTTTTAATGTGGGTAGCAGTAGTCCATTTATTCTTATCGTAATATAATCTTTTGTTTTATTAACATACTATGATTTATGTAACCATTTATTATAAAGAGTGCTGTTGGGAACCTTTATATACACATCTCTGGGTGTATATGCATAAACATTTCATTAGGATATAAGCCTAGGAGTACAATTGCTAGGTCATAGGAAATGCTCTGGATTAGAAAGAAGGGGTGTCAGAAGTGACTGTTCCCACATGGTAGTAGCTAGCTATGGGTTTTCAAATTGAAGAGAAGCATCATGCTCTACGTTCATGATAACACAAAGTGGGGATTAGGCAGAGCAGAGAGAAGTAAAAGTATATTTTAATCCCCCCCCCCCATTGATGCTGAGTAAATCTAGATTTTTTTGGAACAGTAGAAGGAAGTATGTGTTTAAAATTTTAAGGGTAGCCTTGGCTGGTGTGGCTCAGTGGATTGAGCAACGGCCTGTGAACCGAAGGGTCACCAGTTCGATTCCTAGTCGGGGCATATGCCTGGGTTGTGGACCAGGTCCCCAGTCGGGGGTGCACAGAGGCAGCCACAACATTGGTGTTTCTCTCCCTCTCTTTCTCCTTCCCTTCCCCTCTCTCTAAATAAATAAAATCTTTAAATAAACATAAAATAAAATTGACAGCAAAATAATTTTAGAAAAAAAATATAAGGGTAAATCACTGGAAGAATAGAGCTATAATGTATAACTTTCACACAGTGAAACAACATGCACGGAAAATTCAATCCATGAAAAGGCAGGAAGAAACAGGTTTGTGCTATTTACAACTGATACATGTGAAACAGAATGATGAAGTAAGTACCACCAGTGTAAAGTCAACTGAAAGAAACATTTGTCCATCTTTTATCACTATTTCTTATTTCTAGATTTTCTGATAATTCTTCATAAATGTTCTACCTGGAAGGCATACGTAACAGATTTTATGAGAAGCAATATAGGGAAGATAGCAACCAACATTATAAAGGGACTTAATGTCAACACGAGGACTTGGATCTTAGTTTATATTTGTTTTGAGAGCTATTGAAATTATTTTTGAGTAGGGAAGTGAGAGCAAGTGTCAACAACAGAATAAAACAATTTTAAAAGGGATCTTTAAAGTTTGTGGGTAGGTTGAGCTTTTTTAGGAGATGAGCAATGTAAGCATATATATTCTATTTTGGTTTTAAGATTTCATATCTTAAGCCCTGGCTGCTGTGGCTCAGTGGATTGAGCGTTGGCCTGCGAGCCAAGTGTTGCTGGTTCGATTCCCAGTCAGGGCACATGACTAGGTTGCATGTCAGGTCCCCAGTTGGGGGCGCGAGTGAGAAGCAACCACAGAGTGATGTTTCTCTCCCTCTCTTTCTCCTTTTTCCTCTCTCTAAAAATAAATAAACAAACAAATGAATAAATTATTTTTAAAAAATGATTTCATATCTTAACATCAAGTAAAGACTTAAAATTGATGGTATATCATAGTTTAATTGGCAGTTTTTTCCCTTTTTAGTGATACATAAAAGTCCTTTAAAGTAGTTTTATAGGTAGTGGTCTTCTAGTTAACTACATGGGATGCTTGCTGTTGGCTTCATGAATTAGTTAATTAAAGCCAATTAGCTCCTCAAATAAGTAAAACAAAATATTCATATGGTTATAAGAACATGGCAATTATGAGTTAGTATGCATAGATACAATTTCTTATTCTGTTCCCTTAAAGAGACTAGAAACAGTGACATGGCTTCTGTGTAGCAATGAGCATACTTGGCTTCAAAATATTAGCCACTCTTCAATTAAAGGTTCTAAAATGCAAGAGAACTGGATAATTTCAGAACTGGTATAGGAAAAATATAAGGTAAAATCACAGCATATTGTGATTTCAGATATTAAGGAAGTACTCAAAAGGATAGGCACATAGTGAAAGTGCACAGGAGCCAAATTGAAAGTGCTCCCATTGGCAAAGTTGAAATAATTTGAACAACGAAATAAAATAATGGTGTATATCATAACCCAAAGAACAATAAATATCCATGAGCACATCCGTCCGTCGGCAGCCGTCCGTCTCGAGAGACGATGGTGTAGCTTCTTAAGAGTCTTATCTGCACCGCCGAAAATGGCTGTGCAGTCCAACTCGGGAGTGACACGGTATCTGTCATGAGCACATACTGATTATGAATAACTGAGTAAACAAATCAATGTGATAGAAGCAACAACTGTTCCTTAGAGAATTCCAATTAATACATGTAGAAGAAATGAAGGGAATAGAAAATCACTATTAGAATATTGTAATGATTGCTAACAATCCATTCATGCATGTTAAAATGATTGGCAAACTTTCTGTAGAAGCAGATTAGTAATTAGGGAAGAATGGTTTTGTAGTAGGGGGTGTTGGCAGACACCAGGTGAGCCAGGTGATCAGCGATGCATATTGATGTGTTGTGCTTGATGCAATGAAAGGGCATGTCACCACCTCTGTATCCTGTTCAGTAATGCATAATCTGAGGTAGATCATGACAAGCCCAGGTTGAGGGACATTCTAAAGAGTAAATGTATGTGTTTTCAGAGGTTTCAAGGTCATGAAAGACAAGGAAAGACTGGGGAAATGTCACAGATTAGAGAAATCAGATTAAGGAGACATGATGACTAAGAATAATGAAATCTGCATTGAATTTTGAGACAGTGAGGAGCCTTTGGTGGAAAGCTGGTAAAATCTCAATACATCCTGTTGTTTAATAGATAGTGTGATACTGAGGTTTATTTTCTAATTTTGATAATTTTTCTATGCTAATGGAAGATATATTAGTATGAAGGAAGGAAAGCTGGTTGAGGGGTTTGCAAAAACTACTGAAATTGTCTCAGAATAAAACATTTTAAAAGTGAGTTTAAGCCCTGGCCAGTGTAGCTCAGTTGGTTGGAGTGTCATCCCATAGGTGGCCAGTTGATTCATGGTCAGGGAACATGCCTAGTTTGCGGGTTCGATCCCTAGTCAGGGCACATGTGGAAGCCAGCTGATCAATGTGTGTGTGTGTGTGTGTGTGTGTGTGTCTCTCTCTCAATACAATATGTAGGTTTTGAAGGAAAAATACAAAAAGCTATGCTAAAAATAAAGATGGAAGAAGTAGTAAGTGGAGCAAGAAGCTGGGGGATGGTATCAAGGGTATTAATGAGGAGTTAATGTCACAAAGGAGTGTTTCTTGTACCATTTCAGATTGAGCAGTTTGGAGTGAGAAGAAACAGATATAGGGGTAAAAAGTAGAGAGAAGGGTGACCTAACCTCACTAAAGATTGCTGAGGTGGCTGTGTGCAGCTGTTTCTAAAAAGGAGATATTTAGCTTCTTTTACCAATGTGGAGTGCATTTTAATGAGGCCTGCGCTGCTTTTTCTAATTGTATTGGTGAGCCATTTGTAAAAAGCAATGGAGATGAATTGTGGAATTGTAGGAAAATACAAAATGGAAGTTTACTCAAAATAATGTTAAATTTGTGATATACTACGTTGGTAACTAGTGTGTAGAGAGTAAAAGGGCTTCAGTAACCAGATTCTAACTAAAAATTCTGTATATTAATGGAATATTTATGCTGACACTATCTCGCAGTCATTTCCATTCTCAGCTTTTATTCAGTTACTATTTGCAGTTGTCAACAAATGTTCTTTATTTCATTATTTTTCTACTCCTTTTTTAAAATTGTCATTTGGGGCTTATAGGAACTATGTCTTACTGTTTTAGCCAAATAGACAAATATAAAATTCCCATTAGCATATGTGGTATGAATAATGGGAAGAGATATTAAATTTTGTTATATAATGTTTATAGAATAAAGGGAGAAAAATTATAGGTTAAACTATAAATTTGATGACATTTGACATTTTTGTCTTATAGACAGAGCAATTTCATACAGTTAAACCAAAAAAGATGACAGAGGTTGTCTATTGATTTCTAAATACTCTCAGAGCTGAATACTAGTTTTGTTATTAAAATATTTATATACACACACATTGTAACATATGTGTAATATAATGTAACAAGCTGATATTTACCAGAGGTAAAGGGAATAGGATGAAGAGCAAAAGAGGTAAGGAGAATAAGAGATACAAATTATGTAAGTCACAGGGACATGATGTATAGATAGCAGCAATGGGAAATATAGTCAAGAGTATTGTGATACCCTTGTACATTGTCAGATGGTTACTAGACTTCCAGTAATCACTTCTTTGGGTATTTAAATGTTGAATAACTGTTGTACACCTGAAACTGAGATAATATTATATATTAGCTGTATTTTAATTTAAAAACATATATTCAAATTTGTAAATTTTTATGGCTGATGGGGAACTACAGCAATTATTTAATACTCAAGCTTACCTTAACATAAACTACTGATGGATTGTAAAGAGAGACAATATAGAATCCTGATACACCACAGCAGTAAACATTATAATGACCTTTTTGACATTTGCTGTGTTACAGTCCTCCTGTCAGACGCCAGAGAGGAAGAAGGGATCGTCTGTCTCGACATAATTCCATTAGTCAAGATGAAAATTATCACCATCTCCCTTATGCACAGCAGCAAGCAATAGAGGAACCTCGAGCCTTCCACCCTCCGAATGTATCCCCCCGTCTGTTACACCCCGCTGCTCATCCACCCCAGCAGAATGCAGTAATGGTTGACATACATGATCAGGTATAGTAACAGAATGTGCAAGATACAAAAATGCTAAAAGTTGTGGCAGTTTATTGAGGTTGTTTGTTTCTGTTGTAAATTTCTTTTAATTTTACCTAAAAGGGAACAATTTTACCTAATATGAAGCAATTTTAAGTAAGTTCATCATTTTATATAAGGATTGAAATATAAATTTTATACAGTTTCCTTAGAAGAAAGTTGAACTTTTTAAAAAATTAGAATCAGCCCTGGCTGGTGTGGCTCAGTAGCTTAAACACCAGCCTGCAAACTATAAGGTCACCGGTTCAATTCCCAGTCAGGGCACATGCCTGGGTTTCAGGCCAGGTCCCCAGTTGGGGCTGTGTGAGAGGCAACTGATCAATGTATCTTGCACATCAATGTTTCTCTCTTTCTCCCACCCTTCCTGTCTCTCTAAAAATAAATAAAATATTTTAAAAATAAATAAATATATCAATTTTAAAAAATTAGGATCAAAGTTATGAAAACTTGAAGTGACTGTATAGTAGATGGTTTCAAATGACTGACAGAGGATTAATAGGACATAGTCATCTGGTGGTTTGAATACATACCCTTATTTCCCTCTCCCTTCCAGTTTCTTCTGGAGCGATTCAATAGGCAAGACAGTTGGGTGCACCTTTACTTACAAGTTTCCATGGGTCTTCAAAGACATGACAGGCACAAGGCTTAATTTCTTTGGGACTTGAGAAGAACTACCTGAATAGAGGGCTTGCCAGTCTTCAGAGCCTGAAGGTGAAGACCAAATTGTAGGATTTTCTTTCTATGGAGTTTCTGAGGTCAAGAAGAGACACAAATTTAGATGTATTCTTACAAAGTTGCTAAATTTTAAGGACAAGGAAAAAATCTTGCAAATTTATAGACAGAAAAGATTACCAAAGAAGAAAACAGACTAGCATCCAATTTTTCATCTACTGCACTGGATTATAAAAGCAATGAAAATACTGTGTACTGACAGCTGAAAGAAAATATCTCTCCCAGATGCCATTTTTCTGTCATGTTCTCCCCTTATATTCATGAAACACCTTAAACAATCGATCACGTAATAGTAAGTTCTAAAAAGGAAAGATTTTTCACACCACATTCTTTCTTTTTGCAGATTTATTTTTTTTATTTTTTCTTTATTGTATTTTTTTCCATTACCATTTAGTTCACTGTACCCTCCTCCTCCCAGCAATCCCCACACTGTTGTCCATGTCCATGAGCCTTTGTTTTCCTTTTTGCTCAATCCCTCCACCCCTAACCTCTCCCCCCACGCAACCATGGATTCTTTATGGTCAAAATCTGAAACATTATAAATCATAAGTTGAAAAAATTGTTTTAAAAATAATGACACTGAAATATTTGAGGCAAGCTTATAAATAAAAGGAAAAATGTTCATAGCAGAATCAGTGGAATATGCCTAATGCTGTTCTCTTGAGAAAATTTCATAAACCATTCATTATTTATTTTAAAAATTGAAAATTTTAAATTTCAACTGATTGCTTGAGTAATTAGGGGGGAATATAGAGTAAACCAAAAGGAATTGAGAAGAATAAGTTACCAGGAAAATCAACTAAAATTAATAATATGGAAATCTATTTTTAAGAGAAGTAGTTCTAAGAAAACCCAATCCTAGTGCTTTAAAAAATTGAAAAGAATGGCAAACCTTTTGTGAGGCTTGGTTAAGGAGAAAATGACAAATGTAAAGAATAGGAGTGATTAAAAGGTACATATATATCTACACATGAAAACATTCAAAGAATTTGAAGGTTATTATAATGTTTATTGCTATGGTGCATCAGGATTCTATATTGTCTCTTTACATCCATCAGTAGTTCATGCTAAGGTAAGCTTGAGTATTAATTGCTATAGTTTCCCATCAGCTATAAAAACTTCCAAATTGAATAGAATATGTTTTTAAATTAGAGCACCTGTTCCATAAGAAATGTTGTGAGAATTAAGGGTTAATCCATTTTGAGCACTTCAACTAGTACAAGTAGTAAGTGCTGAAGTATATTACTTCATTATTAACTGTTATAATGAAATTCTATATATAAGCCTGTGGGGACAAAAAGAAAACTTGAAGTTCAAAAATTGACCCAAGATAGTAGGAAAATTGGAATTACCACAGAAGCCTGAAAGCTAATTAGAGATTACCATTAAAAAGGTACAATGACCAGGTGGCTTCACAGCTGTTATTTCTAATCTTCAAGGAATGCTCATTTTAATAACATTCTATGTTTCCAGGCTCTTTAAAAAATACTAAATTAGTTTTTGTAATTATTTTATGAAGCCAGTATAATTTTAATACTAAATGCAAATAAAGATAGTATCCCCCCAAACCAGGAAAAACTCTCAAGTACATAGGAATATTTTCTCAACAGATTAAAAAAGTCTTGCAATGTATCAAGAGAATAATAAACCATGTCCGAATTAGATTTATTCCCAAGTGAGGATAGTTTAATATGAAAGTATTCATAACATCAAATAATAGAAAGAAAACCACATATGATTATATCAAAAGATGTTGAAAAGTCAGTTAAAATTTAATAAAAGCTTGAATAAAATAGAAGAAGGAAATTACTTAGATATAATAAATAAAGCTAACAGCTGGTATTCTAATTGATGAAAGACAAAATCAGCAACTACAGAGATGTTTACTCTGTCCATTTTAATTTAATGTTATGTTAGAAGTTCTACCAAATGCAATATGATGATGTAATAATGGATATGAAAAATTGAAAGAGCCCTGGTGAGTGTGGCTCAGTTGGTTGGAGCATAATCCTGTAACCGAAAGGCTGTGGGTTTGATTCCCAGCTGGCACACGTACCTAGGTTGCAGGTTCCATCCCCAGTCCAGGCATGTACAGGAGGCAACTAATGGATGCTTCCCCCCTCACATCAATGTTTCCCTTCTGCCTTCTTCTTTCCCTAAAAGCAATGAAAATATGTCCTTGGGTGAGGATTAAAAGAAAACATTGAAATAAATGATTTTATCTTTCTTACCCTCACTATATAATTGTAGAAGAAAACACAGATTCTAGTTGGAAATAATTTGATATGGTGCCTAAATACAAATGAAATGTACAGAAAGAAGAAACTACTTTGATCAACTGTCAACTGATGAGTAGATACAATATTTTATATCTATACTATGGAGTATTACTCAAAAAATAATAAAGTACTACTTCATGCTACACTATGGGTTAATGTTGAAAACATGCTAAGTAAAAGAAGCCAGTCACGAAAGGCCACAGATTATAGATTCCATTGTATGAAATGTCTATAATAGGCAAACCTATAGAAATAGAAAGTAAGAATAAACAGTGATTGCTTATTATTAGTCAAAAAGTAGGATAAATAATTTCTTCATACCATAGAATATAATGTTACAAGAAATTAGAATTATGCCAGGAATGTGAGCAATATCTGCAAGATATGGTGCAAGAGAAGCAAAATTGAGGACTGTTATATCTCATTTTGTCGAGCAAAATGGACTTTTTGGCCAATCCAATATGTGTATATTGCAGACTATATGAACATGGAGGAAAATATGGAGAAACATATACTTGACTTGGGGGTGTGTGTATGTGTCCTAAAGTGAAGGGAATGGGAAGGTGGTTAAGGATGGAATCAAAGAAAGGAAAGGAAAAGACTACATTTCAGAAGGGGTAAGATCCCATTTAAGATAAATTATGTGTTGGGTGAATACGTGTATATTGAGAAATGAAACAATTACATATGAAAATATCGGAACAACCCAAAATGTAGAAAACCTGAACAGACTGAAATTAAGGCCTAATAAAATACCTAACTTGAGAAATTACATCTGAATTGTCTAATCTCTAAAGAACCAATTATTCCAATTTAAAGTATTTCAGATCATAGTAAAAGAAAGCTTTCAAATATATTTTATGAAGCTTGCATAACCTTAATAATAAAATCTCATAGACAATACAACAAAACCGTCAACTAGTTTCCATTCTAAATACAGATGCATATGTTTTAAATAGTGAATCATTGCTAGTGATGTAGTAAAAGAATCTATTAGAATTATTGAAAGAATTATTGTTAAAGTTTATTCTAGAAATGCAGGATAAGTTTAACATTAGGATAGCCTAAAAATGTATTTATTGATTTTAGAGAGAGATTAAAAAAAAAATCTACTTGTTGTTTCACTTATTTATGCATTCATTAGTTGATTCTTGTTATGTGCCCTGACAGGGATCAAACCTGCAACCCTGATGTATTGGGATGATGCTCTAAACAACTGAGCCACACAGCCAGGGCAGCCATCATTTCTAATAAAAGATCTTAAATGAAATTGAAATAGAGAAAAGTAATCTCTGTTGATAATATAACAAAACCCTCAGACTTATAAGAAATCTTTGAGGAATATAAAGAAAACTTAATTTCTTGAAGGCTAGTACCATAGTATTAAGCATGTGGTGGCATAATGTTTCAATGAAAAAAGCCTTTGTATAAAATTGTGTTCTTTGTAAAATAGCATGACCCTTAACAATTCAATTAATACAGATTAGGATATTAGTGGGTTTTGAAACTGAAGAAAATTATTTGAGTTTATTTACATAAGGATAAATGTGTGAAGATGGCCAAAAAATAAAATGAAAAGAAATGATGGTAACAAGAAGAATTTGTCTTACTAGATATTAATTTTTCTAGTAAGAAGCTATACAGTAATTGAAACAGCACAAATTTGGCATGAAATAAATACATGTGTTTATGGGACATTATTGAATGGAAAAATGATATTTCAGTTTAGAGTGAAAAGAATAGTAAATGGAACAGGTGTAATTGCAAGGAAAAGCTTCACACCATAAACAAAAAATAAAAAAATAAAAGTATTAGAAAGTTTAAGAGCATACATGTACAGGGTGGGGCAAAGATGGTTTATAGTTCATATGGAAAATAATACAAGAATAAACTCTTTTCTGTACTTAGAGCTGTAAACCTTCTTTTGCCCCATCTTGTATAACTTCACAAAAGAAACTATAAAAGCTACACTTTTGACTACATTCAATAAATAGAAGATCATGGAAGAAAAATTTTCATTAAAGTGTCAAAATATAAATACTTGCTTTTGTAAAAGACTGGGAACATTTTTTTTTTTTTACAGATGACAAGCAATAGGTGCTTATTTCAAATTAAAACTAAACGAGTATATAGACAATATAATAGAAAATGGGCAGTGAGCAAAGGCTATAGATCAGGGGTCCCTAATGCTAGGGCCATAGACCCGGGCCACAAACAAAGCTTGCCTTTGCTCTGCTTCCTATCCACCACCATCTCTGCCACCCTGCCCCCATCTTCCATAAAACTGGTCCCTGGTGCCAAAAAGGTTGGGGACCGCTCATATAGATTGGTTATTTATTTATTTATTATTCTATTATAGTTGTACCATCTTTCCCTTTGCTCTACCCTGCCCTGCCCACCTCCCGCTCTCCCACAGTCAGTCCCCACCCTGTTGTCCATGTCCATGGGTCACTTACATTCGTTCCTTGACCAGACCCTTCCCCTTCTTTGCCCCCCTTTTCTCCCTCTCCCCACCTCTCTGGTCAATGTCAGTCTGTTCCTTGTTTCCATGTCTCTGGGGGCGTCTGTTTTGCTCATTTGTTTTGTTCATCAGGTACCTGTATTAGGTGAGATCATATGGTATTTTTCTTTCACCGCCTGGCTTATTTCACTAAGCATCATACTTTCCAGTTCCATCCATATTGCCACAAAATCTAAATGGTTAATAAAAATTTTAAATTGTTTTAACTTCTCTAGTCAGAAATGCAAATTTAAAGCAAACATGCTGACACTGGTTTTTTCATTCTTCAGGTAGGTAAGCACGCTTGTAACCCAGTTGTATCGACCTTGAGTGCAAGTGCTGTGAAATGAGTCCTGTTGTTACTATTGGTATTGTAACTTACTCCATCCAGCCTTTTGCAAAAGTTTAAAATACATTTATCATTTTACCCAGTAATACCTCTGAAATAAATGAAACTACTCATATGTAAAGTCATAGATTCAACAATACTTTTTACAGTTGTATTTGTATTGAAATAAGAGTGAAAACAACTAACATCCATTAGTAAGCAAATGATAGGACTGTGTTAAGTGCATTTACTTGAAATATCTGGCTAGTATCAAAAAGAATGATTGCTTTGCCAGTGGCAGAGTGGTGCATTACCCTGTGTCTGGCAAAAGGGGGCTTGAGGCCATGAACAGATACACCAGCCCAGTGAACCCAGCTGTCTTTCCTCCCATGTGACCATGGTACCGTGTTAGCCATTGGCATGTTCTTCACCACCTGGTTCTTCATTTATGGGGTCACCTCCACCAAGTACACTCAGGACATCTATACATAGAGCTCCTCATCTTCTTGGTGTCCTCACTCTTCATGGGCTTCAGGTCCTCTTCCTGCTGCTCTGCATGTGTATAATCTCCCAGGGGTTCCAACCAGGCTTACTGAATCCTTGCTTTTATAAATTAATTTTTTTTACTATTGTTGGAAGGGTCCCAACTGCTACTCAAAATAAAGGCAGATGTGTGACAGGAGAAAAAAAGAAAAAGAAGAAAGAATGATTGTCTTTAACTCACTTGAAGAGCTATCTATAATATTAATTGAAAAATAAGTTGCAGGGTAATATCTAATTTCTATTAATAAAACAAAAATAAATATGACTACAATTTGTGGGTAATCCTCCTAGTTGTATGCTCATAGAGAAAGATGTGGAAGGATGTTATTAACGTTGTTTGGATAGGTATGGGTGAGAATAAGACTTACCAAAAGAGAAGGAAATTATTTAACTTTTTATCTTCTTATTTTTTTAATTATATTTTATTGATTATGCTATTACAGGTGTCCTAATTTTTTCCTCTTGGCCCCACTCCACCCAGCTTCCCCTACCCCCTCACCATTGTTCATGTTCATGTCATGGGTCATACCTGTTAGTTCCTTGGCTATCCCATTTCTATCCTGTACTTTACATCCCCATGGCTGTTCTGTAACTACTTATTTGTACTTCTTAAACTCCTTACCTCTACACTCATTCTCCCACCCTCCCCATCTGACAACCATCAAAATGCTCTCCATAGCCATGATTCCATCTGTTTTCTTGTTGCTTAATTTATTTTTTAGATTCAGTTGTTGATAGATATGTATTTATTGCCATTTTATTCACAGTTTTGATCTTTTTCTTAAATAAATCCTATTAACATTTCATATAATAATGGTTTGATGGTGATTAACTCCTTTAGATTTCTTTGTGTTTTGTTTTGTTTTTGTCTGGAAAGCTCTTTATCTGTCCTTGGATGCTAAATGATAGCTTTACTGGGTAGAGCAGGCATTCTTGGCTATAGGTCCCTGCTTTTCATGACTTTGAACATTTCTTGCCAGTCCCTTCTAGCCTGCAAAGTTTCTTTTGAGAAATCAGCTTTTTTTTTTTTTCCGCTTGCGCCGCTCCTCCCTCAGCTTTTTTTTTTTTTACTTCTCTTTTTTTTCTTAAGATTTTATTTTTTAAGTATGTTTTATTGCTTATGTTGTTAGAGTTGTCCCAATTCTTTTCCTTTTGCTCCCCTCCACCCAGTACCCCCCTTCCCTCCAGCAATTCCACCCCACTTAGTTCATGTCATGCATATAAATAAGTTCTTTGGCTTCACCCTTTCCTATACTATCATTAACACCCCCCTCTCTATTTTGTACCTACCAATTATACTTCTTAATCCCTGAACCATTTCCCCATTTCTTCCCCCTTCTTGCTCTCAGCTGATAACCCTCCAAATGGTCCCCATACCTATGATTCTGTTCCTGTTCTGGTTTGCTTAGTTGGATTTTGTTTTTATTTTTTAGATTCAGTTGTTCATAGTTGTGAGTTTTCAGCAGACAGTCTTATGTGAACTCTCCTGTAGGTAACTAACTTCTTTTCTCTGGCTGCTTTTAAGATTCTCTCTTTATCATTAACCTTTGGCATTTTAATTATGATGTGTCTTGGAGTGGGCTTCTTGCATCCATCTTATTGGATTCTCTGTGCTTCCTGGACTTACCTGTCTTATTTCCTTTACCAAATTAGGGAAGTTTTCCTTTATTATTTTTTCAAATAGAACTCCAATTTCTTGCTCTTGCTCTTCTCCTTCTGGCACCCCTGTGATGCAAATGTTGAACCTCTTGAAGTTGTTCCAGAGACTGTTTATATTATCATCATTTTTTTCTTTAAATCTTTTTTCTTCCTGTCCTGATTGGTGGTTTTGTTTTGTTTTTTTGTTTTTGTTTTTGCTTTTTGCTTCCTTAGGTTGTTTCCCTGTAAATTGTTCTTCATTTCAGTTAGCATACCCTTCATTTCTAACTGGGTCTTTTTTATGCTGTTGAGGTCCTCACTAAGATCTTTGAGCATCCTTATAACCAGTGTTTTGAACTCTGCACCTGATAGATTGCTTATCTCCTTTTTTTTTTTTTTTTTTTTTTTTGGTTCTTTTTCTGTAGTCTGGACTTCTTTCATTTGGGCCATGTTTATTTCCTCATTTTGGCAGCCTCACTGTATTTGTTTCTATGTATTAGGTAGCGCTGCTGTACTCTCTCTTGGTAGGTGTCCTGTAGGTTCCAGTGGCACAGCCTCCCTTATCACCCAAGCTAGGTACCCTTTGTGTGAGCTAAGTACACCCTCCTCTTGTAGTTGAGCCTTGATTGCTATTAGCAAGTTAGTGAGAGGGATTTACCCAGGCCAGTCAACTTCATGGATTGGATGTGACCACTGACAACCAGCCTTCACTGTTCATGGAGGATCAGCTGTGCGGGGAGCAGGGTGGTGGTGCTCTGATGTGGTTTGTAGCTGTCCACTGGGTGCGCAGGCTCTGAGGTTTCCCCAGTGGTGCAGGTCACCATAAACCCCGACCTGTGTTATGCCCAGGGCCACCCTGCATGAGCTATAAAGCAGCCTGAGGTAGCTGCTACTTGTGCTGGGCTTGGAGGTTCCCAGGTGAAGCCAAGCTGTGAATCCAGACTGGCTGCTGCTAGTTGCAGGTCCTAGGGTCATTAGCAAGAGATTCTGGGCTTGGGCCTCACTGAGACCAGCAGTTGCTTTTTTGAGAGGATTTAGGAAGTTGTGAAGCATGAGCCAAGACCAGCAATTCATATGGAAAAATCACTTAACAGCTGGTGTGGGTTCATAAGTTGAGTGGGACAGAAGCTGAGGGGATCTCCAGGGTGGGGCAAAACAGTGTTAGCCAGGTTGATGGAGTCACAGATATGGCACCCACCTCCTGGTTCTGTGGCTCTGTGGTAGGAGGGTTCAGAAGAGGGACAGTGGCCTCTGCTTGTCTTTATGTCCAGGAGAAAGCTATTCCCCAGCTCTCACCTTGATGCCAGACACTTCACTTCCTCCCTGTATGCCACTGGTGCCTTTCAGGCTGCCACTCCAGTGCTGGAGCTCAGAGGGAGAGAGTCTGAGTAAGTCCATGTGTGGGTTCTTTAAGGAGAAACGCTTAGAACTCCAGCAGTTTTTTCCCCTGGTTTTTTCAGACAGAAGTTGTGAGAACATACCTTCCTGGCACTGGGACTCCTCGCTTCTGAGATATCTCTCCCAAGTTTTTATCCACTGCATGTGGATATGGGACCAGCCTGTTCCCCATATCCATTCCCCCTTCCGGTCAGGATGGGTGTGGTTTCCTTCATCCCATAGTTGTCAGAATTCTGTTCAACTTGATTTCTGACAGTTCTGAGTGATAGCTATTCTATATTATAGTTGTAATTTTGACATGGTTGTGTGAGGAGGCGAGCCGTGTTTACCTATGCCTCCATCTTAACTAGACGTCTCTCCGTTGTTGTTTTTATTTTCTATTTAACTTTAAAAATACTACTCTATATTATAGTTGCAATTGAAAACTTTTTCCTTTTGGATGTGGTTAGGTATTAAAAGATGTAAGCTGTCATTTTTCTAATTATTCTCGTTAGAAAACTTTTCAGCAGGCTAGAAGAGTTAATATAGCAATTCATTATTTTCCTGGACTTTTCAAGAAATCTTTTTGGGGAAAGAGTTTAGTCCCAGTTCTGTGGGCATCATATATTACTCTTAAAACAGACAGCTTTTCTATCCAATGACAGCATTTAGTTGAAACTTGGAGTAGTACATTGTGAAAATCTGTTTACCTGAGGAAAATCAATAAATGATCAGATTTTGATTTTTTAATTGTTGATATTTTATCCAAATTGCTAAAATTCTGACATTCTGTTTTTCTTTCCTAATAGCTCCATCAAGGCACCGTCCCTGTTTCTTACACAGTAACAACAGTGGCACCACATGGGATTCCACTCTGCACAGGCCAGCACATCCCTGCATGCAGTGCACAACAGGTCCCAGGATGCTCTGTGGTTTTCAGTGGGCAGCACCTCCCTGTCTGTAGTGTGCCTCCTCCTGTAAGTCTGTGCATCCCGTATTTAGAAGATCTATGTTATAAAAACTTAAGCGATTGCCTTCTGTAGCTTTTCACTTCCCACTAAAGAAGGCTATTATATTGTAACAGCTCTCTCAATAGTGTCCTTATAGTAACAGTTTAAGAAAATTATCTTTATACTTTGATTTATTTTTACATTAATTAAATTATACATATTTGAATATCCTGAAGGTCAAAGCATGTTCCCTCATATATCTGCATGCTTTATAATTAATCTTAATTTAGATTGGCCTTGGAGTATTTAACACAGGTTATTGGACTAGTTAGTAGTAAAGTCTAGTTAGTGATCAGCGGTAGTAGTTTCAGCACTTCCTGTGTTTGAACAGGCACTTTGAGTGCTTGGTCTGTGTATTCCTCATAATAAGAAGCCTGTGATGAAAATGGTATTCCCCATTTTCTAAATCATGAAATGAAAATTACTTGCTTAATGTCATACAGACAGTATGATAGAACATGGATTCACACCTACTTTCTTCTGCCTCTTAAACTTAAGTTATACCTTTTAATCTATCAACCTCCTGTCCAGCCTCCTTATTTCACAAATCCAAGAGATTTAAAAGATTTGTCTAAGGTCAATAATGTTTTCAAAGTAAAGCACTTCAGTAAGTCTATTAGTATAACCTTAACACCTTTGTTTGAATGTGAGATTAAAATGAACACAACACATACAAATACCAACCCAATTTATCAGATTAATTTGCCCTAACTTAGTTTCTCAGCACTAGATTATGGAACCAGTGTGCTAAATCTGCAGACTTAAAATACTAGAGATCATAAAGCACTTAATTGTGAATTGGGTTCCTATAAAAAAAAAAAATGCTAGAAATAAAAAAAATGTTTACAAGATTGAAAAAGAGAGCTTCTTGGAAAGCAGTTTATCTGCTACATCTTAACACATTGCGTACGGGTGGCGAGAATTCTCGTCATTTCTAAAAGGCATTTTTAAATTCCCCAGTACGCAACATGTTAAACCAAGTAGAGAGAGATTCCTCTACTTTCCTCCCCATTTCATAGGTGTTAATAAGGTTAAAGTAAAAGTTAAGTGTTTTGACTGATTTGTAAGAGCTATATAAAATACAGAATAAGTACTAGTTACCAGTATTTTACTAATAGATGTAAACATACACTAGTATTTTATTGTTAATATAGGTTATTAAAACATTTTGACTTGATTTGGGGGGAATATGGCAATGACATTTCTATCTCACTGTATAATTTTTTTAGATTAATTATATATTCTGATACTTTTAACAAAAAATAACAATTTCTCTTACAGATGTTACAAGCATGTTCAGTTCAGCACTTACCAGTACCCTATGCTGCGTTCCCACCCCTTATTTCTAGTGATCCATTTCTTTTACATCCTCCTCACCTTTCTCCCCATCATCCTCCTCATTTGCCACCACCAGGCCAATTCGTCCCTTTTCAAACACAGCAATCACGATCGGTAGGTATTTCTACTCTTACATCTTTAATTTTCACAGATTGTTTAGACCTAAAAGGCAGATTAACTTAGTAGATGTAAGTTGTTACCATTTCAAAACTGTAATTTGGACATACTTCTGGTTCTTAATAGAAGGAATCCACAGACATACAAATTAATATAGATAAATTTATCTAAAATTATCTTGATTTCTTAAATTTTTCTAGCTATTTTACATCATTTGTCTGATTTACTCCTTTGGGAAGTAAATGTGAAGAAAAAGTCATTTTTCTGTTTTTTCCTTTTATGTATTTCTAAAATGGAAAATGAAAATAATATAAAATATACAAATGAAAATATTGTTTATACTTGTTAGAATAATACTTATACTTATTTAGGCAAGTAAAGTAATCCTCTGAGCCTCAGTTGTCTTTTTTTGAAGGCCTTTTTTTTTTTTTTCACTATATTCTCATGAAAGGTATATGAGATAGTCTGTTAACATAGTTGTTAATTCTGTCCTGGGCCTGGAATATAGCTGATAAGCATGTTATTTTAGGGGGCAGGAGTAGGTAAGTACTGGATAAGCGGAAGGAAGAGCACAATTCAGTCTTTTTGGACAGGCCAAGTTGAACATCTGAACCATTAGGCATTAAGAGAGAATAGGAGAATATATGGAAATGGTTAGAGTGGAAAATTTCATCCCTGTGAAGGGAATTTGACAGTCTATTCTAGCAGAGACAAACCATCCTTGACTAAGGGTTTCTGTACCATGCTGGCCCACAGGCAGGAGTGAGCCTACCTGGCTGCTCTCCTGAAACTATAGAAGCCAATTATTACAGAAGTTAACTAATCCAAAAAACTAAGACTGCTTACACAAGAGAATCTTCATTAAAATTTGGGATAGGATTTATGTCAGGTTATGTTAGTTTCCATATCTAGGAATTCAAAGTTACAACAAAATTTGACCATCGTTTGGAAATTATTTAAAAGGTCCAGTCATATAGCCAAATGAGAACTTAGGTTCACTTGCGTTGCATAGTGTCAGCACTTGTGATTTCCCTCAGGCATACATAAGCTTCCAAATTAAAGTGTTAGTAATTACTTATATTTGAATACTGTGTTGCTATTCTTTAACTGCAGGAGGAAGTCGGGCTAACATTTAAGAATAAATGTCAAAAACATCAACACAAATGTGTACACAGATATTCATAGGAGCATTATTCCTAAGAGCCAAAATGTAGAAACAGTACATACGTCTATCAGCTAATGAATAGATAAAGAAAGCATGGTGTATCTATACAGTGGATTATTATTCAACCATAAAAAGGAATGAAGTATTGATACACAGACTACAAGATGGATAAACCTTGAAAACATTATGCTAATTGAAAGAAGCTAGATACAAGGGCCACAATATTACATGGTTCTGAATATATGAAATGTCCAGAATAGGCAAATCTGTAGAAATGGCAGGTAGATTAGTGGTTGTCCAGGGCTTGGGGAGGACTGAGGTTAATGAGTAGTGGACGTGACTAGTAATGGGCTTGGAGTTTTGAGAGGGGAGAATGGAGGCATGTTCTAGAGTTAGATTGTTGTTGATATACAAAAATGAATTGAACCCCTTAATGGTGAATTTTCTAGTATGTGAATTATAGCTCAATAAGCTATTTTTTAAAAATTCCACATACTGTGTGCTTTACATAGTACTATGTGCTACTTTGTACATTGTCTCAGTGTTTAAAACACACTTTTGAAATAGGCTGTGAGCATGGCAGTCTCATAGATGATAATGTTGAGGTTCAGATTACATAATTTATATAAAATCACATGGCTGATTAGTAACAGCACCAAGAAAGAGTCTGTCTAATGCCAAAGCCCATAAGCTTTCTACTACAGCATAATGTCTATTGTATCTTATCCCATTAAGCCCTGGTTTTGATTTCTAAATAAATATACACCATGTTAAATTTAATGTAAGGGTTAAGTGTCTGAAAATCCTGTGAGTAGGTCAGTGTGCCACAACTAACAAGTAATTTGAGTCATATAATTGGCTTACTACATGACTTTTTGTCTCTCCTCTCATCTTAAGAAATGTTTAATGACATATTTCAGAGACTTTCTTATTGAAATTCAATTAAAGGCAGGAAGATTTTACTATGTCTATATGTCCACATGTATAAATTCAGGTTGATGTGAACATCAAGAAATGCATGACCTTAAAAATATTTGAGGAAAGGTATGATTTTTATCATTATAGCACAATCTGTCAAAACACTGGAAATACATTAGTTTGCTTTTTCCCCCCTCCTCAGCCTCTGCAAAGGATAGAAAATGAAGTGGAACTTTTAGGAGAACATCTTCCAGTAGGAGGTTTTACTTACCCTCCATCAGCCCATCCCCCAACATTACCTCCGTCAGCTCCTCTGCAGTTCTTAACTCATGATCCTTTGCATCAAGAGGTGTCCTTTGGAGTAGTAAGTTTTCATTCATTTTTATTAATTTATTTGCCTTCATAACTTTTTTTTTCTGTTTCAGTGTAACTGCATATTTAGAATTTTAAATGTATTATTGAAATCATTGGGTTGGAAAATTGTATTTAAAATATTATCTATGTTTTAAACTAGTCATTACATCTATGTGAATATTTTAGAAATATTAAATACCACTTGAACAGTAAAGAACTTTCCAGGTTTGTCTTTTTTAAGAGACAGGTTAAATATTTATATAGGTAGAATATTTTTAAATTGTTCCACATTTTTTTCTCCTACAGCCTTATCCTCCATTTATGCCTCGGAGGCTTGCAGGACGTAGTAGATATCGATCCCAGCAGCCAATACCACCTCCCCCTTATCATCCCAGCTTACTACCATATGTGTTGTAAGTTATTTCTTATTTTAATAAGTTCTGAATTTTGATATCCTTGCTCTTTCGTTTATGACTATCTTTTATGTGGTATATAATTTAGACTGTGTTAGTTATTTTTATTTAATGTTAAGGGATGGAGTATGAGACCATTTAAGGGTGAAAGAAAGAGCCAAGGACAGGGTAGAAGTGCGGGAAGAAGAAATTTGTGAGGTAGAAAATAGGTTTATCAAATCTAAAGGTAGAAAAGTTTAAAATTTTGCTACTTTTACAACTGGCATCACTTGCTACTTTCTTCTATTATCCAGCTTCTCTCAAAGAAAGAAATTTCTGTGCCTTAAAAATACTATGTTAGGATTAAATTTATGACAGAAGCACCCATGAGTTAAACATGATAGTTCTTTATTTCTTTCTCATGTAATAAAGTCGAGAAGTAGGTAATTCAAGTGTAGTTTGATTAGCCCATAATTCTGAGAAATGGTTCTACCATCCTATGGCTTCCTCAGCATCAGTGATCCCCAACCTTTTCGGCACCAGGGACTGGTTCCGTGGAAGACACTTTTTCCACAGACCAGGGTGGCGGAGCTCAGGTGGCAATGTAAGTGAAGCTTTACTTACTAGCCCTCCACTCACCCCCAGCTCTACATGATCTAAAATGGCTCCTCAAGTTCTAGCCATCATGTCTGCATTACAGCCAATAAAAATGAAAGTGGATCTTCCTGCCTACCTGCCTCCTCTCAGAGATACTTCCTAGGTGTTGTGTGTATTACTCCTGCCAAATCCTGTTGACCAGAATTTAGTCTCATGTCTCTTAACTACCTGTTAGGAAAGCTAGGAAATGTTGTCTTTGTAAGGTCGTGTGCATAGCCCTGGCCAGGTAGCTCAGTTGGTTAGAGCATTGTCCCCATTACACCAAGATTGTGGGTTCTATCTCATGCAAGATAGAGCACATACAAGAAGCAACCAGTGAATGCATAAGTAAGTGGAATAACAAATTGATGTTTCTCTCTCTCCCCACCCCCTTAATTATTAAAAAATCAATAATTAAAAAATTAAAATACACGCACATCTATTTTGGTTATTGTGGCTCTACTGTAAGCCTTATAATCAGATAGGATAAGTCTCCTGACTTAGTATTTTTTTTTTTTAATTTTTAAATGTTTTTTAAATACATTTTTTAGGATTTTATTTTACTTATTTTTAGAGAGAGGGGAAAGGAGAGAGAAAGAGAAGGAGAGAAACATCAATGCGTGGTTGCCTCTCTCACACCCCCAACTTGGGACCCGGCCTGCAACCCAGGCATGTGTCCTGACTGGGAACCAAACCAGCGACCCTTTGGTTCGCAGGCTGGTGCTCAATCCACCAAGGCACGCCAGCCAGGGCCTGACTTAGTTTTTAAAGTGGTTTTAATGTCTTTTGCATGAGCCATATAAATTTTAAAATGAGCAAGTCCATTTCTACTTTAAAGATTTTATTTATTTTTAGTGAGAGGGAGAGGGAAGGAGGGAAACATCGATCAGTTTCCTCTCCTACACACCCCATCTGGGACAGAACCTGCACCCCAGGCATGTGGCCCAACTAGGAATTAAACCAGCGATACTTCGCTTTGCAGGGTGACACCCAACCAAGTTAGCCACTCTAGTCAGGGCTCAGTTTCTACTTTAAAAAAGGCTTGCTGAGGTTTAGGTAGGGATTGCTTGAAATCTGTAGATCACAGTTAGAAGAAAATTAACATCTTAATATTGACTGTTCTAGTCAACTTACACAGTATATATCTCTGTTCTTTTTTTTTAAGTATATTTTATTGATTATGCTGTTACAGTTGTCCCAATTTCTTTTCCCTTTGCTTCCCTCTTCCCAGTACCCCCCTTCCTTCCAGCAGTCCTGTCCCCCTT
The DNA here is from genome assembly GCF_987537825.1 of Furipterus horrens. Lineage (NCBI taxonomy): Eukaryota > Metazoa > Chordata > Mammalia > Chiroptera > Furipteridae > Furipterus > Furipterus horrens. The sequence continues at coordinate 174,023,526 of NW_028327174.1, read as the reverse complement.
GGTTCATATCCATGGGTCATGCATATAAGTTCTTTGACTCCACCCTTTCCTATATTATTCTTAACATCCCCCTGTCTATTTTGTGCCTACCAATTATGCTTCTTAGTCCCTGCACCGTTTCCTCATTTTTCCCCCTTCCCCTTACCCACCTCCCAGCTGATAACCCTCTAAATGATCTCCATATCTATAATTCTGTTCCTATTCTGGTTATTTGCTTAGTTTGTTTTTGTTTTTATTTTTTAGATTCAGTTGTTGATAGTTGTGAGTTTGTTGCCGTTTTACCGTTCATAGTTTTGATCCCCTTTTTCTTAAATAAGTCCCTTTAACATTTCATATAATAATGGCTTGGTGATGATGAACTCCTTTAGCTTTATCTTGTCTGGGAAGCACTTTATTTGCCTTTCCATTCTAAATGATAGTTTTTCTGGATAGAGTAATCTTGGTTGTAGGTCCTTGGTCTTCACCACTTTGAATACTTCTTGTCAGTCCCTTCTTGCCTGCAAAATTTCTTTTGAGAAATCAGCTGATAGTCTTATAGGCACCCCTTTGTAGGTAACCCTCTGCTTTTCTCTTGCTGCTTTAAAGATTCTCTTTATCTTGAACCTTGGGCATTTTAATTATGATGTCTTGGTGTGGTCCTCTTTGGGTCTAGCTTGTGTGGAACTCTCTGTGTCTATTTCCTTCACCAAATTTGGGAAGTTTTCCTTCATTATTTTTTCCACAAAAGTTTTCAATTTCTTGCTCTTCCTCTTCTCCTTCTGGCACCCCTATGATTCGGATGTTGTCCCAGAGGTTCCTAAGCCTCTCCTCATTTTTTTAAATTCTTGTTTCCTCATTCTGTACTGGTTGACTTTTTTTCTTCCTTATGTTCCAAATCACTGATTTGAACCCGGGTTTCCTTCCCTTCACCATTGGTTTTGTATGGATTTTCCCTCGTTTCATTTAGCATAACCTTCACTTCTTCCCTTCTGCGTTTGCCTTACATAAGCATATGTGTCAAGCCTATGTGCATCTTTATCACCAGTATTTTGAACTCTGTGTCTGTTAGGTTGGCTATCTCCTCGTTGCTTAGTTCTCCCAGTGGAACCTTGATCCGTTCCCTCTTTTGGGCCATACTTCTCTGTCTCAACTTGACAGCCTCCTGTGTTTGCCTCTGTTTCTTAGGTAGAGCTGCAAACCTGTTACACTGTAAGGAATGGAGCCTTAGGTATTTGTCAGTACAGATTGAACTGTGTCACCACGTTGTGGCGCTGTGTGTGGGAGAGGAGTCTGAGAGGCAATATGCCGCTTGTTCAGCACTCACCCCTTTTCCAGGCACTTCTCCCACTTCCCATATGGGACTGGCACCCTTTCTAGCTATTGCCCTGGCTGTGTTTCCCAGTGTGGGTGGGTTTGCAGATGATCTAGGACCGTGGGGGCCCTCTAAACAAGCGGACTCTGCTGAGAGACTGGCAGTTTCTTCCTCTGCCCCAACTCCCCACTGGTTTTCACAGTCAGAAGCAATGAGGCTTTATTTTCCCCAGTGCTAGAACCGTGAGTTGTGTGGTCTGGTTTCATGCTGGGATCGCTCCCCAGTGTCCCTCCCTACTTTTTTAATGTATGACTGTGCTTTCCGCTGGCCTGCCGCTGCCACCACACTGACTCCTCTCCACTCCACCCCTCCTACCTGTCTGGATGAGTATTTCTTCCTTATATCTTTGTTGGACTTCCATGCAGTTCAATTTTCTGGAACTTCTGGTTGTCTCCAGTTTTGAGGTAGTTGTATTCCTTCTTAGTTGTGGAGGGAGATGCAGCCTGTTTACCTATACCACCATCTTGGCTGGAAGTCCCTTGCTCATCTTTTTAAGTTTATCCTGGCAGTATTTTTACCATTTTTATTACGTAGGTCTTGTATATGTTTTGTTAAATTTATTCCTAATATTTTATGTGGTTTTTATGCTATTGTGAATGAACATTTTTGTATCAGTTTTATTGTTAGTGAAAGCAGTTATTTTACAAGGTTGCCACTGATTAACCCTGACCATTTTTTGTCCCTGTAGCGCTGACCTTTCCTCCTGTTCATTGAAGCAATGTAATTATGTGTCAATGCTAGTGTTAGTTATTTTCATTGCAGATCAATGCTTCCAGTGCCACCTGCAGTAGGCCCAACTTTCAGCTTTGAATTGGATGTGGAAGATGGAGAAGTAGAAAATTACGAGGTTAGTAGGCAAACTTTGAATTAATTTGGGGAGTATCGTGTGCATAGATAGTATTGTTCTACTCCATTCATTCATCTAATTAAACATTATTAGGTGAATTCTTTGTACATTTCAAGATACAAATGTTTTTTAAAGTGTTTAGCATCCTGAAGAATATTTTGTCATGTACCACATGGCTCCAATAACAGGACAGACTTTTGGTGCTTGAATATTAGAATTACATACAGCTCCTGTAAGAGAATGTAAATCTCTTGTGAGAGAATGTAAAGGAGACAACAGGGAATTATGAATAGATGTTCTCAAATATTTTGTGGAACCCAGAAGTATTTGAGCCAGTTCTTGAAGGATGGGAAAACTTTCTCATGCATAAGGTTGAGGCAGGAAAGTGCTGGAGATTCTTGAGGGTATGCAGGCAATGGCTAAGGTGAGGGACAAAATTCAGATTTAACAGGACAGCTTTACTGGTTGTTCTTGAGTGTCATGCTAGAGAATGGACATAATTTTGAACTATGAGGTGAAGGAGCCACTAAATTTTTTGGTGCTAATGATATCAGATCTCTACCTTTAAGTCAAAGTTCTGCTGGTAGCATAAAGGAAATAGATGGGAGAGGTTAAGAAGTTGGTGGTGGGGAGACCTATATAGGTCAGGCAATGTATTATAAAATCATCCAGGTTCTGAACTATGGGAACTGCAAATAGAAAAGAGTACATTCAAAGACATTTTGAATATTTGAATCAACGGGATTTGGTTACTGAATTGTTTAAGGTAGTGTCAAGGGTGTGGGTGGGAGGGGTGCAAAAGAAAACGCTCTACAAGAAAAGATTCCCATATCCCACAAAGAAGGCAGGAGATGACATCATCTAACTTAGACAGTGTTGATGTTATATTATTTGAAGTTAGAATAAGAGGTGCAGTTTAGGGGCTACAAGGCAAATTTGGATGTGTTGGACATGAATGACTACATGACTTGGTTTGGATGCCATCTGCTGTCTTTCTCATCCCAGCCTCATTTAGACTTTCTTTATACAGTATGAATACAGGTGCTCCTTGGCTTATGGTGAGGTTATGTCATGATAAATCCGTCAAGTTGAAAATACTATAAATTGACGTGCATTTAAGCTACTGAACATCATAGCTTACCTGATTTCTACTGAACGTGTGTCACTTTCACATCATTGTACAGTGGAAAAATCGTAAACCAACCCATCATTAGTCAGGACATCTGTGCTGGAACACTTTTTTTAGGTTAATCGAATCTGGGGACATGGAGGAGAGATCCATACACACAAAACACACTTTTAAAAGCACCTTTTATTTATTTATTTTTGTTTGTTGTTTGTTTTGTTGTTTGTTTATTTTTAGAAAGAGGGGAAGGGAGGGAGAAAGAGGGAGAGAATCATCAATGTGTGGTGTCTGTCCAGCACCCCCAACTGAGGACCTGGCCCACAACCCAGGTATGGGCCCTGACTGAGAATCAAACTGATGACCCTTTGGGTTGCGGTCCTCAATCCATAGAGCCACACCCAGCTAGGGTTGTTTTTGTTTTTTAATGCATGTGGAAGAGATCAGAACAAATACTATACAGTATTCTCTCATTTATCACGGGTATTACGTTCCAGAACCCCCTGCGAAGTAGGAACCTTACATTTATTCTACACTCTTAAACCTACATAACTTTAACAACGTACGTATACAGTACTGCAAAATCCTGCGATATAGCGAAAAATCCACAATAAGTAATTAAATATAAAATTTTTTTTAATCCCGTGATATAGTGAGGGACTACTGTATTCTTCTATAGTTTTCAAAATGCTCTTACGTCACTTTTTTCCTGCAAATATAATCACACTACCATGTCCTGTGTTTGGCTTCTATTTCCATATTTCTGGAGAAAAAGGGGCTGTGATTATTTCCGGGTTTTGCTTCTAGAACACTGTTATGTTACTTTTGTACAGAGCAGTTAGAAAAGGAGTTGGTTTTCTATCCTTTAGGTATTCTGTACAAAAATTAAGTCTTAAATTGTGTTGTTGAAAGGACAGCTCTTCGTTAAATGGATTATATACATACCAATGGAAAAAAAAACAGTGATACTATCCCAGTGTAAGAAAAAGATTTTGTTTTTGGCATTGGAATTCCTTTCTAAACTGTATTTTGGGTTGAATATGTTTGATCTTCTGCAAAGTCATACTTTAATTCGATCAAGAAAGGTACTTGCTTTTCTGGTTTTATCTCATAGTGTGCACATCTAAAACACTCCCTAGTCCAGAGTACTCACCATTTTTTGAATCTACCCTATACACTCTTGCCTAAGTGCTTTTACTCCCTTTGTTCCTTCTGCCTAATTTCTTTCCCTGCTTCTTCCACATTTTCAAACATAGCCATCAAACTATCTCTATGAAAGGCATTTCTAATTTGTTATCAGATCTAAATGAGTGTCTCTCTTCTTTTCGTATAAAACCACACATAATAATCATGTCCTGCCTTCATTTTCGCACCTGCTGGATCATATAATTTATTGAGGGCTTGATTACCATTACATTTTCCATTCAGTACGGGCTTAATGAGCATATTTCATTGAATATAATTGTACTACTTTCGTTAGTTGACCTAAGTGTCCTATAGTATATATATAATAGATATATAATAGGTATGGATCAGCTATGTCATAAATTTTATCTAAATTTTATGTGCTAATTGTAATCAGCACCAATTACATTTAACAATGTGCTGTCTTAGCATTTGGAAGGATGTAGGGCCATACATGTTCACAGAGGAGGAACAGTGTATTTTAGGTGACCCAGTTCTCCAAATGAAGCTGTACCAAAAACAGTGTTGTGGCATCATCATGTTAAAACATAGCTAATAACAGAATTAGTTATCAAGATTTTTTTGAGAAATTAATTGTTCCTCTCATTGTCACATTATTTCTTTGTTACCCATTCCCTTAACCCTGTGGCAGCCCGTAAAGGGGGAAGTAGCACACAAAGGGCTGTCTGATATTAGAATAAAGCAAATGTATAATTAGAGCCATTGAAAATGGAAGAAATCAATAAGTACAATAGCTGCAATATATTTAAACATCTGTGATAAAATTTGTGAGTTCATAGTGATATGTCAAAAAGTCAAAAACCTCAGTGGTCTTATTCATCCTGCAATTTGTATGTAAATTATACTACTGAGTATAATTTGGTGTGGGGCAGTTGCTCAGTATAGAAGTATTTCATCTAATAAATGAAGAAAGAATGAGAATATTATCATGTTGCCATCTTTAATGAATTCATGGCTCTAGGCAGTGTTTCATGGGTGACGGCTAACATAACAACTAGGTGTGATGAGCTGTGGTGGAAATGGTCAAATCCACTGTGTTTTGAAAGTAATTGAAACAGTCAGACATTTTAGGTGTGGTGATGTTATGGTTTTATTCCTTTAAAAGTCTTTCATTTTTTAGATTGGTGGTTCTCAACCTGGGGACAGTTTTATCCCCAAGGGGATATTTAGCAACATCTGGAGACATTTTTATTACAACTGGTGGTGGGGTTGGTTACTGGGTTTAGCAGGTAAGGACCAGAGATAATGCTAAACATTTTACATGGCACAGCAAGCCCCTCCCCCCATAATAAAATTTCATCCAACCCAAAATGTCAAAAATGCTGAAGTTGACAGTGTTTTAAAGGTACATACAGAACTATTTACCAGTGAAGTACCATGTTTTAGTTTTGCTTAGAAGTAGATAGTATTAAGTGAAATAAAATTAATCATGAATTGTTGAGCCTGGGTAATGGACATCTGGAAGTTCATTATGCTGTATCACCTCTTTTGTATATATTCAAAATGTTCCACAATAAAAGTGTTTTAAGAAATTATAATAGAAAAATGTAAAGAACAATTAAAATATGTCTCCTTTTTCTTTTTTTCTTTTTATAATTTATTTGTTTTTTTTATTTTACTTTTTTTTTTTTTTTAGAGAGAGGAGAAAGGAGAAAGAGAGGGAGAGAAACATCACTGTGTGGTTGCCTCTCACTCATGCCCCTAACGGGGGACCTGACGTGCAACCTAGTCATGTGCCCTGACTGGGAATCGAACCAGTGACACTTGGCTCGCAGGCCGATGCTCAATCCACTGAGCCACAGCAGCCAGGGCTCATATGTCTCCTTTTTCATCAACAGGCCCTTTTAAACCTGGCAGAGAGACTTGGAGAGGCTAAGCCACGAGGACTGACTAAAGCAGATATTGAACAACTTCCTTCTTATCGGTTCAATCCTAACAACCACCAGTCAGAACAGACTTTGTAAGTACCTTTTTCTTACATCACTCTGTTAAATTTCCTTTGCTACCTTTATGAAATAAACACTTGAGAGTCAAAGGTAACTTGATAAAAGATAAGTAACCTCTGTTTCATACTCCAGATCTGTTGTCTAGTTAGGTAGCAGCTAGTCACATGCGGCTGTTTAAATTAAATAAAATTAAAAGTTAAATTTCTTAGTAACACTAGCTACTGATGCTATATTGGAAGACATAGAACATTTCTATCACTTCAGAAAGTTCTGTTGGACACTGCTATTCTGCATTTTTAGGTTGCCTAGAAGTTTTATGGTTTCTAATTCAAATTACAGTATATTATATATGATTAAAAAGTCTCATACATGTAAAATTTGAGGTTTTTACCTAAAGATTCTGCTCATTTTAGTATCTTCTTTATAGCAACTCTACTGAGATATAATTCATATTTATAGTGGTTCTTAGTATATTCAGAGTTTCGCAACCTTCTTCACAAGCAAATTTATATCGTTTTCATCTCTCCAAAAAGAAACTCCTTACCCATTAGCAGCCACCCCCCATTTCTCTCCAGCCCTCTTCACTGTGTCACAAAACCACACTGATTTTCTTTTATCTCTATAGATTTGCCTATTCTGGACATTTCACAGGAATGGAATCATATAATATATGCTTTTTTGAGTCTGGCTTCCTTCACTTTGCTTGTGTTAAAGGTTCATCATATTATAACTTGTATTAGTACTTCCTTTTTATTGCCAAATAATATTCAGTTGTATGGATACACTAGATACTGTTTATCTTTTCCTTAGTTGATGGACATTTGGGTTGTTTCCACATTTTGACTAGTATTAATAATACTGTTGTGAACATTCACATGCAGATTTCCTTTGCTCTGAAAATAGAGTGTTCCTGTTAAACCTTTCATAAGTCCAAATGGCATAAAGTGAAGAAGCAACTACTATTAATTTATATGAAAAAAATTGTGTGTTCACAGCTCCAAAAAAATAACCTACCAAATCACATCAAAAAACATAAAACCTAAAATAGCACTAACATACAGTAAAAGTAGAAATGATGAGTGTACAATGTAATTTAACTTGGGAAGCCTGGGAGCACACTGGAACTGGCTTAGAGGTGGTGCTGATAGTGTGTTGGGCTGAGTCATCAGAGGGAGGGAAAAAGGGAGGTACAGGAGACTGGGGTGTAGGAGAGGGGCAGAGGGTCATCTGTTAACATGTCATTGTTTTCTGATTTCATCATAGGAGGCAGGTCACCAACTACACCCTCTATGTCACCTGCCTCAATGTTGAGGTCAAGGTTTGTCATGTGCTGTGGCTGACTGATATGTTTAACGCACATACAATGTCTTTATTTTGTTCACCTGATTTAAATGCTTAATTACATCTAGTTTTATAATAAAGCGTCCTTATAAGCTCTCATAGGCTTTTTAGATACTTAAGACACATCTTGCTAACAGATGTACAAAATAAATTAAGATAAAGTGTAGATGCTCCCAGATACATTTCAAAGCCATGGCTTGATGCTGAGATGCTGGGAGCAGAGATTGGTAGGACCACTCTTGCCCTTTGGGTGTTTGCTGTAAAACAAATGTTGAATGCTAATTTTGCTTTTCACTTTCATAAAAGCAAAAATTCCCAGAATTCTTTCGATTAGCAAAAACAGGTACTAACGTAGGTCTCGATTAAATAAAGTGAAGCTGCATAACCACCCTTCAGAAAGTGGGGCCTACCTGTGTAGAGTTCTCTCTGGGTATCTTCTCATTTCTCTTGGGTGTCTAGGTGTACTGGATCATATGGTAACTATGTTTTTGAGAACTTCCAGTGTTTCTAAAGTGGCTACACCATCTTGCATGCCCACCAGCAGTGTACAGAGTTTTAATTTATCCACATCCTCATCAACGCTTATTATTGTCTGTCTTTGATTCTAGCCATCCTAGTGGAATAAAGTAGTATCTTGTTTTGATTTCCATTTTCCAGATGGCTAATGATTTTGAGCTCTTTTACTGTACTTTATTGGCTGTTTATATATCTTCTTTGGAAAAATGCTCACATCCTTTGTCCATTTTTAATTTTTTTTTTTGAGTTGTAGAAGTTATTTATGTATTAAACATACAAGTCACTTACTAATTTTCAAAAATAACTCCCATTCTGTGAGTTGTTTTTTCACTTTCTTGATGGTGTCTTTTGAAGCAGTTTTTTATTTTGATGAAGTGCCATTTATCTACCTGTTTTTGTTGTTTGTTGTGCTTTCATTATCATCTCAGAGACATCATTGCCTATTTTGGGGTCATAAATATTTACTCCTAAGAATTTAATAGTTTTTAGCTTTTACATTTAGGCTTTTCTTCCATTATTTTAGTTCATTTTTGTATATTGTGAGGTAGGGGTCCAACTTTTCTTTTTTTTAAGACTATCCAGTCGTTCTAGCACCATCTATTGAATATTTTAGTACCTTCAGTATTAAGACTGGTGTGGATGTTAAACCAGGGAATTCCTTGATGATCTCAGTAAAGAAAAGCACTTTTACTAAATGTCTTAATTAGCATCATGATTTTTTAAATTATTTTGCTTAAAATTTAAATGACATTTTGATAAGGGAAATGGTAAGTGGTTTTGTGGGCTTCAGCAGTCATAACAGAATAGAAAACCACTTGGATTTTTGGTTAAATGGTCTTTTTGCTTTTTTTAGGTGTGTAGTATGCATGTGTGATTTTGAGTCAAGGCAGCTACTTAGAGTTTTACCCTGTAACCACGAGTTCCATGCCAAGTGTGTCGACAAATGGCTTAAGGTAAAGTGATGGCATCTGTGAAGAGAATAACATTGAATTTTCTTTTTTATTGAACATAGTTTACATAGAGTAAGTCCATAGTTGGTGGAGGGGATGGATAAGGAGGTAAATTTGAAACACAGCTTTTAGTATGATTTCCGAAAATGAAGAGAGAAGGGCAGCAAAATTTAAGTGTAGTCATCAACATGGGAGTGATTTTTTAAAACCTGAAAATTGGTTATTTATCCTTAATAATCAGAATGTCCTAACTTTGTCATGGGCAAGACCTGGACTTGTTAAGCCGGTTTCTCTAAAAGTTTAGAAGGGGACCTCACTGGAGCTCCTTTGTCAGAGATTTACATGGGAAATTAACCTCTAGTGCTTTTATTTAGTTCTGGCCCTTTTCCCTTTTATAGTTATGGGGGAGGGGGAGCCCATAGTACAAAAGTTCAAATAGTTCTTATGCCAGGGTGAAATGATTTCAGGCACTTCTAATTTTCCTTTTTTTATAATAATAGAAAAAAATGTAATGCAATAAAATAAATAGCCAACTTTATGTTGTGTGGGTTTTTTTTTTTTTTTTAAGTATTCTGATTAGGAGATAATGTACTGGGTTAGATAACTTTACAGTTGGGTGAGGAAGACAGGTGAGCGAAATTAAGGGTACAGCTTAGCCCAAACTGAATCCTGAAAGCGAAGAGTCTGAACTTTTTAGGAAAAGAAAGCATTAAATATGCTCAGCTCTGACATTGAGAAGAGAGAATGGTTAGAAACCCCAGGTTCCATATGGATGATAGCTAGAGTATGAGAGAGAGTGACAAGAGAAGAGACAGATGTTCAGAGATATAACCAGTGACCAGCTTATTTTGAAGTCACTATGAAGTGTGAGGAAGTTTGGACTTGATCTTGAAAGTGATATGGAAGGATATGATTGAGGTCGTGTTTTCGAAAGATCACTTGTCGCTATTTGGAGAATGAACTACATGAAATAATTTCTGAGAGACAGGGAGATGGGATAAGGATGTTCTGAGCCACATGGAGAATGAATAGTGGCAATTAAATGAAAAGAAAAGGACTGATGTGAAAGCTATCATAATAAAGAAATGAGAGTATTTGATGAATAATGGGTTGTAGAAAGGAAGAGCAGGTGATACCTATGTTGCTAGCTTTAGCAACTCAGCAAATGGTGGTGTCATTTGTTGAAATGAAGTTTTTAAGCCAGTTGTTAAATTTGTATCAGCTGATGATGGATAATGTTATCTGTATGGTGAAACTGGTCCTTTAAAAAAATATATATCCAAAATTTTAAGATAGCCCTGACTAGGATGGCTCAGTGGGTTGGACATCATCCTGCAAAACAAAAGGTCACAGGTTGGATTCCCACTCAGAGCACATGCCTGGGTTGTGGGCCAGGTCCTCAGTTGGGGGCGTACAAGAGGCAACCAACTGATGTTTCTCTCCCTCTTTCTTCCTCCCTTTCCCTCTCTCTAAAAATAAATGAGTCTTTAAAAAATAAAATAAAATGTTCAGTGTTGTGGAAATGGCTACATTTACAACACAGCTTAATTTTATAAATACACAAATAAATAAATAGAACCAGGAAATCAATCATAGGCGATTAAGTTTGGGGTGTTTAATGGTGTTTTTTAAAAGACATTAAATGATTGCTTTGTGTCCTCTTAAAAGAATAGAGAATGTAAAAACTATATGGGAAGTAAAAAGAGTTCCATTGCTTTTACTGTTTCATTGTGTGAGTCACAATTCAGACAGTTATTCTCTTTTGTGTTTTAGGCAAATCGTACTTGCCCAATTTGCCGAGCTGATGCTTCAGAAGTGCATCGGGATTCAGAATGACCAACCTAAGAGCACAAATTTAGTTTGGGTGTTCCTCATCACATGTATATACGGACTACCCATGGAACTTAATCTGTGTGGCTTCCAGCCCTCCCTTTACCAAAAGGGTCAATGGACCTTCTTTGCACTGTGTGACTTAATCAACTATAAAAGCTTACAATTAGTCTTCATAAAATTATGGGATTGTTATACTAACCGTGTGATTGGAACTCCAAAGACTTTTTCTTTAGCTTAATTTTGTGTGTGCACTAACATTCCCTGGTTTTTGTGTGATCATTCCGAGTGTTGCTGCAAGATTACAGTGGACGTGATCTTTTAGCATGTGCTTTTATAAAAAGTGGTAGCTACAGATGATATAGCAATCTACCTTATATAGAGCCTTCAGAAACTGTGAGTGGAAATGAATGCAACGTATGATCGTTGGTGATAAATGTGTCTGTGTGAGAGAGTGTGTAACTACTTGTGTGAGGGCATGGTAGCTAATGTGTGTATGAGATCCTATATACCAGCATGTACCAAGAATGTGTGTGTAGTTTTAATTATGCTGCAATGTATAATCTGGTGTGTTATTTAAACAGCACTAGTACTGTACACTGGTTTTTTCCCCTTGTGTTTGCTGTTGCACACTGATTGCTAAGGGTGCATCAATTAAAAGCATTGAATACTCCATCCCCTTTGCTCCCAGTGAATGGAATGAGAAAAGCCTTTTTCCTGTGCTTCAGGCAGCTGTCATCACCTTCTCTTTGCTGGTAGTCCCAAGTGGGTCACTTAAGAAAAAAAGTGTAACAGATTTCTCACTCCATGAACCTGATTTTTATTCTGTTGTGAAAAGTTTTTAAATCTCCAACTTGCTGTTTCCAAAAAAAAGGTGCAATATCATACATCATCAGTTAGCAATATTAGCATTTCAATCAATGATTTGAATGTTGATACTTTCTTGTTTTTTCCTTTACATTTCCAGTAAGCTTTTTACAGGAAGTACTTGTGATTTTTTTTTTTTTTGATGTTTAGATTTGTAGTCTATTCTGAAGATATTTGAGTAATATATTTCTAAGAATACCACTGGTCCCATGAAGTCTCACTTCCTTGACTTCCACCAGAACAAAATCTGTTCGCTAACTCAGCTTGATTTCTGATATGTGTTCTTTGTTTAAGCTCCCGTAGGCAACTAAATTGTTTTTAAGAAAACTGTGTTCTGTTAGTGTTAGTTCATCTTCCAGCTGCAATTCTGAAAGTTGTCTTGTTCTCTCAGTAAATGTGCTTCTCATCCAAACCCTCATTTCCAGGATGGATCAAGTGCTGTGACGGCTCAAGTTCCTTAGCCCTGTTGTGCTTTGATGTTTTTTTGCTTTTCTTTTTATTTCGTTTGAGAAAAATTTAATATAATAACAGGTGTCCAGAATACTTGCAGTATAAATGAAGATTTGATTTTTGTATAAAAAATTATGCTGTAATACAGGAATTGACCTTCATTTAGATTATCTGAAATATTTCAATACATAGCTGTGTGGGATTTTTTAAATAGATTCATTGAGTATAATGCAGATTGTTATATTCAATTTTCCAGCAGTGTTTAGATTCCTCTCTCATTTTTTGTGTGTTCAATATTGTCTGCCTCTTCCCTGCAGTTGATGTCATTGCTTTGCAGGAGCACAAGCTGTGCGATCCCAGTTGGGACTGGGATGACTTGCTGCCCGCCTCACTCAACTTACAGTTGGCTCCGTGTTGGTTTCCTACTCAGACAGTGTTAGCTACTTGATACTGCCGTGCTGCTTGCCTTCCCTTGAAGTCCTTATAAGCTCATCACAGCTTAGAGTTCAGTAAAGTCAATTTACACAGAAGCACAATTTTGCCCTTTTCCAGACACTGTTGCCTCTATCTAGTCATACAAATAGGATTTTGTATGCTTTCTGTTTGCCCCTGTATTTGTCAGTGCATCAGAAATACATCTAGGCAGTGGTAAAATGCACATGTTACTTTTAAATCATTAGGATATCCCCCACCTATTCCTGATGAATAAAAAGTTTGTTAAAGACCAAAATTATTGGCATAATAATCAGCTACATTACAAATCACATATAGTTTAATCTTTATTTTTTTTATTAAAAAATCATGTTAAAAATGGCAGAAGCCCATCTTATACATAGACTTTTATATAGCTGCAAAAAAATTTATATCTGTACAGATCTAACATAACACTACTACACTCAGTATTCATTTTATTGAAGCATGCAAGTAAAGCACTTTTTCTAATTTATATAGATACCTAGTTAACAAGGCACATTGTACTAATGACTAGGAAAAGTAGCTCTTCTTTCCCTCTGACAATGAAGTCTTGTCATAATATCCCTTTTCCAGTAAAATTTTGAGAGGCAGTTGGCAATTTTAGGAGGCAGCAGGGTCTGTTTTGATAAAATCCAGAATTGTTGCACTCTTGTGGCTTATCTCTTTGGAAATGTCTTTCTTTGCATGGGGCTCTTAAGAGATGTGTGCAGACTTGCTTATTAAGTAGTTAGTACATATTGAGAGTATACATGCACGTGTCCTGAACCAGCTCAGACTAGCCACAGTGAGCAGCTTTCTGGCTGCAAAAGAGACAGAACAGTTGATTTGTGCCCAGCTGTTGTCACCGTGGGTGATGCACCAGATGGCAGGCAAATGATGGTTTGTTGCCTTCTTCCTCTTCCCTCCAAAACAGTACTGGCTTTACCATCTTAATTCTGCTGTGGGGTTTTGTTTTGAGTTTGTTTTGTTTGTTTGGGGTGAGAGGGGGTTTGGCATGAATTATCATCTTTGTTTTTCTCCTCCCTCCCTTTTTTTTTTTTTTTTTCTCCCACCAGCCACCGTCATCCCCCAAGCAAAACAAAAAATAAGTCAAGGCCTCCAGGTATCAAGATCTCATTAGGATTTTCTGTCCAGAACTTTTTTGAGCTAAATCTGAAAAATGGGGAGGCATATTTAGATTTTATACACTCTCTCAAATGTGATTTATTAAGATTCTTAAATTTGGGCCTCTTAAATATTTTGAATGAGATCTATAACTCACTTATGAGAATATTTTTTATAGATATCTTTAGGCCTTCATTAGGAAGCTATTTTCCCCCTGTTGGTACATTGGGTTACCTCATTTCGCTGTTTGTTTCAGATTATGAAAGCTTACAGGGGTGTCTTTGTTTTTTTGTTTATCATTTGCTGAGTCATTTCCTCAAATGATATTCCATTGTATCAGTTAACATAGTTTTAAATGTATGTATTATAAATATCTGTAACCAAATCATTTGAAGGCTTGATAAATTTTTAACAAAGTTTGTACATTTTTTATGAAAGTTACTAGTAATGCTTTACTAAGTAGTGCAATGAATTTTTATTTTTAATCCCTGTGCCCAATTTTGGAGTTGAGAGGGTTGTTGGTAATAAATGTATGATGTATACTTAAAACATTTTGTTGAGTTTCATGTTACTGTGTCAGGGAAGGGTAGGGGTTGTGTGTGCTGGGGAAGGGGTGTCAGGGATTCTAACAGGAAGATAGAGCTATTGAACTACTTGTGGCCAGATTTAATTTTTAGACTATAATTCAGATTTCGTTTCTGTATTTGTGTAAACATCTTAAAAACACAAAAGCAATGAGCATTATAACATGGTACATGATGATACCTTTTAAAAGGCCAAAAAGATAGCCAAGTTAGACATACATGTGGCTTAAGCTTATTGAATAGTAGAAAAACATAAGTAGATAATGGATTTCTTTGTCACCCAAGCCACTAGATTTTAGTTGGGGAAACAAGAAAGAAAGGAAAAAGTGACTTCAAAGTCAGTTCTGTTCCCCAAAAGGTAAGGAGAGATTCGAGTCCTTCATAAGGACTCATTGCCCCAGAATGTGCTCCACAGGCTTTTATTGTGCGGCTTATGCCAGGCTTCTTCAGACTTGAGAGTAGAACAAATTTATTCTCAAGAGTTCTGAATGCCAGAGATCCAAAATCAAGGGATTGGTTTTTCTCCAGAAGCTCTGAAGATCTCTTCCATGTCTCTGTCCTTGAAGTTCTTTGGCTTGTAGACACGTAACTCCAGTCTCTTCCTCTGTCTGCACATCTCCCCTATGTCCATGTGTTTTCACCTGAATGGAACTGAGTGGCCTGTGTAGAGGTCAGCTGTAGGATGTTTGTCCTATCTCAGAAAATCATTGAATCTGTTCCAACAAATGAACTCAAAAGTCCAGAATTACCTCTCATAAAGCATGACCAAAATAATTTTGACCTGAAAATGTTAAGGGGAGTTATTCCTTTACCTTCGGCTCATTCTTGCAGTCAAGAATAAACCTCAGTTATGCTTGCAAATTGACTCAAGTAGCACAGCTTCCCTAGTATGCTTTTGAAAATAAGTTAACTAGGAAATGTACCATCAGGTAAGGAAGCAATTAGCATTTGTTTTTTAAAAGGATGAGTAAATGGGAGCAAACCTGCAACTTGTGTTTCAGTTTGATTCATGATGGTTCCTTTGTTGAATCAAAATATGAATGGGGGGGTTGGGGACCATGAGTGAAAGAAGCCAGACAAAAGGCCATACTGTATGTTTCTACTTATGTAAAATGTCAAAAACATGTCTGTAAAGAGAGTAGATTGTGGTTGTCTGGGGCTGAGGGGATAGAGGGTTGGGGATGACTGCTAAGGAGTGTGGGGTTTCTTTGGGGGCGTTAATGAAAACATTCTGAAATTGTGATAGAAGCACAATTCTGTGAGTATTATCAAAAGCCATGGAATATACTGACTTCGAAAATAGTGGGTGAATTGTATGATATGTGAATTACATCTTAAAACTGTCTTTAAAAAACATGACATACTTATCAGAATGTCTGTTAAGATCAACACCTTTCCACATGACCATGCAAGGGACCCATATGGCATTGGTCTTGGCTCCCACGTACCTTAAAGGGAAACTTACACAGTGTCCAGAGCCCTTGATGTCCTGCAAATGAAGGAGGAGGATGTCCTCAAATTCCCTGCAGCAAGAACCTACTTAGGTGGCACCAACCTTGACTTCCAAAAGGGAGAGTACATTTGCAAAAGGAGCAGGGATGACCTCTGTATCATAAAGCTGAAGAGAACCCAAGAGAAGCTTCTGCTGGCAGCTCGGGCCATTGTTGCCATTGAACACCCCGCTGATGTCATTTCATGTCGCCCAGGAATACTGGCCAGCAAGTTGTGCTGAGGTTTGCGGCTGCCACTGGAGCCACTCCTGGAACCCTCCCTAACCAGGTCCAGGTGGCCTTCCGGGAGCCGAAGCTTCTGGTGCTTACTGATCCCAGGGCTGAGCACCAGCCTCTCACCGAGGCGTCTTATGTTAACCTGCCTGCCATTGCTCTGTGTGACACAGACTCTGCGCTATCTGGACATCACCATCCCTGGCAACAAGGGGCCTCACTCCATGGGTCTGATGTGGTTGCTGGCCCAGGAGGTTCTGTACACATGTGGCACCATCTCCCATGAACACCCATGGGAGGTTCTGCCTTATCTCTGCTTCTACAGAGATCATGAGATTGGAAAGAGGAGGCATTTCAGGGTGAGTGGACATGGCTCTAGCTCCCAAGTTCACTGCTTCGGAACCTGAGTTCTTGGACTGGTCTGAAGGCGCAGGTGCCCTCTGCTTGTCCAGCACTTTCCTACTCAACATTAGAGCACTCAGCTGCTACTGATTGGGTAGGAACAACCACTGAGTGATCTTAAGCTGTTCTTCCACAAACTCTTAAACAGAATGGAAATGAGGTTGATGGAAAATAAACAGTTTCTTAAAAATAAAGCAATTAACAATACCATGTGTTGGTGAGTATATGAAGCAACTGGAATTCTCATACACTGTTGGTGGGAGTGTAAGTTGGAATGACCAACTTGGAAACCTGCTTGAAATTATCTACTGAAGTTAAATACCCTATAACCCAGGAATTCCTGAGTATATACCCAACAGAAACACATGCACCAAAGCTGTGTACAAGAATGTTCATAGGAAACTCACAGACCCAGCTGGAAACAACCCACATTTTTATCAACTATTAAATTGATAAATTATAGTTAAGTTGTACAATGACAGCAAAGGGAAGGAACTAAACTACACAGCAATATGGACAAATCTCAACAAATACATTGACTGAGACACGAGTACATACTGATAATTCCAATTATAGAAAGTTTAAGAACAAGTAAAATGGATCTATGCAATGAGATGGCATGAGAGTGGTTATCCTTGGCAGGGACTGCAGTGACTGAAAGGAGGAGAAGGGGCAAGGGGGCATCTGGGCTGTCAGTAATTTTCTGTTGGTCTGTGTGCTTGATTATACAAGTGGTTCAGCTTGACAAACATTGTGCTCTTATGCTTACACTCACTCCACGGCCCGTTTGAAAGAACCACGACTGTGCAAAGTATGCAGGCAAATGAATTTTAGTCATTGTAAATGAGCCATACCAGGTACATCGAATATCCCCAGTGTCGCATCACATAAAACTTAGACAAGCTCCCCAAATCAAACACTTCCCTCATCTCAGAACATCTGTGTTTTAGACTTTATAAGTTAAAGAGTGAACAATAATTTTTCTAGAAAATTGCCTCTGTGCTAATAAAAAAAAATAAGTATTTATGCATGACACCCACACCAGGGGGCACTATTGTACAAAACCAAGTTCCAAATAAAAAGCTTGTTACTGTACAGGTGGAGTGATGTGGTTATAAACATCCACAATGTGCTTTAATGTTTTTATTTACAGGAAGGATGCCTAAGGAAACCTGTTTCTCAGGACAGTGCAGGATCACTACAGCCCAGAGATTCATTCCTTCCAAAGCAGTGTTGTATGATTCCACACTTGAGTCGGACATATACCAGTTTAAATGGTTTTTGAATGCTTAACTTGAACTATTTCTCTTCCTTCCTCTCTCCCCCGACCCCACCTGCCCTTCTCTGCTGTATTCTAAAATGCAACTTTGTTTATCTTTGAAATCAAGCTTTCTCTATATTGATCAAAAACGATTCTTGCATATGAACTCGACCCCACCCCCACCCAGCCCGCCATGTTTCTTCCATGTACACACAGGTACAGTGAGATTGGGGGTTACTGTATCTACCAAGACCTGCCCCTGCCAATCGCAAGTTTACCAGTGACTTCCTAAATGTCAAGTTGAATGAACACTTTCCAGTCCTTGTTGTTAGACTTCTCTGTGGTATATGATACTGCTCATATTTTCATTTCTGAAAGCTGTGTGCTTTTCGGATTCATGATGATTCTTCTCATTCCATCCTCCTTGTTTCTCTCTGAGTTTCTTATCTCACCTGAGTTTTTCTTTGACCTGTCCCTTTTAATATCAGGGCTCACGATGACTTGTTCCTCAGCCTCTGGTTTTCCCGTCCTGCATGCGCCTTCTCCCTGGAGTGACAGCATCCTCTCCTACTATTTGATCAGTTCTCACAACTCACAAATGCATACCAACAGGTCCAACTTCTCCCGAGCTTCTGCCTGAGTTTCCAGCTTCCTGCTGAACCCTTCCTCCTGAATTTTCCCTCCTGAACATCCCATGGGCCCTCAAGCTCAATAGGTCCAAATATGAACTCATCAAGTTCCCTCCAAAGTTGTTATTCCTCCTGTGTTCCCTATTTCCATTGCTGGCCTCACCATACACCAAAATTCCCCAGCCAGAAACTGGGAAGTCATTCTTGACTCATCCATCTCCCTCCTCTGCGTCTGGTCAGTCAGTCCTTCCTTTGTCTCCCATTTCTCCACAGCCCTAGTTCCGGTTCTATCGTCTGCTTTTTCAAGATCACACTTCCAGCTTCGTATCACCCGCCCTCTCCCCATCCTCATATGCAAACTTTGCCACATTCTCCAAAGTGAGTCATTCACAACAGAAACCTGACCAGTTCCTTTCACCATCCATCTCTCCCATAGTCCCAAATCTTTAAATGGCTTTCCATTGCCTGCAGGACAAAATGCAGTCTTGCTAGCATGCCGCCTCTCCCACAAAAGCCCTTCTTAGTCTGCTCCTGCTGTGTGTGGTTCCTGCCTCAGCGCTCAAGGCCCCTCGCCTTGCATTTCACCTCTGAGCAGCATCAACCTTACAGTCCCCGACACCTGTGCTCTTTATTTTGTCACACAGACACATCTGCCTGAAAGGCCTCTTTTCTCTTAGACACAACTCAGGTGTCACCCCTTCCAGGAAGTCTCCTGATCCCAGTACGCGGTCAGATACTCCACCCCTCCCCCAGTAACCTGGGCTGAGCTGTTTCCCTTGCCGGTGTTATCAGCACTTGCTCAGACGGGTTTCCACCAGCCAGTGAGCATCTTACCTGCACTGACGCATGTCTTGGCCTTTAGGGCCTTGCACAATCTGGCCTATGGCAGAGGTTCAAATGTGTCTTAGTGAAGGAATGGCGAATGACTCCCCAGCTGGAACGGCTAGGTGGCTGGTGGGAATCATCAGCTGAGAACTGAGTCTGGCAGGAGGAGCAGGTTTTGACGGAAGTGATGCTGGGAGAGCAAATTATGTGAAAGACGAGGACCTGGCTTTAGATGCCCTGTGTGGTGCACACACGAGGGCAAATGTCCAACAGGCAATAACTGCATGACTAGGTCTGCAGCTCGAGAGAAGCCTGGGCCATTGGGTGTTAGAAGCATTAACTGCATCAGCCAAGACAAGGCTGACTTCAGAAGGAAGGTCGCAGAAGGCAGTCTCAGGGCTGACAGGGGGCCCAACTCTACCTCTGCTAGGAAGTGGCACATGCTGATTTGGGCCAACCTGTGTGTGACTGTGAGCAGTGGACAACAGGCACGCGCCCCTGGGCTGAGCTGTGCCAGAGAGAGGCCGCTGGGCTGCCCATGACCCCCAGTTCTGAGGGACCTGCTCTCCCTGGATTTGCATATCAAATGAGTTAGGTTCAAGTCACCATTAACCCAGGCAGTGAGATCTGCATCCTCATACAGGAGGCCAGGTAGGAACAAGCCCTGACCTGTGCACAGAACACAAGTGCCATCAGCTCCTTGGCCACCCAGGGGTCAGCAGGGCTGTTTGTCCCGACAAGGCCTTGCTGGTCCCCCAGAGGCTGGCTCATCCTGACTCTTCATAGGAATCCACTACCCGAAGGCGACCTGAAACCAAAGGCCATGCTGGAGGAAATGCCCCAGGGTTTCATCAAACTGCGATGTGACAGGAAACTCCCAGGTCCCAACAGTTTCTTTAAGGATTCTCAGTCCACTTTGGGGCTGCTTGGATGTAATGTCCATGGAGAGAGGAATAATGGGCAACTATTGGAAGGAAGTTGAAGGCCCAAAGCTGCCTTCACAGCAACCCACCTGCTGATTGGACGCACAGAGGTTTGCTCCCTGTGGCTGGGTTATCCACTCGCCTCCTCCTCGTGGCCTCAGTTAACTGCCAGCCACCAGAGTAGGGCCAGGCGAGCAGCCACTGTGCATAATGTCACTCACCCCCTATGCCGGTGGATGTGCCTTCTCTAGGATTTTGGAACAGAAGGAGAAAGAAAAAGACAGATTTAAGTGGCTGCTTTTTCTGCCTCAAGTTCTGAAGAAGCAGAGAAAGTGTTTGCAGGAGGAGAGGAGAGAAGAAGGAAGCAGAAACGCACGGATGAGCAAAGATGAAAGAGGAGAATATTGGTGGCTCTTTAGTCCTTGGTTCTTCTCCCACCTGCATCTCAGCTCTCAGACTCCATGAGCCACCCTTGGGTCCTTGTGACACATTTCCCCAAGTTTTGACTCAGCTAACACAACCCCAGCAGTTGAGAAATCTGATTAATACTGGGAGTGTGCCGAGAACGAGCTTTGCACCCCTGGGTAATTTGCTTAACCTCTTTGGGCATGATTCCCTCATCTGTCAACTGAGGATAATAAGATGCTTCCCAGGATCAAAGGAACTAAATTAAATAATTTAGGGCCAGTGAAAATGCTAACAATAGTACCACCCATATGTTAGGCTCTTACCTAATGCCATTCCCATTTACTCCTTCCCTAAGAGACCACAGACACCCCCTGAAGTTCTGGAGAGATTATTCTGGAATCATTCACACATTGGTGATGGGTGGCTGAAACCCAGAACTGAATGAAAAATCAATTATTTTGCCCCCGCCCCCCCACCCCCCCCCCCACCACCCTGCTGAAAGAGGACCAGAACATTCAGTGTCTTCTAAAACTGAAGGCTCAGCATCTCTCTCCGGACAAGGTAGGGTCTTGGGTTTGCAGATGCAGACACTTTGTCTAACGAATGTATTTCGTTGCCTGCTGGGAATTCGCCCTGCAAAACCCCAACTTTACACTTTTCTCTAATGACACCAAGTTTGGTTTTATACGTGCAATTTTAATTATGTACAAGTTGTAAACTCGCAGGGCCCTTCAGAAGTCGGGGCCCAGGGCGCAAGCCCGGTGTGCCCGCGGTTAAATGCGCCTCTGCAGTTTTTCCCCATGTACCACACGTTTGGAGGAGGGAGTTGACCTCAGTCCTAGTTCCGGGGTGGGCTCCTGTGGGGTTGGGGGCAGACAGGGATGGGGGGGCAGGGAGCACATCCCATTCCTCTGGGCACAGCCAGGGCTTTGAGGGGCTGTATGGCCTAAGCAGTGCATGTTGAGGTGAATCTTCAGGTTCTTACTCGGAATGTTGCCTCAGAAATCTGTCTCCCTGCGTGTGAACATGGAAGAATATATCCTTACAGGCGTGAGGGAACTTAGCCTCAGGATGAAGCTGTCCACGAGAAGACAAGAGATCACTAGAAGGAAATGTTCCCTGATGGGCCGCCACCGCGGAGCTATCTGAGTCCGCACTCCTTTGCCTTCTGGCCGCGGGACCCAGCAGAGCCCCTGGTCAGCCCTGGTATCACATGCACATCTTCTGGGTCAGCAGTTTCATAAATAGAGCCATTTATTTATGGTGCCAGTGTTTATACGGAAGCAGCACTGGTGTGTGAGATGAAAGACTATTCAAATCTTTCTCCAAGCACTTGAGTTCTCAACCAACGTGGGCTGTGTGTGTGTGTGTGTGTGTGAATCCCAAGGCACTTCCTCCAACTCTCTGGCTTTAGCTGCCACCCAGCAATGACCCGAGCCTCTCAGGCACCTCAGCACTCAGCGCACTCAGCACACCCAGCCCCGCACTTGCCCGCCACCCGGGGCTTCTGGGCCCGCGGTGCTCCCGGGTTTGGTCGATGGCTCCATCATCAGCAAACCACTCAAGCGGACAAGTCAGACAAGCCTCCTGATGCCTCCACTTTCTCACGCCTACCTCCCTTTCGGTGGTCAAGTCACAGTTTGACCTCCTAAAGTTTCTCTGCCCCTTTTTCTTGACTATTTCTTTCATTACCCTGTTTTAGGCTCTCTTCCTTTCTCTCCTAATTCCTAATCTATCGAATCATACTTATTGCCAGGACCGGGAGCAGGGCTGTGGTTAGAACCTCAACTGGTGGGACACTGGCATCTTGAGAGTCCTGTCTGTCCCTGGCCAGGTGTCCCCCGCCTGCTCAGATCTCACTGCTCCCTCAGTTTCTCTGTCTGAGCCCAGCTTCCTGACCCCCACCGGCCTGCCTCCTCCCTCTTCCTGGGTCCACTGATCTTCAGTAGTTGGTTCACTTCCCAGTGGGGAAACTGAGGCACACTCGAACAAGGGAGTTACCCAAGGTCACGCCGGGTTTTCTAGTAGTTAGTAATGATGTTCTTACCATGAGTGGTTCATGCAAGGGGACTTTTTCTTCCTTACCCCTCCCCCAACCAGCGATGCACCTATTTGCACTTCAGTAAGTAGATGAGGGACAGGGTTGTTTTGTTTGCTTTGGTTTTTTGGTTTTTGGGTTGTTGTTTTTGTTTTTTACAGCACTGGATTCCTAGGGAAAATGAGGAGAGTATTCTTTCCTTACTCTGGCTCTTTGTCAACCTCAGCTTTACCAGACGAGAAACTGGAGGCTTACACAGCAATGATCTTCCTAAACGGCCCACATTAGGCGGGGCAACGAGGGGACTATTCCTGGTGCAGTAAACCTGGTGATTGAGCCCCATGGCGACAGCCTGGCAAGCCCAGAGGTCAAGCCTGGGCCGGCCTTGCCAGTTCCAGGGCAGGCCGCTGCCAGCACAGCCTCTCCACTCTGGTCCACAATCCTTCCTCTTGGCTCCTGCCCACACCCTTCCAACCCCCAGGACCAACTTAAAAAAATGAGGTGGCTCCAGAGTCAACATGTCCTTGACACATGGCTAGTCTTCTTAATGAAACAGGGAAACTGCAAAGTTCAAGTTGGTATTTACAATGAGCTTCTGGTCATACACTCAGTGATCAAATAGCAGTCGAGTCATTAAACAAAGACCATAAAGTTTATCATGACCTTCCTGAGGGGAAGCTGTTTGGGGTCCAGAAGTTTTTCAACAGGCAGAGCAGCTCCCCAGCAGGTGTTTGCTGTTAGGAGCGGGCTGGGGGGTTTTAGCAGACAGTTGCTGAGCCTGTAAGGAGCCAGCTGATGCTGCAGAGTGAAAGGTACATATGGGAGGGGCTGAGGTCTCAGAGCTGCTGGTTCAGCTCTAACTGATGTGCTTAGATTTGGTTGTACAATGTGTTGGGGGTTGGGGATGGGGCGTGTCGCTGTGACCTTCCTCTACTCTCTGTCTCCCGGGCTCTCCTCTCATCCATCTCCCCTGTCCCCATACTGTTCTGAGTTGGCCCAGGTCAATAGACAAAGGGCTTTGTGTCTTCTGAAAAGGATGTTGAACCGGAACTCCACCTATCTTTGTTTTTAGAGCGTCCCCTTTTCTGGCTACTGCTCTAGGTCCTTGATCTTTCTGTGGGCAATAAACTCACTCCTTTGGCAAAATGGTGAAGCCTATGGACACCTCTCAGAATGATGTTCCTAATGTCTAAAATAAGCACAAAGGACGATAAAGGGAATCAGTCATTGAAATACAGTTATCGAAATATAAACTATATTTGGAGTTTTGTTCTTTTTTGGTGGGGGGAGGCTAAGTATATTTTATTGATTATGTTGTTATAGTAGTCCCAATTTTTCTTTCCCTTTGCTCCCCTCTGCCCTGTGCCCCCAGTCCCTCCAGCAATCCCACCCTCCTTAGTTCATGTTCATGGGTCGTGCATATAAGTTCTTTGGCTTCACCCTTTCCTATACTATTCTTAACTTCCCCCTGTCTATTTGTACCAACCAATTATGCTTCTTAGTCCCTGCACCATTTCCCCATTTTCCCCCCTGCCCCCTCCCAGCTCATAACCCTCTAAATGATCCCCATACCTATGATTCTGTTCTTGTTCTCGTTGTTTGCTTAGTTTGTTTTTGTTTTTAGTTTTTAGATTCAGTTGTAGATAGTTGTGAGTTTGTTGTCATTATAATGTTCATAGTGTTAATCTTCTTTTTCTTAAATAAGTCCTTTTAACATCTCATATAATAATGGCTTGGTGATGATGAACTCCTTTAGCTTTACAGTAGTCCCTCTCTATATTGCAGTTCACTTACGGTGGCCTCACTGTATCGCGAGATTTAAAAAAATATTATATTTAATTATTTATCTTGGATTTTTCACTATATTGCGGGATTTTGCAGTACTGTATACATATGTTGTTAAAGTTACATAGGTTTAAGAGTGTAGAATATGTTTAAGAATGTAAGCAGTGTTTTAAAAGTGTGGAAAGGTTAATAAGGGAGTGGGAAAAGTTAATAAGGAACTTGAAATGGTTTATAAATGTGTAGGAAGGGTTTATAAAGCCTTAAAGTATATATAAATACTAAAATAAACGAAAGGTTCCTACTTCGCGGATTTTCACCTATCGCGGGGGGTCTAGAATGTAGTACTGGCAATATGTGAGGAAATACTGTACCTTGTCTGGGACGCACTTTATCTGCCCTTTCATTCTAAATGATAGTTTTGCTGGATAGAGTGATCTTGGTTGTAGGTCCTTGCTTTTCATCACACTGAATACTGCTTGCCAGTCCCTTCTTGCCTGCAAAGTTTCTTTTGAGAAATCAACTGATAGTCTTATAGGCACTCCTTTGTAGGTAACACTCTGCTTTTCTCTTGCTGCTTTTAAGATTCTCTCTTTATCTTTAACTTTGGCATTTTAATGATGATGTGTCTTGGTGTGGTCCTCTTTGGGTCTAGCTTGTTTGGAACTCTCTCTGCTTCCTGGACTTGTAATGTCTATTTCCTTTGCCAAATCTGGGAAGTTTTCCTTCATTATTTTTTCACATAAGCTTTCGATTTCTTGCTCTTCCTCTTCTCCTTCTGGCACCCCTATGATTCGGATGTTGGCACATTTAAAGTTGTTCCAGAGGTTTCTAAGCCCCTCCTCATTTTTTTCAATTCTTGTTTCCTCATTCTGTACTGGTCGACTGTATTTTTTTTTCTTCCTTATGTTCCAAATCATTAATTTGAACCCCGGTTTCCTTACCTTCACTAATGGTTTTGTGTGGATTTTCCTTTGTTTCATTTAGCATAGCCTTTACTTCTTCCCTTATGATTTGCTGTACTTAAGTATATTTGTCAAGTCTGTGAGCATCTTTATCACCAGCGTTTTGAACCCTGCATCTGTTAGGTTGGTTATCTCCTAGTCTGTTAGGTTGGCTATCTCCTCGTCGCTTAGTTCTCCCACTGGAACCTTGATCCATTCCCTCTTTTGGGCCATAGTTTTTTGTCTCCCCATCTTGACAGGCTTCTGTGTTTGTCTCTGTGTCTTAGGTAGAGCTGTCACACCTGTTATGTTGAAAGGGGTGGAGCCTTACGTGATCCTCAGTACAGGGTGACCCGTTTCACCACGTTGTGGCGCTGTATATGGAGGAGGGGTCTGAGAGGGAACAATGCCACTTGCTCAGCGCTCACCCCCTTTCCAGGCACTTCTCCCACTTCCATATGGGACTGGTGCCTCTCTAGCTGTTGCCCTGGCCATCGTTCCCAGAGTGGGTGGGTTTGCAGATATTCTAGGACCATGGGGACCCTTTAAACAAGCAGACTCTGCTGAGAGACCGGCAGTTTCTTCCTCTGCCCCAACCCCCACTGGTTTGCACAGTCAGAAGCAATGAGGCTTTATTTTCCCTGGCACTGGAACCATGAGCTGTGCAGTCTGGTCTGGTGCTAGGAGAGCTTCCCAGGTGTCCCTCTTGACTTTTTTAAATGTTTGATTGTGCTTTCCATCGGCCTGCCACTGCCACTGCTGCTGTTGCCCCCACACCACATCCTCTCTGTCCTGGCTCCGCCCCTCCTACCTGTCTGGATGAATATTTTTCTTTATATCTTTGTTTGCTGGACTTCCATGCAGCTTGATTTTCTGGGACTTTTGGTTGTCTCTAGTTTTGAGGTAGTTGTATTCCCTCTTAGTTGAGGAAGAAGATGCAGCCTGTCTAGCTAAGCCTCCATCTTGGCCAGAAGTCTTCTAAAAACATTTGTGATAAGGAAAATAAACACTCTTTTATTCATGCATTAATGACAAGATCTAGCAGTGGACCTAATAACTGCTGTGATTTTTAAGAAGTGATGAATGTAAGTAAAGTTTCAAGGTCTCTGCAACAACTATGATGTGACATAAAAGTATCTGTGATTCTCATTGTGACAAAGCCATAGGTTTTCTAGTGCACGATGGTTGTGGCCTACATTCTTAATGGAAGGAAAATCCAAATGGTAGTTGGAGGTTAGTGAAAATCAGGGTGTAATTTTCTCCTTATTAAGTTGACAGGCCCTCTCTGTTCCATCCGTGGACTTCTGACGGTGAGCCCCCAAGCCCAGGCTTCTGCCTGGTTGTGCTGGCATGGGTCCTGCAGCCAGATTCCCACCTTGACCTCACCTCCTGCTCGCTCTCTCCAGCCAGTTGGCCTCTCGTAGGTGCTATTCTCACAGTGTTGACAGTTGTGATTTTCAGGTTAAGACTGAGTTGACAAGAGGCAGGAATTGTATACAACTCCCCCAGCAACCCAGCTGGGAGACAGGCCTATCAGCCCCCACTAGATCTGGGGATCCCCCCATCAGCAGTTTGTATTTCCTCCAGAACATCAGTGACTGTCCCTGTCCTCCCTCTGGCTCTAGAAAGGGTTTGTCTGCACAAAGAGCAGCCAGTTGGGCCTGTGATAGGGGAATGTCCCAAAGCTGCAGGTACACAGCAGGCCCCAGAGTGCTCGCCTGGCCTTGCCTGTCTGGTCTTCAAGGGCTCTAGCCTGGTACAGCCCAACATGAGGGGTTTCAAAATGTTACTGATGCTTTCCCCATCACAGGCACTACTAAAACTGGAGAAGAGGATCCAACCTGAAACCTCTCCCTGCTGAGGCCAGACACTTGCTTCTGTTCATTGTCTCCATGTCCTTTGAACATTAATCAGAAAGCCTCTTGGACCAGGTGCAGGGGAAATAAAGGTTGCATGACCTCCCACACACAGAGCTCTGAGGTAGAATGAAAGCTTACCCACTAAAGGCAGGTGTCTGCTTCTGCTTTCTTTGCAACAGATTTAAAAACCTGTCCATCAGACAGACCTCATTCTGGATGGCTCATCCGGGCCCTGCCCCACACCCTGGTCACCCCCCTCCAGACCTCAGAGGGAACCAAGATGGCCTCACGTGTTTCGGTGCTGAGACCAATGTCAAGATGCTTACCCCTCTGTTTTCTTCTAGGAGTTTTATGGTTTCAGGTCAAGTCTGTAATCCACTTGGAGTTGCTTTTTATGTATAGTGTAAGACAGTGGTCCAGTTTCATTCTTTGGCACCTGGCCATCCAGTTTTCCCAACATCATATTTTGAAGAGTATGTTTTTTGTCTCATTGCATTCTTGGCTTCCTTGTCAAAAATTAATTGACCATATATGTGTGGGTTTACTTCTCAGCACTATATTTTGTTCCATTTGTTTATATATCTGTTTTTATGTTAATGTCATGCCACTTTTAAAGTTTTTATCTTTATTTTTAGAGAGAAGGGAAGGGAGGGAGAAAAACATCAATGCGAAAGAGAAACACCCATCAGTTGCCTCTCACACACCCGCAGCTGGGGACCAAACCCATAACCCAAGCATGTGCACTGACCAGGAGTTGAACTGGTGACCTTTCACTTTGGGGAACAATGCCCAACCAACTGAGCCACACCTGTCAGGGCAATGTCATGCTGTTTTGATTACTATAGCTTTGTAATAAAGTTTGAAATCAGAAGGTATGATGCTCCCAAATTTGTTCTTCCTCAGGATTGCCTTGGCTATTTGGAGCTTTTGTTGTTCCATAAAAATTTTAGGATTTTGTATTTATTTCTGTGAAAAAATGTCATTGGAACTTTGAGAGGATTGCATTGGATCTATACATGGCTTTGGTTGACCCATTTAGAAACTACCTCCTTCTTTATTTGGTATAGAGCTGTGAGACTCATGGAGGCAGGCTTCCTTGCCTATCAGAACTAAGTGGTTTGGGGCCTGTCCCTCAGATGTCAGTCTTAAAATTTCAGTTGTTGGCCCTGGTCTATGTGGCTCAGTTGGTTGGCGCATCATCCCATAACCAAAGGGTTGCAGATTCAATTTCTGGTCAGGGCACGTACCTAGGTTGCAGTGTCAGTCCTGGTCTGATGATACAAATGTATACAATCCCCAGCCTGGACACGTATGAGAGGCAACCAGTCTATGCTTTTCTCTCATATCAATTTTTCTCTCTCTTGTTTCCTCTCTCTCTAAAGAAAGCAATGAAAAAATGTCCTCAGGTAAGCATTAAATAAAAATCTGGGGTGCTGGATGTGTGGTGCACACTCTTCACTCCTCACAAGCAGTGAAGTCACCTCCTTTTAAAAATTAAGATATAGAAAACCAGGTGTGGAAGCGAATTGTTCAATGTCACAAAACTTGCTAGGTGTGATGTTCCTTCTTCCCAACATTTCATTCAGAAAAAATAAACTATATGTGTGAACTTTAGGGAAATATTAAACATAAGTGTAAATTTTAGGAAAAAATTAACTATATGTGTGGATTTTAGAAGGTGAGACAAGCTGACTATCAAACTACTTACACCCAGAAAACAAATATGCCCAACATGGTTTATGTAGAAAAGACTCTGGTGCTATAGAAGCTGTCAGGACTATCCAAACATTACACTCCCATTTCAACAGATGCCTGAAACTGCAAAATAGAAGCTCAGAAAGGTAAGTGGTATTTTAAAGAGTCACCCATACAATGAGCAAAGAGTCTGATTTGTGTTTAGGGTTTGTTTACCCTTTCATCCAGTCTTTAAGTCATTCATTCATTTAACTCATGTTCCTTAAACATTCCTTAAGGAGCTTACTTCGGTGTCGGAGACAGAAATGTAAAAAGTAAAATCAATGTAAGAAAGCGTGAACTAAATGAAAGAGGCACCAGTAAAGAATTATGACGGCATCCAAAAGGAATCTGAATAACTAACTGCTACCTGGCACTCCCCACGTTTCAGGCATCTTCTAAGTGCTTTACGTGTATTAATTGATCTAATGTTCACAAAACCCTATGAGATGAGCAGTAGCATTCTCTCAGGATTTATATTAGAAATCTCAGGCACAGAAAGGTTTTGCACTTGCCAAAGGTCACAGAACTAATAAGTGGACTCAGACAGTCTGGCTCCACAGCCTGCATCTGTCATCATCTCTCCAGCGCTGTTTAGGGGACCAGCAAGTGACAAGGTAACTTCTGACCAGAGGGATCTAGAAGGCTTCATGGAGGAGAAGGCGTCTGAGTTAAGCCCTGAAGGTGAATGAAAAGAGCATTCCAGATCAGCAGAGTAGATACAGAGACACAAAGATCGGTGTTGTAATGGGCGGTAAGCACCAGGCATGGCAGGGCAAGGTGGAGGGGTGGGGGAGCTCTGTGATAAGTTGTTCTCATATCATTCTGAAGGCACTGGACAGTAAAAGAATTTTTCTGAGTATGGAAGGGCTCTATTCTAATACCTTCTACCCATCCCTTCAATCAGTCTTTATTTAACAGCTGACTAAACACCTGTTTAAACACCTAATTTAATACCTGTTGAGTATTTCTTTAATGCTTGATATTGGGCGGTGGTAGAAGGGAATTGTTGCCGCTGTTGAACAACAACTTAATTGAAGACAAGAAATAACGGTTTTTTTAAACTGTACAAGGTAAAAGAATATGATACAAGAACTCTTCCACGGCAGCATGTGACGAATTGTTTAACCAAACAACTTATGAAATTTTGCCAAATACACTGATCTCTTCAGCATGGGTTGAGGGTTTGCAAGGGCCAAGTAGGAGAGCAGTCTGTTGGAGCAGTTTGTGGAGGGAAACCCTAAAGCACAGCGCTGCACACACAGCTGGCCCTTGGGCTACCAAACACGGGAACAAACTGGTTCATGGTGGGACTGCCTGCCCATGCACACCCCGCCCCCCCCACCCGCCCCCAGTCCCCAGCATGGCCCAGAGAGGGGAGTTCCTGTGATCAGACACTGGGAGTGAGGAACTGGCTATGATAGGGGCCTGGACATCTAGATTGAGGCTGTGCCAGGTTGACGTTGTGGTCCCACAATTCAGAATGAGAAAATCCTAAGGCCGTCCTCCTAGACCATATCCTACAGGCAGAGCTATATTTGGGGAAACCTGTCCAAGGTGTGGGAATGGGCCACAGATTATTAGGTTTTCTTTCAGTGGGACGCTTACCGTTGCCTGTTGGAATCTCTGATTTTCCGATTCTATTGATTTGTGCAACTTGACTGATTTCTTGTTGACTGAGCTATTTTCCATCCCTGCAGAAGTTGAAGTAAACCTATAAATAATTGGTAGATGCAAAAACTTCTTGTCCATAGTGAGGCAAATGAATTTTGTCTAGTAAGAATACAATTGATTGCTCCTCTGTAGAAAAGATAAGCCCAAACATTACATTTGATTGCATGTGGATATTAACCAGTTTTGTATGTATTAAAAAAAACATTTTATCTTTCCTCCCTGCCTCTCTGTTTCTCACATTCTCCTTTGACACAGTCTCAACATCTTACTGGTTCTCTCATAATGAATGGGCACCAGTAAATACCCATTAATTCATCTTTGACACATGTTATTTTATATTTGTGTGAAAGTCATATTTTTACAGTTTTGGAAAATCATACTTTAGCACTGTTAATTCCTACAGGGTTTCCAGCATCTGGGTTAATCAGAAGAAAGGAAATGCTACAATTTTCATTAGAGGACCATAGTAGTTTCCAGAAATTCTAACTGTGGTCCTCATTGGCAACACTTTGAGAATTCTAAATGCAACTTTAAATGCATGCTTTATGAGAATTTAAAAAGTAAGGGGAGGAAACATTTACTATACATATTACCAATTACTGAGCTAGGTGATTTATATGTATTATCTCCATCCTCAGAGAATCTTTGAAGTAGGTGTTACATATTGTCCTAAGTTTGCAGGTGAAGAGAGGAAATATTTGAGTAATATGGCAATAACCATCATAGATCAAGTCATGTAAGTGGAAAATTACAGGAATGATTCACAAACCCCAGTGGTTAAAAGGTCACACCATAAACATGGGTGTACAAGTCAATAAAGATATTAGTGAAACAACAACCAGCGAGATTCAAGTCATAAACAAGAAAAACTGGTGCCGGTGCTTGGGAATGTGCTCTTAATTACAAGGGTACAGCTTGGAACCGTCCTTAGATAGCCTGTTTATTTAGACCTCAAAAAACAACTGACCTGCCAACACATCCGCCCTTCCTGAGCAAGAGAAAGGGAAGTTTAGGTTCCACTTCAGTGCCTGCCTTCCTACATCAAGACATAAATGCCGTGACTCTCAAAGGAAAGCGGACTCTCCTGCTGGAAGGCAGCCCCCAGCAGAGCTGATGGAAATCAAGTGTCCTCTTAGAAACAGAAGTAGTGGGTCCCTCCATGGTGTCTGTGATATCTACTCTCAACTGCCTGCTCTTGGACACCATCTCTTGGAAAATGCAGGACAGCTCGTGGAGGTCCTACACATACAGGATCTGCTGGTTTAGGCATGGAATTCTCTTCAGGCCTCATTCCCTCCTCCGACTCTCTGATCCTGACTTCAGTGCTCACTGTACCCTGCCATCCATATCTTCTCCTCCTCTCGGGGTGTGCATGCTTTGCTCTATAGTCTCACAAACATATTCTCCACCATGCACACATGCACACTCAGTCCAGACTCCTGTGTTAGGGTTCTACAACTTATTAACAAATGTCTGTTGGTAATAAAGCAGAGCCTGGGGGTTCCTGCTTAGTTTTGCCGGGTGTTGACACGCTCACTTTGCCTCTGACAGCGGCAGCTATAACTGGGCAGTTGGGGTACCCACTTGCTCTGTTCCCTCCTTACATGCTGGCAGGGATGCCCACGCCTCTGGGCTTCACATTCCAGTAGCACTTGGGGGAAGCTCCAGGAAAGCACCTCTCCTTCCTTCTTAGAGTCCCTGTTTTCTGGATAAGAGAGAGCATTCTGCCCGCTGCAGGCAGAGCCCACCGACCTTTGTAACAGCCACCTGATAAGAAGGACCATCTGTAAGGCCCTCCAGTTCTCCTCAGACAGCACCAGTGATCAGCCCGGATGTGCTGAGCGACCCTGAAGTAGCAGCAGGGACAGAACCTGCCCATGGGCTATCCCTGGAGCACTTCTTAGGCTTTTATTTCCCCCTGAACATTGTGTGAGGAGTCGGGGGTCACTCTTCAGGGTAAATGGTTTCACTTCACTTCCATCTGGCCTCCAGGCTCCCTCCTGTGTATAAGTCTATTATGATATGATTTGACTGACATCTTTCCAAAACCAGGTCCCTGTCTGCACGTGGCCCTGACAGCTGACTGGTTTGCTTCCTGTCAGTGGAAAGCAAGGCAGCTGATCTGCTGTCTCCTTTATCAATCTCCTTGTTCTTCTGAACCGCCTGACTCCCAGGAATCACGCTGCCTTTCTGAAACCCTGAGTTGTTCCCACTGACCTTCCCAGAGGCCTTGTCATAGGATTCCAACATCTCTATTTTTAGTTTTGGGCTCTGAGAGGGAATGAGAATGGAACCAGTGCTGCAGCCTTTCTCTTGAGAAGGCAGAAGGTACACTGTGTTGAAGGGCAGAGGCCGCGCAGAGGGCTTGCTCCACGAGAGGACAGATGCAGGGAGAGAGAAAGGAGGCCAGGAAACAGCCCTCTGGGTGCCCTCCTTCTGAGGGAGGAGACGACGAGGCAGGAAAAGCCTCCATAGGAGCCACACAAGGCCACCTGATGTGAGAGCCAAGGGAGGATCCACCAGCCACAGGCAGCAGAGGTGTGTGAGGGTCATGAGGGGGTCACTGCTGACTTGGAGGATAGCAGTTCAGGAGAGGGTGAGACCTGAAGACAGACTGGACAAAGTAAGGATGCTTTGGCTGGTGTGGCTCAGGGGGTTGAGCTCCAGCCTGCAAACCAAAGGGTCAGTGGTTCAATTCCCAGTCAGAGCACATGCCTGGGTTTTGTGGGCATGTGAGAGGCAACCAATGGGTGTTTCTCTTGCACATAGATGTTTCTCTCCCCCTCTTTCTCCCTCCCTTCCTCTTGCTCTAAAAAACAAAAATCTTTAAATAAATAAATAAATAAATAACAAATTAAGGAATGAGGGTGTGTCTGGCAGGTAAAGGCTCTAAGCATAACGCATTCTCCCAATATCATGTAACGATAGGAAGGAAGAGATGGCATTGACATGCAGAGAATGCACAGCAGAGAGGACTGGTGAGAGTAAGCTGTGTTTGGTTTTGCCAGAGGAACATGTTGGTTCACAGAGAGGAAGGCCCTTACAGAAAGGGAGAGACTGCAAATGCAAGACACAGAGGCGGTAACCGACAAAGCCATGTCCCAGTGAAGGAGGAGCCTTGGAAAGTCACTCTGAGGGCAGTGTCCCATGGTGCCAAGTGGGATAACGTCTGATGAAGTTGGGTTTTGGAGCACTTGCCTTAGCCAAAAGGTGGTATCTAACCTATCCCCAAATCTGAATCTTGGCATCTGGCCCTCTGGACCCCAAAGCGATTTTGTAAGATGAGAAAAACAAAAGAGGTTAAATGGGGCTGGCTTGTCCAGTTGCCGTGGGCCCTGAGCCAACTTACTCACAGAGCTGTCTGGAAAGAGGAAATGAAGGGGGAGAAGACACACACACGCACACACACACACACACACGCACACACACACACACACACTGGCCAAACCCACGAAGCAGGCTTGAGTCAATTTTTCTTTGAGTCAACTCTAAGGAAGAATTAGATGGAAAGAACAAGATGCTCATGCCTAAAGTATTGGGTTGGCCAAAATGTCCGTTTAGTTTTTTCCATAAAATAAAAGACACATTTTTCATTTTCACCAATAGCTTTATTGATTTGGATATTTTGAGTATGTTGGCTATCTCCCACGTGGTATAACATAGATTGTTCTCAACTAATGTTTTGTTTCGATTGCTATCAACTTCAACTGGTCTACTGACTGTGGAGCATTGCCCAGTGAGAAATCTCCAGCACGCAACTTCACAAAGCACTTTTGACACATTTGATCGGTCACAGTCCTTCTCCATACACTGCACAAATCTGTACAAATCTTCTTTTGCATTTCACTTGCTTAAGCATAATATGCTGAAAATGTTGCCTATTTTCTTCCATCTTCAATATTAAAATGGCTACATAAAAATTCACCAATTTTGATGTTTCTTTTTAAATGTATGCTGATATGACAGCTGTCACCATACAATCTAACAAAATTGTTTGGTATGAAGTTAAAGACAACTAAGCATTACTAGAGCCAGCATACAGAAAACAAAAACAAACACTTTAGCCAATCCAATAGTTCTATCTTATTCTGGAACCAGGGTTCTTCAGGCAAATGAAGAACAGAAGAAGCCTCCGACCTAAGGCCTGGGGTTTAGTGCACCCTGACTGGGCTCCCTGGTAAACACATAACAAAGCTTCCAAACCAGTGTGGCAACTAATTGATCTTCTCAGTCCTAGGAATGGGTGGGGTCTGGGGTCAACTGCCTCAGCCTGGGTGCTCAGAAGCCTAGACCCCTGCCAGGCTGTTCTAACATAAAATGGCACTCTAATATGTGCCAAATGAATGACTACCTGAATATGTTCATTATTATGTATATTAGAAAAAGATTTATAAATAGCATGTTAATCCTACTGGGAGCAGAAAAAGCACTCCAAACATCTCTCAAAGGGGCGACTAAATGTATTTACTGTGCATTGGAAATGTATATAATAAAAAAATTAAGCCTGTGATTTCACAAATATTGGTTAGGACAAGACTGAGTTTTTAAAAAAAGGAATTAAAGTTGATTTCAGGAAAAAATAAGTGAAATAACATTACAAGCAGATAGGGCAGTCATTAGGCCTTGAGCTATATGCTCTTCCCCATTGCCTGCCTCACCACGAGTCTGGGTGACCCTTTAGTCTGGGCTGGGGGCCAAGGGAACTCACTGAGTGTTGGGTGCTGGGTGTACATTTTTTCACATGTGTCTCCTTCAACCTGGTTACAGACCTCTGCATATTATCTCTATAGAAACATAATCAACCTTACAAAATTTAAGTAACTTGTCCAAGATCAATCAGCTGTAAATGGCAGAGCCTGAATTCAAACAACTCTGGCTGACTTTACAGCCTGGCTCTTTTCACTGTCTACAAGGACCGGAGTGAGTCTTTGTATGGAAAATGTTCCACGGGAGTGCTTCCTTGGGGGGCTCTCTGTCTTCCTGAAGTTGGGGGCCAGTGCATCTGCTGAGGCCTGTGTGGGATCTGATAAGGAATCCCCCTGACTGAAGCTTTCATCCTAATC
Organism: Furipterus horrens; assembly: GCF_987537825.1. Classification (NCBI taxonomy): domain Eukaryota; kingdom Metazoa; phylum Chordata; class Mammalia; order Chiroptera; family Furipteridae; genus Furipterus; species Furipterus horrens. The sequence goes on along the minus strand of NW_028327174.1, from coordinate 173,987,671 downwards.
TGTTAGACAGCAGAAAGAAAGAAAAGCACTGGAAAAAGAAGACCCTTAGAGAGTGAGTGTGCCCCATCCATGGCACCTTGCATTGGGAATCGATACTGTGGTTATCCAGTGCAAAATGTTTCTACACTTATCCCTGAATATGAGAAACATCTGAAGTTTTCACAATCCCCCCTCCCACAGGGCTCTCTAACCCCTTGCTGCTCAGAGTGAGGAAATTTAGCTGGGAAATTTCGCTCAAGCTTCTGTCTGCCTAACCACTTATTTCATTCCTGTAGCCGCCCCCTGTTGACGGGGCAGAGGTGAAGGGGGCCCATCCTGTGAGACATTGTTCAAGGATCAATTGTAATAGCTTTAATTCTTACTTTTCAATATTTACACTTCATATCTTTTTCTTGTCTTGTTGCATTAGTTACAACCTTCAGAACAATATGAATAGTGATGGCAATAGTGTGAAAAGATTTTTGTTCACCAACACATGTGATGCTTACTACAGACTGTGGTAGTTTTTCTTTAATAGGTTAAGGAATTTTGCAGATATCCTACATGACAGAAAGAGCTTTGTTTCAGTTTTTTAAGTTATAAATGGACCCTGGCTAGGTGGTTAAGTTGGTTGGAGCATTGTCCCATACACCTAGAGGTTGCGGGTTCTATTCCCAGTCAGAGCACGTACCTAGGTTGTGGGTTTGACCCTCAATGGGGCCACATACAGGAGGCAACTGATAAATTTTTCTCTCTCACATCTATGTTTCTCTTTCTTTCTCTTTCTCTCCTGTCTTCCTCTCCACCTGAAATCAATAAACATATCCTCAGGTGAGGATCTTTTAAAAATTATAAAAGGGTATAGCAAATGCTTTTTCAAAATCTAACGTATCATTTTTCTCTTTTCTTAATATAACAAATTATATCAAAACATTTTCTAAAACTGAACCATCCTCACATTCCATAGACAACTGCTTGGTTATTCTTTTCATACTCTGTTGGATTTTATTTACTAATATTTTATTTAATATTCTTTAAATCAAATTTATTTATTTATTTATTATTTTTATTTTTTAAAAAAGCTCTTTAATTAAATTCCAATGTACACAGAACTGTTCTGGATCAAGGTTTTTCAAACTTGTCAGATGATGATTATCACCTATATTAGTTTCAAATACAGTTGCTCAGGCTCTGGAATTAGCACTGTTACTGGAACTTATTGATTCTAAAACACACCCTTTTAAAAACATGTATAACATTTGAGCACCTTAGAAATTAGATGATCTGCCAATCAGTGGCACCTAAGTTTTGCTGAAATTCACATGAATTCCAGGTGATTCTTGTTATTAGGCAATTTGGAGGACAAACCAGTTCCCTGGTACTCCCTGGGCAGTGCTTCCCAACCTTCATGACCTCACGGTCGCCTGTGGGCCCATTAACCATGCATCTTCTGAATGAGAAGGCCTGGGTTAAGACCCGAGAGTCCGCATTTCTTACAAGCTCCCAGGTGACCTGTGCCGGTCCTTGCACCACATTTGGGTAGCAAAGTCTTAAACGATCTCCTCCCAAGGAAGCTTCCCCAACTACTCATTTTTTTTTTTGTATGGTTTATTGATTATGCTGTTACAGTTGTTCCAATTTCTTTTCTCTTTATTCCCCTCCACCCAGCAAACCCCCTCCCTCCAGCAGTCCCCAACCCTTAGTCCATGTCCATGGGTTGTGCATAAAGCTCTTCTCAACATCCCCCTGTCTATTCCCCACTCTCCTACCCTGCTTCTTAATTCCTGCACCATTTCCCTCCCTTTCCCTCTTTCCCCTCCCACCTGCCCTCCCCCCACATGCTCCCCATACCTATGATTCTGTTTCCGCTCTAGTTGTCTGCTTGGTTTACCTTTGTTCCATTGCCTAGCTTCTGTTGTTGATAGTTGTGATACTGTTTTCATTTTAATGTTCATAGTTTTGATACCCTTTTTCTTAAATAAGTCTCTTTAACATTTCATATAATGATGGCTTGCTGATGATGAATTCCAGCTGTACTTTGTCTGGGAAGCATTTTATCTGCCGTTCCATTCTAAATGATATCTTTGCTGGAAAGAGTAATCTTGGTCGTAGGGCCTTGCTTTTCATCACTTTGAATATTTCCTGCCAGTCCCTTCTTGCCTACAAAATTCTTTTGAGAAATCAGCTGACAGTCTTATAGGTACTCCTTTGTAAGTAATTCTCTTCTCTCTTGCTGCTTTTAAGATTCTCTCTTTATCCTTCACCTTTAGCATTTTGATTATGATGTGTCTTGGTGTGGTCCTCCCTGGGTCTAGTTTGTTTGGGACTGTCTGTGCTTCCTGGACCCATATGTCCATTTCCTTCCCCAAATTAGGGAAGTTTTCCTTCATTATTTTTTCACATAATATTTCAATTTCTTGCTCTCCCTCTTCACCTTCTGGCAACCATATGATTCAGTTGTTGGCATGTTTATAGCTGTCCCAGAGGTTTCTAAGCCTCTCCTCATTTTTTCTAATTCTGATCTCCTCCTTCTGTACTGGTTGACTGTTTGTTTCTTCATTATATTCCAATTTGTTGAGTTGAACCCTGGTTTCCTTTCCTTCACCACTTGTTTCATATGGATTTTCCTTCATATCAGTCAGGATGGCCTTCATTCTTTCCCTGTCTTGTTTAATCTTTGTTGTTAGAGTTGTGAGCATCCTAATCACCAATGCCTTAACCTGTGCTTCTGTTAAGTTATCTGTCTCTTCATTTATTAGGCGTGCTATCTGCTCATTGCTTAGTTGTGCCACTAGGACCTTGATCTCCCCATTTCTGGGTCATACTTCCCTGTCTCCTCATCTTTCTGTGATTTGGGCAAGGGCTGTCGCACCGCTTACGTTATAGGGGGCAGAGTCTTAGGTATTCGTCAGTACAGGGAGACCAGTTTCACCACGTTGTGGCGCTGTATGTGGGATAGGGGTCAGAGAGAGAACAATGCCACTTGTTCAGCAGTTGCTCCCTTTACAGGCACTTCTCCCACTCTACTGGTGCCTCTCTAGCTATTGCCCTGCCTGTCATTCCCGGAGTGGGTGGGTCTACGGATGTTCTAGGTCTGTGGGGGCCCTTTAAACAAGCGGACTCTGCTGAGAGACCGGCAGTTTCTGCCTCCACTCCAGCCCCCGCTGGTTTGTTCAGTTAGAAGCAATGAGGCTTGATTTTCCCTGGCGCTGGGACCGTGATTTGCGGGGTCTGGTCAGGAGCTGGGAACACTGCCCAGGTGTCCCTCCTGACTTTTTAAAACGCGTAACTGTGCTTTCCGCCAGCCCGCCGCTGCCGCCACCACACCGCTGCTGCCGCCACCACACCGCATCCTCTCCACCCCGCTCTGCCCCTTCTACCTGTCTGGATGAGTATTTCTTCTTTATATCTTTGTTTGTTGGACTTCCGTGCAGCTTGATTTTCTGGAACTTTTGGTTGTCTCTAGTTTTGAGGTAGTTGTATTCCTTCTTAGTTGTGGAGGGAGACCCAGCATGTCTGTCTAGGCCTTCATCTTGGCTGGAAGTCAATTTATTTATTTTTGATCTGTGCTTGTTCAGTAAATATGCTAGCTTATGCTGGTCTATACACTTCCCATGCTGTTCATCAGTATTTATTTATTTATTTATTTATTCATTCATTCATTCATTACAGATGACATACGATATTATATTAGTTTCAGGTATAAAACATAGTAACTCTATAACTTATGAAGTGATCATCCCAATATATCGTAGTACTCATCTGACACCATACATAGTTATTACAATTTATTGACTATATTCCCTGTGCTATACTTTATATTCCCAAATTTTAGCAATTTGTCTACTATTTGTATTGTACTTCTTAATCCCTTCTCCTTTTTCACTCGTCCCCCAGCCCCCCTCCCATCTGGCAACCATTACAATGTATCTATGATTCTGTTTCCATTTTGTTTGTTTGTTTATTTTATTTTTAAGATTCCACATATAAGTGAAATCATATAGCATTTGTTTTTCTCTGACATATTTCACTTGGCACAATACTTTCTAGGTCCACCCATGTTATTGAAGATGGCAATTTCTTTCTTTTTCTGTGGCTGAATCATATTCCATTGTATATATGCACCACTTTTTCTTTATCCATTTGTCCACTATGGACCCTTATGGTGCCTTCATATCTTGGCTATTGTAAATAATGTTGCAATGAACATATGGGTGCATATGTCTTTTTAGGTTAGTGTTTTGGGTTTTTTCAGATAAATGTCCAGAAGTGGAATTGCTGGGTCTTTCTTTGTCTTTCGTTGTAGCTTTTGTTTTAACGTTCATTTTTGTCTGGTATAAGTATTGCTACCCCAGGTTTTTGTTTGTTTGTTTCCACTTTCATGAAATGTCTTTTTCCATCCCTTTACTTTCAATCTCTGTGTTTTCTTATCTGAAGTGAAGCTCTTATAGACAGTGTCTGCAAGGGTCCTGTTTTCTAGCCATACAGCTACCCCATGACATCATTTGATTTGGGCTTTTAATCCATTTATGTTTAAATTAATTGTTGTTGATAGATATATAGTAGTTATTGCCATTTTATGGTTCTTATTGTTTCCCTTTTCTTCTTAAAGAAGTTCCTTTAACATCTTTTGTAATACTGGTTTGGTGGGGATGATCTCTCTTAGCTTTTTATTGTCTAGAAAGCTCTTTATCTGTCCTTCCACTTTAAAAGCGAGTAATCTTGGTTGTAGATCCTTGCTTTCCTTTTCTTTTTTTCTTTAAGATTTTATTTATTTATTTATTTATTTATTTATAGAGAGAGGGGAAGGGAGGGAGTGAGGGAGAGAGAGAAACATCAATCGGTTTCCTCTCATATACACCTCAACTGGTGAACAAACCTGCAACCCAAGCACATGCCCTGAACAGAAATCAAACCAGCAACCTTTCGCTTTGTGGGATGATGCCCAACCAACTGAGCCACACTGATCAGGGCTGTAGGTCCTTGCTTTTTATCACTTTGTATATTTCATGCCAATCCCATCTGGCCTGCAAAGTTTCTGTTGAGAAGTCATCTGGTGGTCTTATGGGAACTTTCTTGTAGGTAACTAACTGTTTTTCTCTTGTTACTTTTAAGATTCTCTTTTTGTCTTTAACCTTTGGCATTTTAATTATGATGTGTCTCAGCGAGGGCCTCTTTGGGTTCATCTTGTTTGGGACTCTGCATTTCCTGGTCCCATATATCTATTACTTTTGTCAAGTTAGGGAAGTTTTCAGTCATTATTTCTCCAAAAGGTTTTTGATTTCTTGCTCTCTCTTTTCTTCCGTACCGCTAAGATAAGATGTGAATCTTGGTATGCTTGATGTTCCAGAGACCATGTAAACTATTCTCATTTTTCAGTTTGTTTGTTTGTTTTCTCTTCTGATGGGTATTTTCTGCCACTTTATCTTCCAAATCACTGATTCAATCATCTACTTTTTCTAATCCACTGTTGATTTCCTTTAATGTATTCTTTATTTTTGACTGGTTCTATTTTATGTTTTCTATCATCAATTTTATTTCCTTTCTTTTTGTTGAAGTTTTTATTTTTTTAATCCTCACTTGAGGACACTTTTTTTTACTATTGCTTTTAGAGAGAAAGGGAGAGAGAGAAACATCGATGAGAGAGAGGAGCATCAAGTGTTTGCCTCCTGTACATTCCCAGCCTGGGGATTGACACATGAACTGGGGATTGCTCACATTTGGACCAGAGGCTGCATGTGTCTGTGCTGAGACCAAGAATCAAATCCACAACCTTTCAGTTACAGAACTATACTCCAACCAACTGAGCCACACTGGCTAGAGCTCTTTGTTGAAGTTCTAACTGAGATCACTGAGCATCCTTATAACCAGTTTTTTTAAACTCTGCATCTGGTAGATTGCTTGTCTCCATTTTGTTTGGTTCTTTTTATAGTTTTGTCCTGTTATTTCATTTGGGAAACGTTTCTTCATCTCCCTATTTTGGCTGCCTCCCTGTTTATTTCTATGTATTATGTTGAGCAGCTATGCCTCCTGGTCTTAGTAGAGTGGCCATATGTAACAGGTGTCCTATGGGGCCCAGTGATACAATCTCCATTGAGCCAGGTGCTCCAGGTGTGTTCCTTGTGTTGGTTGCTGTTGGTACAGCATTGTGTGAGACTGACCCTCAGGATGATTGTGAGGACTGGCCACTACAGTGAAGGAGTTATTGTGCAAGGGCCAGCCGTACAGAGCAGAATTCCCTTTAGCTCTGGTGCCTGCCAAGTCCGTCCTTTGAACATGTCATTTGTGGAGGTGGTTGGGTGGTGATCTGGTGTTGTCTGAAGCTGGCAACAGAATGTGCTGGTTCTGGGGCCTCTTGGGAGGTACATGCCAAGGTCAGCTGCTGCCTGTGCCCTGACCAGGGCCACCTGGTTTGAACTACAAAATGATTTTCATATGGTTGCCACTTGTGCTGGGCGTGGAGGTGCCTGGGAAAGACTAAGCTGCAAACTGAGACTGGCTGCCACTAGTGCTAGGCTGCTTAGCCAGAGGTATGGGACATGCTGAGGCCAGATGCTGCTTGTTTGGAATTTGTGAACCTTGAGATATTTTAGGAAAGTCCACAACATGAGCCAAGACAGGCCATTAGTATGTAAAAGCAACGGCAAGTGGCTTGGGTGAGCCCAAAGTTGGGTGGAATGAGGTCTCAGGGAAACACCAGGGCAGAGAAAACAGTGTTGGCCAGAGTGATGGGGACTCAAATACAGCGCCTACCTGTGCTTGCAGCTGGAGGGCTCAACAAAGGAACAATGGCTCTTCCTGGAACTTCTGTCTGGGAGAAAGGTGCCCCTCCAGCCCTTGTCCTATGGCCAATTTAGTCCCACCCTCTGTCCCTGGCACCTTTCAAGCTGCTTCCCTAGCCCTGGAGCGCAGAGGGAGGGAATGGGTCAGTAAGTCAGTCCATGCAGAAGCACTTTAAGAGTAATGCCTGGAACTCCAGAAGCCCTCCATCTCACTCGGTCACCATACCCACTGTTTTCACAGCCCGAAGTTGCGGGGACTTCTCCAGGTACTGGAACCCAGGGCTGGGGCCCCCAGTATGGGGCTCAGACCCCTTGCTCCTCATGGAGGACATCTGTGCTGCTGAGATATCCCTCCCAATTTTTAATTGTTGCAGGTAGGTGTCAGCCTGTTCTTTGTCTCCACCCCTCCCACCAATCTTGCCACAGCTTCTTCTGTACATCCTGTTATAGGACTTCTGTTCAGCTAGACTTCAGGCAGTTCTCAATAACAGTTGTTCTGTAGTTTAGTTACAACTTTGATGTGGTTGTGAGAGAAGGTGAGTCTATGCTGCCATCTTGACTAGAAGCCCTGTTCGTCAGTTTTTAAATACAGCAGTATCAAGCCCTGGCCATCTGGCTCCGGTGGTTAGAGCATTGTCCTGATATGCTAAGGTTGCAGGTTTGATCTCTAGTCAGGGCACATACCAGAATCAGCCAATGTATGCATAAATAAGTGGAACAGCAAATCAATGTTTTTCTCTCCTCTCTCTCTCTAATCAATAAATTAAAAATTAAGATAAAAATATGAACAGCAGTATAAAGTGTTCTCTTCTTTACAATGGACTACTTTTTATTTTAACTTCCCTTAAGTAGAATGAGAAGTTGTATGGTAGATAGGGCTAGGCTGGTGATGTGTTCGAATGAACATATACCAATGAAATGAAAACAGCAGATCATCAGCCTGTATCTCTTGGCACCAATCTAATTGTAGGGGTCCCGAAGCACCAAAGTGTAAATTACACACTTTATAAAATGTAGCAGCAGTTTTCTATTCTAATGTAGCTTAGATAAAATGCAACATTATCGGGGTTTTTCTCCAATCTCATGAAACTAAGGGTTTTCAATATGTTGAGGTCTGTGGCTATGAAGGAAACTTGAATCCATTATCTTAATTTTTTAATTTTACTTTTTGGCTCAAATTAGTACATCAGTAAATGTTTTGGATGTACCATGTGAAAACCCATGTGAAAAAACTATTAATATTTTGATTGTAGATATTTTACACCTTCAAGAAACTCAGAAGAAAATAATTCTTCTAGTAAAATATCAACTCAGGTAGAATGGTATATATCAAAAACAGGGAAGTAACACTCAGACAAAAACTTCCTCCAAGAGGCGGGGCTCCAGATTTAGTCCGGACTTCAGGTGCCTAGTAATGACCTATCTGTTGCAGCTAAACCAGGAGAACAAACACCTGTCCTGCTCCTTGATTCAAGCAACACCAGGTACAGAGCTTGTGCTACGGGATGGAAATCAGTAAGTCTCCTTATGAGGGACTGTGCTTCGAAGGACCTCATGTAAGTAACTTAGAAGTTTGGGAGAGCTTTATCATTGAGTTTGCAGTCAGAAACAAAGGGGGAAATTGCAAGGAAGAAGAGGGGAGCTTTGGTTTAAAATCTATCACATTTATCATTCATTTCTTTTTTAAAAGTATATTTTATTGGTTATACTATCACAGTTGTCCCAGTTTTCCCCCCTTCGTCCCACTCCACCCGGTACCCACTTCCCTCCAGCAAACTCCCCTTGGTTCATGTCCATGAGTTGTACATATATGTTCTTTGGCTTCTCCCATCCTATACTAAACACTCCCCTGTCTATTTTGTTGCTATCAATTATGCTTCTTAATCCCTGCATCTTTCCCTCCATTCTTCCCCTGCCCCCTCTCAGCTGATAACCCTCCTAATGATCTCCACATCTATGATTCTGTTCCTGTTCTGGTTGTTTGCTTAGTATGTTTTTGTTTTTAGATCCAGTTGTTAATAGTTGTAGTTTATTGTCATTTTAATGTTCATAGTTTTAATCTTCTTTTTCTTAAATAAGTCCTTTTAACATTTCATATAATAAGGGGTTGGTGATGATAAACTCATTTAGCTTTGCCTTGTCTGGGAAGCACTTTATCTGCCCTTCCATTCTAAATGATAGCTTTGCTGAATAGAGTAATCTTAGTTGTAGGTCCTTGCTTTTCATCACATTGAATACTTCTTGCTAGTCCCTTCTAGCCTGCAAAGATTCTTTTGAGAAATCAGCTGACAGTCTTGTGGGAATTCCTTTGTACCTTGGTAACTCTGCTTTTCTCTTGCTGCTTTTAAAATCCTCTCTTTATCTTTAACCTTTGGTATTTTAAATATGATGTGCCTTGGTGTGGTGCTTTGTGGATCCAACTTGTTTGGGACTCTGTGCTTCCTGGACTTGTATGTCTATTTCCTTCACTAAATTAAGGAAGTTTTCTTTTATTATTTTTTCAAATAAGTTTTCTATTTCTTGCTCTTTCTCTTCTCCTTCTAGCATCCCTATGATTAGGCTATTGGAATGTTTGAAAATGTCCCAGAGTCTTCTTATACACTTTCCTCATTTTTAAAAAAAGTTCTTGTTTCTTCTTTCTGTTCTAGCTGAATGTTTATTTCTTCATTATGTTCCAAATCATTGATTTGAATCCTGGCTCCCAACCCAGGACTCAAATCCCCTGTGGACTTTTTAGATTTCACTTAGTGTAATCTTCATTTCTTCCCTTATGCTTTTGCTGTACTCAATGAATTCTCTAAGCATCCTGATCACCAGGGTTTTGAACTCTGCATCTGATAAGCTGGCTATCTCCATTTCGTTTAGTTCTTTTTCTGGAGTTTTTATCTGTTCTTTCATTTGGGCCATATTTCTTTGTTTCCTTACTGTGGCAGTCTCCCTGTGTTTGTTTCTGTGTATTAGACAGAGCTGCTTTGACTCCCTGTCTTAGTGTACCTGTTAAAGCTCTAGGTATCTGCCAGGCAGGGCAACCTGCTTCACCATTTTGTGGCTCTGTATGTGGGGCAGGGGTCAGAGAGGGGACAATGCCACTGCCTGGCTTCTGGAGGTTTGCCCAGCACTTGTCTTGTTTCTAGTCACTTCACCCACTTCCCATATGTCACTGGTGCCCTTCTAACTGTTGCTCTGGTGGTGATTCCCAGAATGGGTGGGTTTACATATGTTCTAAGTTTGTGCAGACCCTTTAAATGAACTCTCCTGAGGAACTGGCAGTTTCTTCCCAGCCCCAATCCCCAGTTGTTTTTACAACCAGAAGTTATGAAGCTCTGTCTTCCTGGCACTGGAACCCGGGGCTGTGTGGTCTGGCCTGGGGCTGGCTGCTTGCTCCCCAGGTGTCCCTCCTGATATTTATCTGCCACATGTGAATATGGGACCACCTGTTCCACCACTGCCACTACCTCTCCATGCCACACTGTGTCCTCTCCACCCCGACTCCAGGTCTCTGGCTCTCCCGTCTGGATGAATATGGCTTCTTTAAATCATTGGTTGTCGGACTTCCATACAGTTCAATTTTTCTGGCAGTTCTGGGTGTTTTTTGTTTTGAAGTTTGTTGTAATTCTTCTTGTGGTTGAGCAAGGAGGCAAAGCATGCCTGTCCACACCTCCATCTTGACCAGAAGTCCCATCATTCTTTTCTAATGTCATATTTTAACTGCTAACTCGTGTTAGTCATTTTATGGTTCCTATTTGTTTCTCAAACTGTGCAGAAACTCATGATCTCTTAGCATTTCTAAACTGAAAGCTGAAAATGAACTCTCCTTTAGAGTCTTCACACTTTCATCCAAGAAAGCAGATTTGTTCTTACTTTTTGAATCTTCTGCTTCATAAATGCAGTTCATTTACAAACGTGTAAGTTTGCTACAACTATTTTTATTTGTTCCTTTGCTTTTGAAACATGATATGTAGAACTGTCTGACATGCACTTGTTTTTCTCCCAGTTATTCAACTACTGACTAACCACAACAGGAAGGACAGTGCACTTACTCTGAGTTATATAGTATCCAAGCCAAATAAAATGGAAATTACCATGTTTATCAATATATTAATGTCGTATAGCATGCTATATTATAATGTACTTTATTTAACCTAAATTTTTATTGAAATGTGGAAATTCAGATGTTTTAGGATATCACCACATTTCAACTTGGCGATTTAAAAATATATATATATATATTCACCATGGCCAGGTTGCTCAGTTGGTTGGAGCATTGTCCTGTACATCCAAAGTTTGCAGTTTTGATCTCTGGTCAGGACACATACTTAGGTTGCAGGTTTGATTCCTGTCAGGGAGTGTACATGTGGGAGGCAACTGATCAATGTTTCTCTCTCACATTGATGTTTCTCTCTCTCTCCTTTCTTCTCTCTCTAAAATTAATTTAAAAAATCCGCAGGTGAGGATAAAATATATATTATATTAAACCTATGTTCAATGTAAAGATTATCTACAGTCGAGGAATCGCTTATAAGCACTTTCAATATAATGATGTCATCCTTGTAATTATTTTCAACAGTCTATTTCTAGCTATACCACTAATGCTGAATTTCAATTTGCCTCCTTCAGTGAGAAATTATTTTATTTTTTAGTATACTTTCACTTACATTTAAATTCACGGTCAGATTTTCTGTGCTTCTAGTTGGAACTTTTTAGTTTTTGTTTTCTCCTCATGTCTTCAATAAAATCTAAGGAATGGTTATTTCTAGTTACAAAGCTAACAGTTGCTCTGAGTCTCATTTTTCATGTGAATGATTTTTTTTAATGCACCTTGAAATGACCATTTCATCCATCTGTCTACATTTGGTGGTTCTATGACCACATCAGTTCAAATACCGTGTATTGCCTTTAAGTTACATTCCAAGGTTCTCTATCACTTGATATGTTTTAATATTATCCAGTGAAACTTTTCTCCTGTCAGTCTGGTCTTGTCCTTTATATGCTATCCTCACACCCTTCTGATTATCTTCAATCACACTGTGTTCCCTTCTAGGAAAAAGCTCATTTAAAATGTAAAGTTGATAGGATTTCATGACAGACTGAATTTGGGAGAAAAAGGTAGAGAGGTCAAGGATTCCTCCCAAGTTACTGGTGGATGATAATATCATTCACTGAGACTTAGAATGGAGAAAGCCCAAGTTTACGGGAAGGAAGAAAGCTTCATTTTGGTGAGTTGATTTGAAGTGCCTATGGAACACATCCAAAAAAAGATGTCCTAAAAAGAGTTGGATGTTTGGATTTGGACTGAGAAGACTGGGCTAAAGATTCAGATTTAGAAATAATTTTCAGTGATTGTATTAAGCCATGGAAGTGGATGAAGTCTCACTAGGTTTATACTAACATGAGATGAAGGGAAGGCTAAATAGTGAGTCCTAGGAGATATTAATTTTTTTAAAATAATTTATTGATTTGTTTATTTTTAGAGAGCAGGGAGAGGAGAAAGAGAGGGAGAGAAACATCACTGTGTGGCTGCCTCTCACTTGCACCCCCAACTAGGGACCTGACGTGCAACCTAGTCATGTGCCCTGACTGTGAATTGAGCCAGTGACACTTGGCTTGCAGGCTGACGCTCAATCCACTGAGCTACAGAAGCCAGGGTGAGATATTAATTTTTAAGAAGAGGGTTGAGGAAGTATAGCAGCCAGGGACTGGAGGTAAGTGGAAAATCAGGGGGTGTCATGGAAACCCAGGAAGAAGAAAGTTTCAAGAATGAGGCAGTGACCAAAAGTGTAAAGATGAGTTCAGAGAAGAGAAGCTGGAGGGTAGAAAAGGCTGGGCAGTTGAAAAAAGTGACCTGGAAAAGAGGGAACATGGCCAGGAAAGTACTACCAAGTGTTTAATGCAAACCACAAGAAACTGAAGTCCCTGTGTTTCTGAAGAACTTTACGTTCTATAAAATTAAATTTAATAATGTCTAAGAGTCTAACTGTCTAAGATTTAAATTATTGCTATATGTAAAATATTATAAAAAGAGTTCTGAACAGGCCAAGAGTAGAAGTATAACAGACTGGAAGTCAGGGGCCTTAGAAAAGTCTGGTGACACAGGTGGGACAAGAAACGCTATTGCATTCCTTGGGCTACAAGTAGCAGTGTATTTCAAAATAATATAAATCTGGGGGGATGAATTATGCCTTATCACAAATCTGTGTGTCTAACCCATATCTTTTTCTGGGTCCTCAATCTCATGAAAATGTCCATTCAGTGCTGCAAATTCAACATATTCTAATCAAAGCTCATTGTCTTCTCACCTCCTGCAGCCCATCCTTGCACCTGCTTCTTCTCTATTTCAAATAAGAGCATTGCCAATCATCCAGTTTTCTGAAGTAGAAACATCAGTCATGTTCTTCCGTCATCATCTCTTCTGCCACCTAGTTCTGTCCATTCCTTCTCCACATTCTTTTGACTCCATCCTCTCGCTCTTCCTTTCCATTTCCATCACTTTACTTCAGGTCCTAAAATATTATTCCTAACTAGCCTCCCTTCTTCTAGCCCTTCCTCCTCTTCCCAACTCGTCTTCCACAATTCTAATTAAGTAAATCTGATCATGTCACTCCCCTGATTAAAAAATGTCCCAGTTCTAGTGAGGAGAAAGTCTGACCTTCTTAGCATGACATCACCCAGGGCCCCTGCTGACCTGGCCTTACCCCACATCTTAGCTGCCACTCCAGTTGCTTTCTGCCTCCACACATCCATCTTATAACACGACTAAGTTTCCCCTTGTTCTTCAACTCACCATGCTCTTTTACATCTGATTCACTGTAAAGACTGAGCAACAGTGTTATCCTACTAAGATCACAAGCTTGGGTGCTGGAGGAGAGTAGAAGGAGAGGGTGGGGGGAGTTGAGCACAGGTGACTTGGACTAGCCAGAGGGAAAAGAATCCGAATGGCACTCTTTGATAAGAGATGTGGTCTCCCCATTTGACTCAATGCTTATGAGACTGTATTTATTATATGTCATGATTCAATGATATCCCAGGGAAACGAGTATATCTAACAGGCCTAACTTCAAGGAATGTATGATCTGATAAGGGAAAGAGGACACGTGGAGTGAGGTCACTAATGTGACTGATTTTCTCAGGGTCCTTATGAAACATCAGATAATGAGTATAAAATGAATAGTCAAGACAAGTGCTAACAAGAATTTGGAGGAGGAAGAGATTATTTTGGGATAAGGTGTTGGTTCAGATTAGGTTTCACAACAGAAATAGCACTTGAAGCCTGAGTAGGGAATGACATCAACAGAGGTAGGCAGTGATGTGTTCAGCACAGAAGGACCTGGGTGGGGGAATAACATTGATAAGGCCAGGAAGAGGTCAGGGCGTGATTGTTGGGGACCTTTAATGCCAAAGTTGATCGTCTGTACATATTTTACCTAGTGGGGAATGGGAAGGCACAGAAGTTTTTCTTAAGTAAAGAAATGACTTAATGAAAGCAGTCCTTTAAGTAGATTACTCAGGCAGTCATGTGCAGGACAGATTAGAGAAGTGAGGGAATGCAGGCTGGAAGAGCAAGGAGAAGCATGGTAATCTAGCTCTGAGGTGCCATACTTGCTAAATTCCAAGACACTATTGACATAACAGATTTTGTAATAAAAACTACATTAAATGTATACACTGATTAAAAATAAATATTGAGTTTAGGTATGTAAAATCATGAAAATATAGGCATCGCCAAATTAAGGAAATAAGAGGATGAAGATTTGAATGAATTAAGGTAGAGATAGTAGAAACGGGAGGGAAGAGTAGATACCACACCCTCCCCCCCAAAAAAACCCACAGAACACATTTAAAGAATTTGAGAGATTGAATGTTAAAAGTCAGACAGAGATTGAGAATATTAAATATGACTCCATGATTTTGAGTCTGAATGAAAGTGTCAAGTTGATACCATTAAGAGAAATGGGGACGTTACGAAGAAGAAAAACCAACTGAATTTTATATATTGAATTTGAGGTAAGGGAATATCTAGCAGGCAATTGAAGTTACAGGCCTAGAACTAAAGCGGTCAGGCTAGAGTACACATCCAAGGAATCAAAATGGAACACTTGAAAGTGAAAGGAATTCTGAAAGATGACATATGTCAATAACCAGGGGCAGAGGTGTGATCACAAGGGAGTGGGCACTTTTAAGGACAGGAAGCAGGGTAAGGAAGAAAGAAAGATGATTTGATTTGAAAGGTTGAATTAGATTCATTCCAGAGCAGGGGAATGAAGGACATGAGAAGAGAGGTGTTGAGACCTTTTGTTCATGCTTTGGACTTACAGACATTAATCATGTATATTTGGATGTATCTTAAGCATTCACATAGGTATTAAGAAGCCCACTTAAGTACTCCATAGGAATGCCTGTGGGAAACCACCTCATTTTTAGCTACATGCTGATTACTAAATGTCGACAATTCCTCAGCTCCGGAAGTTGAGACCAGTGCCTTGGCCTACGTGAGAAATCTGAGAAATCGTGAAAATTTCCCAAAGGCTTACTGCTGGTACTGAATGTTGTTGTTGATCTTAGCCTGATCCTTGACGTCCAAAAGAGCATACTTCCTACATATCTCTTCTTTTCCCCTTTGTTTTTTTCCTACATAACTCTTTAATGAGCAGTTATTTTAGAACTCAATTTTGTTGATCCAACTTTTTATAACAGAGTCAAAGTTAAAGGCAAACTAGTTTTTAACGCTTTTCCAGTTCTTCTGGAATTGCTGTGCCAATTAAACTTTCTGAACTCCTATTAGTCAGGGATGACTGAGCACATTCTGGCTTACCTTATTTCCTTCTTTAGCAGACAGGCAAGTAATAAAATTATTTATCAGTTTAAAATTTAATACTTGCATAGCCCATAAAATACATTTAAAAATTCCAATGAAGGGCAATATTTCACAAAAACAAATACACAGTCATCGTATTTACTTGTACTTTTGTTCTATAATTGGTCTGGCAAGCGAGCACAGGGACGGCTCACCACCACAGGTGTGCTGAGAAACTGGCTGGCTGACATGATAAACTCATTAGTAAGTGGGCATATGAATAGTGATGAATGGCCCTGAACTACACATTTCAAAAAGGCTTCTCTTCCTGTTATGAGTATCCTAATCAGTACATTGTTTTTTTTAAGTAATTTTATTGATTATGCTATTACAGTTGTCCCAATATCCCCCTATTTGCCCCCCTCTGCCTGGTACCCCATTTCCCTCCAATAACCCCACCCCCACCCATAACCCCACCACTGCCCCCCGTTCATGTCCATGGGTCGTGCATGTAAGTTCTTGGGCTTCTCCATTTCCTATATTATTCTTAACTTCCCCCTGTCTATTTTGTGCCTACCAATTATGCTTCTTAATCCCTGCACCATTTCCCCATTCCCCTCCTTCCCCCTCCCAGATGATAACCCCCCAAATGATCTCCATACCTATGATTCTGTTCCTGTCCTGATTGTTTGCTTAGTTTGTTGCTGTTATTTTAGATTCAGTTGTTGATAGTTGTGAATTTGTTCTTTTTAATGTTCATGGTTGTCCATCAAAGCTATCATTTAGAATGGAAGGGAAGATAAAATGCTTCCCAGACAAGGTAAAGCTAAAGGAGTTCATCACCATGCCATGATTACAGGAAATGTTAAAGGGACTTATTTAAGGAAATGAAGACTAATCAGTACATTTGTAAGCGTATTTTTCAATCTCGCTCTTGCAAACCTGAAGTTGATCAATACAGTTTTGGATGTTACTGAATTATTTTCAGCTAATGTAAACTTAATCCTTACATGCCTTTCCTAAGGAAAAAAAAGAATTGTTTCCCCATCTATATATTGTAGCTTCATCAGTACAACAAGAGTAATTCTCTCTGTTCTGGGGAGGGGCCTATATGACTTGGTTAGGCTATAAACAATCTGGCTTATGCAGTGATATCTGGTTTGTAAGATGTGTTTTGCTGCTTTATATACTCCAGAGACTCAGGCAATTAAAAGTACTGTGTCTGAGCTATAAAATGAGGGTGAGGGGAGCAGCTAAGAGAAGGATGTTTGTTAAACAGAAATATCTAGATTAATAGGGTGATTAATTGCTCAGTTTTTTCCATCTCTTGATGGAAAGGCAGAGATGGCAAGTACATGGCACAGTCCCTGCCTCCCTTCCAACCTCCCCCCAAAACAACATGACAGACACGATACTCTTCCATTGAACTCAGCCTCGGAGTCATTTTCCACATAGTTCTCTAAACATGTGCTACGAGTAAGTTGGAGTTGGGAATTGAAATGATGCAGTTGGGGAGCCTTCCTGGCTTATGGTTTTGTTGTTAATGTCTTCTGATTGCAAGGAAGAGGGTACTTTAAGAAAAAGATTACATATTTATTTTAAGGATACACACAGATCGAAGTCAGGCAAGTCAGGGACTGGATTCCCTCTGTATGGCCCACCTGTGCTACCTCTCATAGCGTGTCTGTGTTGATGTTTTTAATGTGCCTCATTTTCCAATTCACTTACAACTGACCAATTGTCTCTGTTTTCCAGTCTAATTGCTTCAGAGGGGCAGGTTAATGTGCTTAGTTAATACCACTGTGTCTGTTATTATGCATGGCTGTAGTGCGGGGTCTTTTCATAGGTCATGGATAGGCAGCTCTTGGGTAGGTTACCCATGTACACTGGTAGTATTTTCTTCCTTTATCTTAGGTGTGTTCACTTCATGAAAATTCAGAATTCAACACATGCTTATTATGTGTGAGGTTTCTTCATTATACTTCAATTAAAAGTTTATTTTAAAAAGCTGTGCCAAACTTATCTTACTTTCTTTTTTGAAGCCTTTTCAAATTAATACAATTAAAGATGTCATAGACATTATATATCTTGATTTTAAACACTATATCTTTAAAAATCTCTTAAGACATTTGTATGAGCAATACAGAGAGATACCTAACTAGTGGAAAAACTTACTTCAAAATCAATGATCAAGATCAACCTCAAGACAGGTCTATATCATAATGTGTAAGGGCTCTGTTTATGATAGGGCGGTGGCTAAGCATGTGGGATCAAGGGCTGGGCTCATCTGCACACATTGTATGCAGGACACATGAAGTTATGTTTTTCACAAACTGTGCATAGAGTGCCTTTATCTTTCATAATAATGATGAAGAATACATTTTAGGGTAAGAAAAATCAAAGTTTCATAAAGAAAATTCAAAGTATTTTTCAATTTACAGTGATTTTATGTAACGGCAAAATTCACACATATATTTCAAAAAGTCTCCTGCTCCCACTATAATATGTCGGCACAAAATGCCTGCATACAATGTGTAAGACCTTAAGCAACTTTCCCTTTATGCTTGTCTCCCTATCTATAAAATGGGTGTGATGGAAGCTATATTTTAAGGTTGTTAGGAGTACTGAATGAATATAAATAAAGTGTTTATTAGAATAGGCTACTAATATCAGAGTTTATAGGAAAACAGCATATTTTATAATTAAATCACCAAATAAAAGAGCAAGACAAATTCCCATTAGAAGAAATGTTCCCTAAGAAGCCAGATGAATATCTGTGAGGGATGCTATAGAGAGGTCTCCTTCTTTGATGAGAAGGTTGGATTAGATGATGTCTTAAGGTCTAAGATTCTTCGATAGTCTCATTATGCCCTGAATGACTGAATTTATAATTCTGCTTATTGACTAATCTATAGAAAAACCTAATTTTCTTATACAATACTACAAAGGTATAAGTACTTCTTTGAAGCTCATAGAGCCTTCAGAGTAAAGTCAAAAGAAACCAGCCAAACCAGCAAACTTAATGACTTAGGGAGATTTTTGGTCTGTTAATTCATTCTTTTAAATAGCAAGTAACAGACATCCAGAAATGTAACATTATTTACCCACAGCAAAGTGATTCTGAAAAGCTCAGAGAAAATACCTCCTATAGCTTCTTGCTGCAATTTTATCTCAAGAGAACCTAGAGGAAAATTCTTTAAAGAATGTAATTTCATTAAGGTTAAATGATTCCATGAATGCAGAACTACTTGACTATGTATGGAAATATAAAAGTCTCAATATTGGTCAAACAAACACAGAATCTACAAGTGCACAAATTCTTAAAATTATATTACCTATTATTAAAAGTATTTATCTTTCCAGTTACATTTTTTCCCAGCTAGAATCTTAAACAACATATTTAAAAAACAAATTGTAGTTATACTATGCATACAAAAATATGCACAGGTGCCCTGGCTGGTGTGGCTCAGTGGTTGGAGCATTATCCCATAACTGAAAGGTTGTGGGTTTGAGTCCCAGTCAGGGCACATACCTAGGTTGTGGTTTCATCCCAGGTATAGGCGTGGATGCGTATGATACTGGGTCCAGGTGGAGATCCCCAGCCTGGGTGCAATAGGAGGTAACCTATTGATGCTTCTCTTGCATCGATGTTTCTTTCTTCCTCTCTCACCTCCTCTCTCTAATAAAGCAGATGAAAATGCCCTCGGGCGAGCATTAAAAAAAAAAAAAGTGCACATATCTTCACTGTACAATTTAAATTTTTACAAACTAAACACACCCATTTAATAAACACCAAGGTTAAAAAAAAGGAACGTTAACATTGTTTTTGAAATTAATTTTTTTCTTAACTTCAGGAGAAAAAAATTAATGTTCCGGGTATTTGGTAGTATGGCATGTAACTTTAAAAGTGATATGCCCACCTTGAACATCTCCTGGAACTTTTAATGCCACTTGTGGTAGGCAAAATAATAATCCTTATTTTAATCCTTGGAACCTGTGAATGTTTCCTCACATAGCAGATGTGACTAAATTAGGATTTTGAGGTGGGAAGATGATCCTGAACTACCCAAGTGGACCCAATGTAATCACAAGAGCCCTTGTAAGTGGACAAGGGAGTCAGGAGAGTTAGAGAAGGAGATGTGGCAAGGCAAGTGGGTCAAAGAGGCCACAAGCCACGGCACCTCTAAAAACTGGAAGGAAGCAGGTTCTCCCCTGTGGCCTAAGGAAGGCAGGCCTACTGATAGCTTTTTTCTTAGAGAATTGACATATAACATATTTATTTCAGGTGTATAACATAATAATTCAATATATGTATACAGGTTTGGGCAAAATGAGGTTTATAGTCATTTGTATGGAAAAATAATACAATAATTAATAAATAATAATACAAGAATAAACTCTGTTTCATGTACTCACAAATATAAACCTACTTTTACCCCAATGATCAAAATAGTAAGTCTAGTTAACCTCCATCACCACACATAGTCACATATTTTGGGGGGTGTGATACCTACATTGCTACCTTGATTTTAGCCCTGTGAAACCCATTTCAGACAGTCCTGTTGTTTCCAGGCACTAAGTCTGAGGTAATTTGTTACAGCAACAATAGGGAACTTAGCTATGGTGTGGTGAGTGTGTTCAGATTCACATATCTTATTGCCTGTTTAGTAGCTACCGGATCGGTATCTCAAACAAAACATCCCAAATGAAAACTACTTTTAACTCCTCAAACCTGGTCACTCCCCCAGCTTTTCTCATCGTGGTAAATGGCACCAATCACCCAGTTACTAATGCCAGACACCTGGAAGTCACCCTTGTTCTCTCTCTCTTTTCTTTTCTTTTTGCCATCCCGTCATACCTAATCCAGTTAATTTTCATTAATTCCACTTCCAAATGAAATATATCCATCCACTTCAATTTTCACTGCCACCATTTTTCAATTAATTTCATTTTATTCTCTTTAATGTGGAACATGTACTACAAAGTACAAAAATACTAAGAAGTACAAAATATGTTAGTCTTTTTTTAGTATATATATATATATATATATATATATATATATATATATATATTTAAAGGTTTTATTTATTTACCTTTAGAGAGAAGGGAAGAGAGTGAGAAAGAGAGGGTGAGAAACATAGGATGCCTCTCACATGCCCCCCAACTGGGGACCTGGCCTGCAACCCAGGCATGTGCCCTGACTGGGAATCAAACCAGTGACAATTTGGTTCACAGGCTGGCACTCAACCCACTGATCCATAACAACAAGAGCCAAAACATAATATAAACAGGAATTTAGTGAAAAGTCTGACTCTTCCCAGCCCCATCAGATGCAATCAATGTGGTACCACGTTTGTTATGCATCCTTCCAAAGACTGCCATCATTCTTGATCCAAGTCATTGTCCACACAGTAACCCAAGTGATATTTGAAAAAGAAGTCCAATGGCACTTTTTTTCTACAACACCCTTTAATGTTTGTCCTTTTGTGCCTGACGTGGCCTCTTAGTGGCTGCAAGCTAGGTGCAGGGGAACCAACGGTTAATGTCTTATGCAAGTTAGAGCTTTATCATTAATTGAAAAATGAAGTGCAAAAATTTGATTGGATATGAAATTCACCTGCAACGAGTTGTTACTGTTTAGTTTCACCTGTGGTAAATTATCTAATGGTTGTTTTAAAAATCGGTTTTAATGTTTTGTTATCACCATCTCAAAGTTTGTCCGCGGTGACTCAGGAATTTGAAACCATCATTTAAGTCTTCATCGGGAGCTGCGTGAGCGTTTTCCCACCACTTTTTCTGCCTCAGTTTCGTTCTTCTCTGGCCGTCCCTGAGCCGGGACTGGCTGGGATTCCTCTGCAGGGGAGGCCCAGGCGGAGCTCCTTATAATGATCAGCTAGTGTTTGCCATCAGAGCCTTCTCGCTGTCGGGGCTCTGGAGTGGCAAGGCTTAACTCCAGACATGGTTCTGGGTGGACCGGCTACGTGACAGTATTGTTCTTGCCACGGCCTGTGCAATGACTGAGGGAACGGGCGCTCAAAACAAACACCCCGCGGGAGGACTCGGATCTCCCAGCGTCCGTGTAGCTGCCGAGCAGGAACAGGGGCAGCGATACCAACAACACCTGCAACGCCTAGGTCGCTCAGCCTGCCCCCGCCCCCGCTCCCACTCCCATAAAAAACCCTTTGGGAAAAGGTGCGGCATAGGAGGGCACAGCCAATCACAGGATTCCTCTCAGGTGACGTAAGGGCGCGCTCGCGGATTCGCTACTTGGGGTGGGTGTGCAAGGGGGGGGGGGTGCGGAGCTCGGGTTGAGCGACGAGTCATCGACCGGGGGCGAGTTGCGGAAGCGGGAGGGGACCGGCTTGCTCAAGGCCCGCTCGCTGGCGCTGCCTCAGGCTCTCGCCATCGAGGCGTGGCAGCAGCGTTGGCGACCGCGGCGCAGGAGGGAACCGGACTAGCGACCGGTGAGACACGCGTCCGCGGGGGACGCGGGAGGCGGGCTCGGGGAGAGCACCCTCCAGGCCCCCAGGGCCTCCTACCCTGGCCCGCAGCCGCAGCCCGAGGCTTCACACCGCGCCGTGCCCCCAGCCCACACCCGACCCGGGCCGCGCCCTGTCTCCCCCGGGCCTACTTGCCAGGGCCCCTCTTTAGTCCCGTTATAGGCCCCACCTTGTGGCGGGTGGAGCAGACAGGTTCAAAGCAGCCCCGGGCGGGTAACAGGGAAGTTGGGGCGGGGGCGGTGTTGGAGGTCCGGGCCCACTCTATCCTAGGGCAAGTGCTGTCTAGTAAAAAATGAGCTGTCTTGAAAGATCTGAAAGATAGCGTCCCCATTAACGGAGTTGTGCAAGAGAGGGCAGAGAGCTCCTTGGCAGGCAAGTTGCCCTGGGTGTAAAGGTTGAAGTAAAAGATGATTTTGAAGGTCTTTGCCCTGTCCTGACTACATTCTTAGTCTGGGCTTCCTTGGAAGTGTGATATGTGTTTATTGCACACACACCCCCATCCTGAGCACAATTGTAAAATTGTTACAGCGTGAAAAAGTATTCTTTGCTCCTGATAGAGAGGAGGGGCCAGGGGACAGCTTAGCATTATAGATAACTGGTTAGCCCAACTGTAGAAGCCCAGGAGAACGCAAACCCAATGATAGCTCGGGAGCAGGGTTCTGCATTTCAGGACACTTTTTACATAGTCCCTTCTTTCTTCTTCCCGTGAGTCTCATACCCCCTGCACTGAGGGAAGAGCAATATACAGTAGTTTCCCTTTATCCGTGGGGGACACATTCTAAGACCCTCAGTGGACGCATGAAACCAGCAGATAGTACCAGACCCTGTGTATACTGTTTTTCACCTATGTATACATATCTGTGATGAAGTTTAATGCCTTTTCCAAAGACTTATGCGCTGTGGCTTTAACTTGTGCAGTTTGAGGTGTGACAGCAAAACCAGCCGGATTTTTTCCCTTCACGATTTCACACATAGAAGATTCATTGTTACCGTAGGCCTTAGCAACCTCAGCATATGAGGTTGAGAATTTTCCTTATTAAATTGAGAACTTTCGCGTTTTCACTTTACAGCTTCTCTTTGGCATAGTTGAACTGCCAGCATCACTATTCTTACCCTTCGGGACCGTTATTAAGTAAAATAAGGGTTACTTGAACACAAGCAGTGTGATACTGTGACAGTTGATTTGGTAACAGTGACTAATGGCTGGGAGCATGTATGTCATACCACACCGAACAAAGGGATGAGTCACATCCCAGGCAGGACGGAGAGGGATGTCCTGAGATGTTTATCACCCTACTGAGAAAAGCGTGAAATTTAAAGCTTAAGAATTGTTTATTGCTGGAATTTTCCATTTAATAGTCTCAGACCATGGGTAACTGAAACCGCAAAAAAGGAAACCTCAGATGGGGGCGTGGGGGCTACAGTATCATGTTCTCTTGGCAGGACCAGGCACAAAGAATGTTTTCACTCACGGATATTTATGAGATCAACAGACAAGGCAAACGTTGGATGTGGATGTGGGCAGTGTCCTGAATGCTGGGTTTGATTTTTTTTTTTTAATTGATTTTAGAGAGAGAGAGGAAGGGAGAGACAGAGAGAAACATCCACCTGCTGTTCCACTCGCCTTTGCATTCATTGGTTGATTCCTGCATGTGCCCTGACCAGATAGAACCGGCAACCTTGGGATGATGCTCCAACCAGCTGAGCTACCCAGCTAGGGCGCTGGGTTTGATTTTGGTTCTGGCAGTTAACTGTGATTTGGGGCAAGTAAATTATTTTCCACTGTACCTCAGTGCACCCATTTGTAATATGGGACTAATAGGATAGGGCTGTGAGGATGAAATGAGTTAATAATTGTAAAGCTCTTCAAAACAGTGCTTGTTACCTCAGAAGTGCTTAGCAAATGTTTACTATTAAAGAAATATATGTGCATCTATTCATAAATGCATAGTTTATCTATAGAAGGCTAGATAAGAAACTGATAGTTCTTAGCTTCCAGAGAGAAGAACTGCTTGGCTGGGAACACAGAAGACTTTTTGCTAATAGCGTTTTGTGACTTCAGTTTTAAACCATGTGAATGTACTACCTGATAAAAAAAAAAAGTTAAATTGTTATTTTTTAAAAAGAATTCACCCCTTAGAAAGGCATTTCATTATTATTTCCTTTTTAAGATTTAACTTCTTACCTTAAAATAGTTTTGGCCTAAGTAACTTTGTATATTTTTTATAGTTTATTTATATAGCTAGCTTACTTTCAGTTTTGGTAGACTAACCTTTGAATTGCCTGGTAAATACTAAGCATTTTAGTATTGCCAGATGGAAAGTTTACTGTTCTTTTAAAATAAATACAAATTGACCAACCATGAATGATTTGTTTTGCTTCACCCAGCAGATTAAATATCATCAACTATTTATTCAGATTAAATTGAATGATGAGTGGGAAAAGGCTTATGTACAAGAAAACTTAAAACAGCCATTTTTAAATTTTTTAACTTACTATTTAGAGAGAGAAGGAGATACAGAAACATCAATTTGTTTCACTTAGTTATGCATTCATCAGTTGATTCTTATATGTGCCCTGACTGAGGATCAAACCCACAACCTTGGCATGTCAGGATGACTCTGACCAACTAAGCTGCGGGGCCAGGGCTGGTAGCTCCCTTTTTATTGGCATCCTTACTCAAGCTTTTTGGATTCCTGAGTGCGAACTGTAAACATTTATGTACTTCTTGAAAGATGAACTTTGAGAAAATTTCATGAAGTGAAATTTTACGTTGATATAAAGTTTAAAATGCTACACAAAGCATACCTCTAATCCCTTGTCCCTGATTTTTACTTTTTCAATGGAGGGTATAGAATGGTGAGGGGACCGGAAGGCAGAGCTGTTGAGCAATAGTGTATATCTGTGTGGTAGGGCCACAGGGCTCAGAGGCAGGCAGCAGCTAGGAGGGGTGGGGTGTGAGGAATGCTGTTTATGTGAAAGGTCTCCAGAGGAGGTGACACAGAGGCTGGGATTTGAGGTATGAGGAAGAGTCTAGGGAAGAGGGAAAGGAAGTTTTAGGTAGAGGTACTTGCATCTAGAAGAGCACAGATATGGAGACCCACTGGTTGAATTTCAGGGACTTCGGTATGGCTTTGGCATAGAGTAAGGATAATTGTAGTTAGGGAGAAATGGATGGAAAGATAGGCGAGGTCCAGATCAGCAATTTGGATTTTATCCATGGGTGATGTATCCTGTTTAGCAGGAAGATCAGATTTATGAACTTTGGAAAGATCACTTGGAAAGTTTTGTGGGAAACAGGGCAAGACTAGAGATGAGCAAGTTAATTTTTCAGACCTAAGATGAGGGACTGAACTAGGGGATGCCCTGGTGGGGGTGGAGAGGAGAAAGATTTGAAAGATATTCAGGAGGTGGAATTGATAGGGCTTGAGGAGGTACAGGGTGAGGAACAGGGGAGACAAGGATGTCAAGGCACTTGGATGAATGGAAGTTCATAAGTGAGTTAGGGAACAAGGAAGGAGAAACAGGTTTGGAAAAGAAAATGAGTTCTGTTGGGATAGTGACTTTAAGGTGCCTGTGGGACAGGAAATTCTGGTTGGCATTTGGAGTTGTCAAGTTTGTAATCACTGGCAGTAAGTGCTAATGAGGGCTTAAAGGTAGGGTTGTCTGGTTTATTTTTGTTGTTGTTTTAAATCTTTACCTTACTCATCGTTCTTTTCCTCAGCACTTATCACAGTGCTCTGTATTCAGGGGGTGTATGGTGTGAGGGGGAATAGATCTCATCCCTAAAGATGTGATCTTGACTCTTGGGGAAGTAATTTCCCCTCTTAAGACCTGTTTCCCTTTTTGTTAGTGAGGGAGTTGAACTAGATGAGTAATTCTCAAAGTTTTGCAATAGTCAGGTATGTTGGGATCAATTGTGAGGTGTGGCAAGTAATTTTTAACTAAGAGCTGATGTTTGCTCACCTTTTAAATGAGACTTGATTTATGTCACTCTTCCTTAATTGCATTCCAGTAGATTTTCTTAAGTGTGAGAGAAAGGGGTGGAGTTATAGTTAGCTGGAATTTCATAACTCTGGATATAGCAGTGACTGTGTCACACGGAAGTGAGGTGGAAAAAAAGGTAGATAAGGACTTACAACCAAAAAATTCTGTCTATATCTAGGATATATCATTCTGATCATAAGTCATTTTTATTTTTACAACTTCAGGAACTCTATTTTAAGGACCTTTCAAAAAGAAAGAAAGAAGTCATGGAGAAGAATGGGAATAAGCGAAAGCTTCGGGTTTGTGTGGCTACTTGCAATCGTGCTGATTATTCTAAACTCGCACCAATCATGTTTGGCATTAAAACGGAACCAGAGTTCTTTGACCTTGACGTGGTGGTACTTGGCTCTCACCTGATAGATGACTATGGGTAAGATGAAAGCATTTTCTTAAGATATTCTTCACTGCACCATGGTGGACTGGGGAGAGCTTGGATCTCGGAGCTATGTGGACCTAACTTCAGATTCCAGTCCTACCACATAGTTTGTTTGTGTGTGTGTGTGTGTGTGTGTGCGCGTGCATATATGTGTGTGTGTGTTTAATACATCATTGATTCATTGACATTAAACTCCTGGCCAACAGCACTATAGTTCATGCCTGGAAAAAACTCATCTAATACACATATCTTCCAGTAAGGCACATCACAACTTTCTGTGCTTAGGACCACTAGGTAACACTTAAGTGGTATTCATGGGGGTTATTTTGAATGTGAAATCACCAACAAGAATCACAAAAATGCAAAAAATTTAGTAGTTCTAGGACACTTTTTTTTATAGCAAGAGGGCTGAAATAAGGTAACACATTGCCTTGTTCACCTCCGCTAGGAACATGCACCTTGGGCAACTCAAAACTTTCCCTCCACACATGTCTGTGAAAGACCACAGAAGCACTGAGTGTTTTGGTTTGAAGGTTGCAAATAAATTGTAGTGAGTAAATGAACTCACAAGATGGAATTCGTGAATCATAAGGCTTGGCCGCACTTAAGTGTGCTCTTTGGCGTTGCCTTTTCTAGGCACTGGGGGAAACTGCACACTGTGGCAGACATTTGCTGTTTCAGCCTCGTTCTTTGTTTTAATGATAAGATCACTCACTTTCCTACCACTTAGTTTTTATGTGGCCTTGGAGAAGTTGCTTAGCATCTCTGAGCTTCAGATTCCTCAATTATAATATAGAGTGAAAGCCTATGTTGTAGGTTATTGTGAAGAATGGAGACAGTGATATAGAGGATTCATCACAGTGGTGCTGTTTAATAGATACTTGATGCTTGTTATTACATTCAGGAGAAATGTCACATATATTGTGTGATATAATAATGTCATCCCATGTAATTCATTTTGTGGGTTCTAATGGTAATTCTACATTAAAACTGGTATACAGCTCAACAGCATATAAAATAGTATATATGAAACAAGATTTTAAAAATTAATTGATTTACAAGGTAAGGTTGAATGTCATATTACCATTACCATTGATATTTATTTTGATGACATTAGGTTATTAATAACAGTCAAAATATGAAAAATGACAAATTGGAAAATCTTTGAAGGAGTAGAATGTATAAACCAAAGATGAACATGTGTTTTGTTACATGTAATAAAGAGGCATTTAGTGCACCCTTGTGGCATGAAAATGTTAATGCAATCTCCAAAGATGGTCAAAAATACAATATTAAATGTGAAAGAAGCTTGTTAAAGAAAATTTTTTTTTCAGATTGTTCTTTAAACACAAGATAATAGCAGCAAAAACAAAAACCTGCCTCCAAAAACCAATTTAGCAATTTACTCTAATGACTTAGAGTAGAGAAAAAATTTATGAACAGTTCAAAATTTCATAACTTTTAAAAATGTGAAATGAATTCTGCTTAAGGAAACTCACTTCTTATATACATAGGACAAAAATAGAATGAAATAGAAGAGAAATGTTAGCTAGATCCTGAAATGGAAGTCTTAAGTGGATTATTTTACTTCTATGGGAAAAGTTTGACAGAGGACTAGTGGGAGAGGCCCTCCAAGAAATTGTGGTAGGTTTCTTATTTGCCTACCACAGTAACTAAGGGTGGAAAGATAGTATTTATCTAGTGAAACTGTTAAATTGGAAATTCAACTTATAGTATTCCCTCACTTATTGTGGTTATTACGTTCTAGACGCCCCACCCCCAACCCCGGCAATAGGTGAAAATCCGCAAAGTAGAAACCTTAACTTATTTTAGTATTTATATATATTTTAAGGCTTTATAAACCCTTCCCACACACTTATAAACCGTTCCCAGACCCTTATTAACCTTTCCTACTCCCTTATTAACCTTTTCCAGACTTTTATAAGCACTACTTATGCTCTTAAACATATTCTACACACTTAAACCTACGTAACTTTACCAACATACATATACAGTACCGCAAAATCCCGTGATATAGCGAAAAATCCACGATAAATAATGAAATATAATATTTTTAAAAATCCTGCGATACAGTAAGGCCGCAGTAAGTGAACTGCTATGTAGAGAGGGACTACTGTAATGCTTAATGGAAATGTATATTTAAAGTACATTCTAACAGGAGAAATTGGCTGCTTCTGAGGAGAAGAACTGGATGACTTGGAAACAAAAGTGAGAAGTTGGTCTATTTCACTCTATAACCTTTTGTAGCTTGAATTTTAAACCATGAGAATGTATTATCTACTTTAAGAAGACATTAAATGAACAGAAAAAATAAGCTATTTTTCTACTTTAACTGCTTGGATTTTTTTTAAAAAACAGCATTTTTATACTGTTAAGAATTGGGGGGGAAAAGGAAAGGAAATCAAATGAATAAAGACTACTTAGAAATTCATTTATTTATTTACTCAGCAGTTTTTTAAACAGATGAGGAGTGTTTCTAGACATCCTCCAAGGCACAGGTCAGCCCCTTGCACAACAAAGATCTGGCCCAAAATGTCAGTAATGCCGAGGTTGAGACACCTGGCTCTATGCTGTTTCCCCAACAAAAACATGGGGGGAAAAGTGGACAGAACAGCGGCCACCATGGCAGAGTAGGTAAATGCTGTACTCTCATCCTCTCACAACCACAGCAAAATTACAACTGGACTACAGAACAACCATTATTCAGAACCCCCTGGAATCTAGCTGAGCAGGAGTCCTATTACCAAGGATATAAAGAAGAAGCCACATCAAGACTGGTAGGAGGGATGGAGACGAGGAATGGACGGTCCCATTCCCACGTATGACAATTAAAATTGGGAGGGATATCTCAGCTGCTGAAGACCGAGGAGTCCCAATCCCACATGAGCCCCCAGCCCAGGTTCCAGTGCTGGAAAGAGAAGTACCCATAATTTCTGGCTGTGAAAACCACCTAGGACTGTGGCTGAGTAAGACAGAGAGCTCCTGGGGTCCCGGGCATTTCTCTTAAAGGTCCCCACAGACGTACTTGGACTCTCACTCTGAGCTTTAGCACTGCTGCCAGGGACATATGGGGGGTGGGGACTGAATTGTCTGGCTTCAGGACAAGGGCTGAAGGGGCAGCTTTCTCTCAGAAAGAAGTGCTGGTAGAGGCCATTGTTCTTTTTCTGGGTCTTCCTCCCACAGAGCCAGCAGTCAGGCACCGTATCTGAGTCTCCATCAACCTAACTAACAGTTCTCCCTGCCCTGGGGATTCCCTGAGACCTTGCCCCACCCAACCTGCAGGCCAACCCAAGCCACTTCTGGGCTTTTTTATACAAACAACTGTCTTGGCTCAGGTTCAGACTTCCCTAAAATCTCTCAAACAAGCAGCATCTGGTCTTGGCATGCCTGTACCTCCTGCTAATTGGCCCCAGGCCCAGCACTAGCGATGGCTGGCCTTAGCTCAGAGATTGGCCTCTCCCGGGCACTTCTGAGCCTAGCACAAGTAGCAGCCATCTGCAGATAACTTTGAAGCTCATCCTGGGTGGCCCCTTGGCCTGCATCTCCCAGGAGGCCCCAGAGCCAGCACACCTGGTGGACAGCTTCAGACCACACCAAAATACCCAACCACCTCCATGAGTGGCATGCTCAAGGCAGGGACTCAGCAATCACCTGACCCCTGTTGAAGTAAGTACTGTTTTGTGGGATCAGCCACTGCACAGCAGATCCTCCATGGTGGTCACAGCCAGTCCTCGCACCAGACTGGCCTGGGGGTAAATCCCTCCCATTGACATGCCAACAGCAATCAAGGTTCAATACAACAGGAGGGTCCACACATCCTACATAGGGGGCTGCACCTGGAGCACCCAGCTCGGGTAACTGGGGAGGCTGCACCACTGGGCCCTACAGGACATTGACATAAGGTCACCACTGTCAAGACTGGGAGATGTCGCAGTTCTCCCTAATACATAGAAACAAACACATGGATGCAGCCTAACTGAGGAGGCAAACATGTCCCAAGTGAAAGAACAAGATTCCAGAAATAGAACTAAACAAAATGGAGACAAGTGATTTACCAGATGGAGAGTTCAAAGCACGAGTTATAAAGATGCTTAATGGACTTAGGGGAAGACTAGATGAACTTAGTGAGAACTTCAACAAAGAAATAAGAAACATAAAAGAGAACCAGCCAGAAATGAAGAGTACATTACAAGGAATCAACATTATAGAGTAGATGAAGCATCAAACCAGTGATTTGGAAGATAAGCAAGCAGACAACACCTAATTATAACAGGAAAATGAAAAAAATAAGGAAGTCTCTTTTTTTTTTTTTTAATTGATGACCTTTCAGTCTGCAGGATGACACCCAACTAACTAAGCCACACTAGTCAGGGCTTAGAGATAGGTTATTTACAAGGGGGAGAGGTACTATCAGTAAAGATTAATAAGAAAATTGGTTGCAGTGGTTATGGGTACCGTGAGGTCCCTACTTCTGTGAGGAGGTTCAAATGAGGAAGCCAAATGTACTGGAGCAAGTCAGAAACTATACCGATGACCTACTTTGGTTATAGTCCCAAAGTTTTTGAAAATTTCAAGTTTGGCAGCAGTTCAAACTAAATACTTAAAACATATTTGTCTAATACCAAATTTAGTTTAAAAATAAGCTTAATATTTGTATTTAATTTAAGACTAAATTAGCAGATTCTTTTTTTAAATGTGGGATTATTTTTTTCTGTACTGATTTTTAGAGAGGAAGAGAGACAAAGAGAAATAAAAACATTGATTTGTTGTTCCACTTATCCATTCATTCATTGGTTGTCTCTTGTATATGCCCTGACAGAGGATCAAACCTGCAACCTTGGTGTATCTGAACGACACTGTAACCAACTGAGCTACCCAGCCAGGGCAGCAAATTCTTCAAGTATATCTGGTCTTATGGAACATAGTGTTTTTTGGGGGGGATTCTGATTCTGGTTCCTGAAAGACTCAAATGGTCAGGTATGGACATTCTGTCGGAGGGACAGAATTAAAGCTATGTTGCATGAGCTGTCCATCAGAATAGAATTGTCTTGAAATCCAGGTTCTTCAGCTATTAAAGAATCACTTTTTACACAGAATCAAAATTCATATTCAATTACTTCTGCCCTCCATTAAAAGAATAAGTATGACTTTGATTCAGGGAGTAAAATTATCTTGTGGTCTTAGGATTCAAAACTAATCAGGTAATATAAAATACTAGCAGCCCAAAATTCAAGCTCAGTAAGGGTAATTTCTGATAGTATTTATATCCTGAAAATAGGTATATTCAGCCTTCTTGAAGTATTATTATAGTGAACAAAATGTTATTGTAAATTCTCTTTAATAATTAGTTATGTAACTCAGCATGGCTACATGTGTAGAAAACGTCTGCAAATTCGCTCTTTCAGCCATCTTTCTGTGCAGCCATAATGGTGCACATGAATGTTCCACTGATGCTCTCAAAAGTATCAACAAGGCCAAAAAGAGAGGCAAATGCCAGGTTCTTATTAAGTGGTGCTCCAAAGCCACCATCCGCTTTCTAACCGTGATGATGAAGCACGGATTACACTGGCAAATTTAAAATTATTGATGATCACAGCGCTGGGAAAATTGTGAACCTCATAGGAAGGTTAAACAAATACTGAGTAATGAGCCCCAGATTTGATGTGAAACTCAAAGATCTAGAAAAATGGCAGAATAACCTGCTTCCGTTCTGTCAATTTGGTTTCATTGTACTGATAACTTCAGTTAGCATCATGGACCATGAAGAAGTAAGACAAAAACACACAGGAGGGAAAATCCTGGGATTATTTTCCTAGGAATGTACTATATATGTGCAAATAAAATGCCTCAATGGAAAAAAGAAAAGAAAAAAGATCTCTGCAAACTCAACAAATATTTATTAAGCATTTAGAATGTATCAGGTTGCAAATAAGAAACCACATACCTGAATTCATAGAACTTATCATTTAGGTGTGGGAGACAAATGATAAATAATAAAAATAAGAGATAATATAAAATTATAAAGGAAAATATTTAATTAGAAATAAATTTGTGGTCATAAGTGCTTTCATTATAAGGGAGAAAAACAAGGAGAAACAACTAAATGTTGAACTCAAGAAATTATAACATACTTTTTTTTAAAAAAAGAAGTTCAGCCCTGGTCAGGTGGCTCAGTTGGTTGATATGTCATCGTGTACACCAAAGGTTGCAGGTTCAATTCCCTGTCAGGGCACATAGTTGGGTTGTGGATCCAATCCCTGGCAGGAGTGAGTATGAGAGGCAACCGATGGATGTTTCTTTCTTACACTGATGTTTCTTTCTCTCCCTCTCACCCCTCTCTCTCTCCTCCTTTCCTCCTTCCCTCTCTCCCTCCCTCTCGCAAATCAATAAACATAACCTCGGGTGAGGATTTTAAAAAAAGTTCATATTTTTACAATGACAGAGCAGCTTTTATCTCACTAACTCTCTCACAGCTAACCCTAATACAGAGAAATGGAAGCTATTAAACAAAACCCCCAAATAAGTTTAGAGCTGAAAAGTACAATATATGCAATAAAAATTCACCTGATGTAGATGCTGCAGAGAAGAGAAGGTTGGTGAACTTGAAGACAGATCAGTGGATATTATTCAGATAAAGAACAAAACTTAAAAATTATGAAAATTAAGAACAGAGTATCAGTGGCCTCTGGGACAGCATAACTAAGAATGTAATATATATATTTAATAGCTGTCTGAGAAAGATAGGAGGGGAGAACTGGGGCAGAAAACTATTAGAAGAAATACTGCCCAGTTTTTTAAATTTAGTGAACAATATCAGTATACAGATCCAGAAAGGTCAACAACCCCCAATAGATAAATACAAAGAAAACTACCTGTAGACATAGAGTCAGACTGCTGCAAACAAAGAAAATCTTGAAAAATAAGACAGAAGACATTTCCTACAGGGAAATAGTAATATTAATACTATCCGACTCACCATCTGAAACAGTGGAGGCCAGAAGACAATGGAACATGTTTAATGTGCTCAAAGAAAAAAAACAAACTCTCAACCCAGAAATCTTTATTGAATGAAAATATCTCCCAAAAACAAGGTTGAAGTAAAGATATTTTCAGGTAAAAGTTGAGCAAATTATTACCAGCACTACAAAAATACTAAGGGCAAGTCTTCAAACTAAAGAGATATATACTCTATGGAACTTAGATCTACAGGAAGGAATGACTAGAAATGATAAAATATACAGGTATATAGAAGCTCATCTTTTAAAAAAAATAGGCCTTATTTGTTAAGTTTTAGGTCTACAACAAAACTGAGGAGAAGGTAGAGAAGTTTCCCATATACCCCACTGTCCCCACACGTGCATAGCCTTCCCCATTATCGGCATCTTTCACCAGGGTGGTACATTTATGACAATTGATGAGCCTACATTGACATCATTATCACCCAAAGTTCTAGTTCATGTTTGGGTTCAACTGGTGGTATAAATTATGTGGGTTAGGCAAATCTATAATGACATGAATCCATCATTACAGTATCATACAGAGTTGTTTCACTGCCCTAAAAAATATGTCCTACCCTTTCACCCGTTTCATCCCTTCTTCCCCCCAATCCCAGGCAACCATTGATTTTCTTTTTTACCATCTCCACAGATTGGCTTTTTTCACTTAGCAATATGCATTTAAGTTTCCTTCATGTATTTTAATAGCTTGATAGTAATTTCTTTTTAGCACAGAAGAATTGCTATAAAAACATCTGTTTTGCAGATTTCTGTATGGATTATGGACATAGTTTTCAGCACGTTTGCTGGACTGTATGACTAGAGTATGTTTAGTTTTGTAAGAAACTGCCAAGCTGTGTCCCAGAGTGACTGGATATTTTGCGTTCCCCCAACAATGAAAGAGTTCCTGTTGTTCCATGTCCTCACCAGGATTTGGTGTTGTCAGTCTTCTGGGTCTTGGCTATTGTAACAGGTGTGTGGCGGTATATCGTTGTTTTAATTTTCATTTTCCAGGTGACACATGGTATGAGACAGCTTTTCATAAGCTTATTTGCCATCTTTATATCCTCTTTGGTGAGGGGTCTGTTAAGGTCTTTAGCCTATGTTTTAATTAGGTTGTTTTATTTATAAGTTTTAAGCTCATGGGTCAAAAAGAAATCCTGAGTGAAATTAGAAAATATTTTGAACTGTATAATAAATATTGCAGTATATCAAATTTGTGGGTATAGATGAATCAGTGCTCACTGAGACATTTATACCTTTAAATACCTTTATTAAAAAGAAGACAAGTTTGGGGAGTAAGTGAATGTGGAGGAGGGTATAAGGAGGATAAATGGTAATGGAAAAAATACAATAAACAATAAACTTAAAAAAGAAAAAGAAAAATTTAGAATCAATTATCTGTTTTCACTTTACTAAACAAAAAAGAGAGAAAATGAAACCCTAAGTAAGTAGAAGGGAGGAAATAATTAAAGATGAGAAATCGATGAAATATAAAAGTAGATTAAACAATAGAGCATATTAACAGAACCAAAAGTTATTTCTTTCAAAATCTTATAGCCATTAAAAGACTAACAGGGGAATATTAGGCTAAGAAAGTTGATAATTTAGATGAAATGGACAAACTCCTTGAAAAACACTGCTTACCAAAACTGAGGAAAAAAAGAAAATCTTAGTAACCCTATATCTATTACAAAGTTGAATCCATTATCAAACACTTCCTATAAAAATAATTTTTAAAAAACATGACTTCACTCATGAATTCTATCAAACAGTTGAAGAAATAACACCAATCTCATACAAAGTCAGAAAGTAGAGGAGCAGAGGGCTGCCCGCATTGTAAGGTCAGCATAATTCTGATATCAAAACCTGACAAAGACACTATAAGGAGATTACATTCAGATCAGTATCCCTCATGAATACAGACAAACAAAATATTAGCAAGTCATATCCAGTAATATAAAAAAACAATTAATACATCATGACCAAGTGGTTTTATCTCAGGAATTCAAAGTTAATTTAACATCTGAAAATCAATGAGTATAATTCATGTCTTAACAGAATAAAGGGGAAAATCCATATGATCATCAATACATAGTAAAAAAAAATTTGACAGAATTAAACAACTAGTTAGATAAAAGCTTGTGGTAAACTTGGAATAGAATAGAAATTCTTCAATCTGATAAAGGGCACCTGTGAAAAACCTATAACTAACATATTTGCTTTCTAAAATTGGGAACAAGGTAAGGACTTCCACCTTCACCACCTCTCTTCATCTTGTATTAGACATAACAGCCCGTACAATAAAGCAAGATATGTAAGTAAAGGCACAAAAATTGTCTTTATTTATAGACAACATAGCTTGTGTATGAAAATCCAAAGGAATCTGTGAAATTACTACTAGGACATCCATATGATGTAAAGTGATGTATGTAAAGAGTTTCATGATCTCAGAAAATATTTGCGTTAAATGGTTTAAGTAAATTACAAAATTGTGTAATATGTTCTCAACCATGTTAAAATATGCATGAAATGGCTAGGAATAAAATCAAAATGATAACACTGATATTGCTGAGTGTAGTTTTATGGGTGATAATTCTCAGTATTTTTCAATTTTTAAATAATAAATGTATTATATATTTAGAAAAAAAGCCATATATTTTAGAATCTCATCATAAAAGATAGGAAACTTTAAGGCATTGAGAATTGCTGTTGTTGTTGAAGCATGAAACAGACTTGAACGTGCATTTCACAGCCAATTTAATGCTTTAAAACTTACCTTTTCACCCCAGACAGAATTATGCTGCATCAATAGTAACATACAAAGAAAATTCAGGTAATTTCCATCATTCAGAAATTTACATTCTAGTAATATGTCAGGTATCCTGGTTTCCTACTATTTTTAAATGAACTCTGCTTTTATAAGTAACATTTTCCCTACTAAGTAGCATATTTCTTTTTAAAAATCTAAATATATAAAAAAAAGTCATGGCCATTGTAAATTTTGGTCTCTTTTCTCCTAATATAAACAATTCTCCCTCAGATAGTTCTCCCTCCAGGTGCTCACTGCATAAGTGAGAGTTCCAAGATGCTGCCGGATAGTTATACGTTTTTTTTTTTTTTTAGTGGAAAAGTTTATTAGTGAAGCAGTGACACAGAGAGTGGCTACTCCACAGACAGAGCAGCTGAATAGTTTTATCTTAAGCTGGGCGGTGGCTACAGGGTATGCAGGCAGAAAAATTAATCAAGTGATCTATGCAATGCCCTGTGCTTTACATTTTTGTAAGTTATACTTTGATTTATTTAACAAGGAAATTTTATAAAATATTTCTCCCTTCAGAGTTGATTCTAGATTGCTTTCCTCATGTTTTTATGGCCCTGTATTTAAGAATATGCTCTCACACCTTTATTTCTCTCCTGCTTTAGAAATACATACCGCATGATTGAACAAGATGACTTTGACATTAACACCAGGCTACACACGATTGTTAGAGGGGAAGATGAGGCAGCCATGGTTGAGTCTGTAGGCCTGGCCCTGGTGAAGCTACCAGATGTCCTTAATCGCCTGAAGCCTGATATCATGATTGTTCACGGAGACAGGTTTGATGCCCTGGCACTGGCAACATCTGCTGCCTTGATGAACATCCGAATCCTTCACATTGAAGGTGGGGAGGTCAGTGGGACCATTGACGATTCTATCAGACACGCCATAACAAAACTGGCGCATTATCACGTGTGCTGCACCCGAAGTGCAGAGCAACACCTGATATCCATGTGTGAGGACCATGATCGCATCCTTTTGGCAGGCTGCCCTTCCTATGACAAACTTCTCTGTGCCAAGAACAAAGACTACATGAGCATCATTCGGATGTGGTTAGGTACGTATCAGACTTTAATCGGTCTAATGGTTGTGTTTGTCAGTGTTGGGTATGTTTCAGTTTTTTCAGAAATTATCATGGATAGAATATTCCATTAGCAATCAGAAGGCTAAGGTTTTAGTTCATAGATCTTGCCCTGTGGTTTGACTTTACCCCTCTGAGACTCACCTTTTCTGTAAAATAGGTTTAATGGATATTTATACAGTGAAATGCTTTTTAATACATTAACTATAATGTGATGGGTGAATAGTTACAGGGATCTTGACATAGCAAAAGGGGGAAAAATCAAGCTACACTATTTATGTATAATATGATGCCATTTCTATAACAGCAGTAACATAATGGGAAGTTTAAGGAAGTATGTACACCAAGTGATTTGTAATATTTATTTCTGGTTAGTAGAATTATGGGTATTTTTATTTTTGCTTTCCTTTATTTTGGTTTTAGTACAATTAAATATTTGTTATTTTTAATTTTAATGTCTTTCTTACATGATTGTTGGAATACTCAGATGAGATAATGAATGTTGGAAGTGGTTAGTAAGCCATAAGTACTTATAAAAAGGAATTATGATGATTATTATTGAAAGCAAAAGTCATAGTTGCACCATTAGAGTTTGTTATCTCTGTAAATAAGCCTTAAGGTCTGAATCCTTCAATGTTCAATGATCTAGCTTCCTAGAATTTCATTTGGTTAGTTTATAGTGAGAGTACTATTTAGAGGACAGATCAGGGTAAATCATCTGAGTAGGTATTTAGGACTCTCCTTTTAAAGAGGTAGATCTATTGAATAATGAAGTTAATGAATACATTGATTTGATGGTTGTGTATATTTTAAATCAGATCACATTAAAACAGGAAATGGATTGGGCTTTTCTACTAAGTTAATCCATTCTATATATTTCTTATTCTTAGACAGATTTGTAGTTATTAAAGAACCTGTCTAGATAATGCTGGTGGAACAAACTTGTCTCTTTAGTCTCTTTTTGTATGCTTCTAAGTAAACATTCTTTCATTCTGTTCTGATTATACTGTTAGCTCTGTATGTGTTCTACAAAACTGGATTTTTGAAAAACTTGTAATGAATAGAAAATAATCCTTATAAAGCAGAATGCAGCAAGCTTGTAGTTATAGGGCTTAAAGTTCTATTTGGAACCATTTGAGCAGTTTCTTTATGAAAAGAAAGATAACAAAATAGTAAAAACTAGACTGAAAAAAAAAAAAACCAGTATATGTGTTGGGGGGAAGAGAATGGGGAGGAGTCCAGACTACCTACCCCTGGCAGTAATGCATTGTGCAGTCTGTACTTGCTGCTTCTCATACTGATCACACTGCTTATAAATAGGAAGAATAAGTGTTGGGTAGGCCACTCAGAACATGTAACATTGTAACCAGAACATAATAAATAACAGTCCTGATAAAAATATTAGCAAAGTTAAAAAGACATGTTAAATTCCCAATAATGAAAGAAATGCCACAGTAAATACAGAACTTCAACACAAAACAAAATGTTGGTACTTTAATGGAAGGGCTGAAGCTGCTGAGTTCTGGAGATAAAGACAGAGTGATAATGTCAGACGTTGTGCATCGAGAAGCACCTGTAGGCTTTGTACAAGACGTATTATTGCCAGTGATGGGTGGCTCCAATTCATTGTCCTGTGTGTTCTTTTTCACTTTTTTTTTTTTTTTAAGACATCTAGTGTTTGCTCTTTTGCCATCCTTTTATCAAGGAACTGGCTCCATATATAATCTTAGGTTACACAGTGCAATCCTGCTGCATTTGCATTATATGGCTGTTTTCTGTATAGTGCAGATGTTTCTTAGTCACACTTAACGGAGAAGATAAATGAGAAGTAGAAAGCTCTCATGGGATTTTAAACTGCTGTGACTTTTCTTCCTCTTCACCTTCCACTTGCCCCTTAGCAATAAGTTGTAGCAATAACTTATACAGAATGGTCCTCTGCATGGGACTGCCAAATTCTATAACGTCCTCACCCTAAAGAAAAATTGCCAGTCCCTCCTCCACCAGCACCAAAAGCCACAGAGGTCAGAGACACAGGTATTCCACAGCTTGTTGTGTACATGTATGTTAAGGTTATTTGTATCCAGCCGTGGGGAATCATGTACGAATAACTCAACTACTACATTAAAGGCTGACATCATTCTTTGATTTACCAGTCACAGATGGGCTAATTCACATTATAGCAATGTGCATTATAGCGGGACCAAATGTATCATATCCTTTATCTCTTTTATCGCTGTTTTTCCTCCCCATAGTTTCTAATGGCCCTGATCTCCATCTAGTGACTTACCTAAATTTATGTTGATCCCATCTTTCTAAGACTTCTGTTTCTGATAGATTATTTTAGGCCTTTAGATCTTTTTCCTACTGTGCACACAAATTTAATAATTATATCCCCCCAAACCCAGTTTAGAACATAATATAGGATAATTTTTTAACTAAAATTTTGGAACCTATAGTCTTTTGAATCAAATACTACTGAAGATTCTTAGTAAAAATTATGTTACCATTAAATCATAAAAAATAACTTCTACTGTTTGAATTTGGAAATTAAGGATAAACATAGTGTAATAAAGTTGGTCATTAAAATAAATATCACAAAGAAATATATTCTCATTAAAAATAAGCAAGCAGAGTTCAGTTTCAGTGTTGTGGGAT
This sequence comes from Furipterus horrens, assembly GCF_987537825.1. Taxonomy (NCBI): domain Eukaryota; kingdom Metazoa; phylum Chordata; class Mammalia; order Chiroptera; family Furipteridae; genus Furipterus; species Furipterus horrens. The sequence goes on along the minus strand of NW_028327174.1, from coordinate 173,947,623 downwards.
AATATAGGCCGTGTTGATCAATATTTTGTTTCTTTGGCATAGCACTGTCCATCTGAACGATTTACACTTTCAATCTTTGCTGAGGACCTGTCCCCGGGATCCTGGCATGGGGATAAGTGAAGCCTTTCAAGTGCTTTGAACAGGGTTAGAAATACTGGCCATTTGTGGAATCTGGTGGGTGATGGTATGGGGATACTCCTACGTATTTATTTGAAATATATTTGGGGCTTGTTCAATCTCTAACTGCCCTGATTTGCAACATATTCATTGGTATTGCTGATAATTCATTAGCTACACTAGTTAGAAATTGGGAAGATTCGCGTTTTTCTAATGCTGTGAGAAATTTTGGATTTGAAACAGTGGACTGTAGTGTCTGCTACTTAAAGTTATATATTTTATTTGTGGTAGCAAGCACCTTTGTAAAATGTTATGCTTGCTGAATCCTTAGACTTGCTATAAGTTCTTATCATTTGAACCTAATTTAGATGACCTACTAAAAATGTAACAAACTTTTTCATTAGCATTTAAAACAACTTTATTTATTTATTTACTTTAGGAAAGAGGGGAAGGGAGGGAGAAAGAGAGGGAGAGAAACATCAATGTGTGGTTGCCTCTCATGCACCCCCAACTGGGGACCTGGCCTGCAACCCAGGCACATGCCCTGACTAGCAACCGAACTGGGGTCTGCCTTTTGGAATTTGCTTTTTCCTCCTTTGAGATTCTTAACTAATGAAGCAATGTGGTTTGATTTTCTTTAAACAGGTGATGATGTAAAACCTAAAGATTACATTGTTGCTCTACAGCACCCCGTGACCACTGACATTAAGCATTCCATTAAAATGTTTGAGTTAACATTGGATGCACTTATCTCATTTAACAAGAGGACCCTAGTTCTGTTTCCAAATATTGATGCAGGTAATTGGACTTGGAAATGAAAGTATGCCACTTACCTTTCCAGTTGTATGTTTCTCTTATGTCTTCTTTTGACTGCCATTCTTATATTGCTCATTTTGTATTAAAGGCTGCTCTATTCTGAAATGTGTTCCAGTTTTCAAAGCATCACCAATTTTTGCAGTAGATTGACGAGGTTGTGATGTTTTTGTCAAGTCTAGTAGAAATTTAATAGGAAATAAATACTAAAAAAAAGACAAAAAAAAAAAAAACTTCCTAATCCCCATTCTAATTTTATGTTAAATCTCTTCCCCCCAATTTGCACTAGTAAGAAAATGCAGTAGATAAGAGACAAACCTTAGAGGTTGAAAGAGTATCTTTAAGAAAGTAATGACACCACTAACCACAGTAAAATAGCCATTATTATTATTTCTTGTTCTCTTATCATATTATCTGTACCTTAAAGTAATCTTGAGCTTAAATAATTCAGATCTAGAGTCCCTAGTTGATCGTCAAGCCTGCCTGATAGATCACCTACTGGTGGATGGTGCTGTAGGCTTTGGTGCTAGTGAGACTTTAACCATGTTAATGGGGATATGAGATACAAATGAGAAATGCCAGAGCGGGGCCTGACACCAAGGGATTGTCAAATATTGGTTATTATTAGCTGACACCACTCATTGCTGAGCTCTTAAGCACTTTGTGGTAAAAGAGGCAGGACCCCTTTGCTGCAATGTCCTGATGTCACCATCTTTCTCGGAAAGAATCCCTGTCTTAGTGTCTCTTGAATAATCTTTATTGTTAGGGGAAACAAAGTAGGGTGTTAACTGAGGGGGAAAAAATTAAGAACATATAACCCAGATTTTGTCCAGGTAATTTATCAGTACTTCAAAAATCTTAACATTTATTCTTTTATAAACCTTTAAACTTTTATATATAAATATTTTAATGTAATTTTACATCTCTCTTGTTCAGTATTCATTGTCAATGATACTCTGTAATATATTTTCCTAATTGTATATACTTTACATTAGAAATATTTTTCCCCTCTGAAAATAAAGGGTCCCGGGAATGCCTAAATCATGACTGCTACTCACCTCTCCTTCTCACAGAGTTTTTGATAAAATATACACAAGGAACAATAGGGAAATAAGAATCAAGGCATCACTTTCTCATCTGCTAGTGCCCAGTTCCCCAATGTAGAACTCTCTGGAAAACAGGATTAGTACCCATGGTTTAGGCTTAAGCCATAGAGAAGCCTTCAGCTGAGCCCAAATCTGACTCTTGGAATAGTAGCGCCTTCTGGCATTCCATGCACTACAATAATTATAGGTGGTGACTGGCATGCTCTAGCAGGGGAGAAGTGGCCTGGCCTGCGCTAAGGAATTAGACCCTGAGTCTATTACTTATCTCTCCAGATAGAGAAGGTTAAACTGAGAGAGAACACTGCACTCCCAGCTTCTGTTAAATCAGTAGCTGCTGCCCACTGGTGCATGCAGTGTGGTTGCTGTCCTGCCTTCTAACCAACCAGATGAGCAACTTTGTCTCCCCTGGTAGCTAGGAAAGGGTGAGCAGAGCTGCATGCAGAGAGGCATTAAATGTTGCCTCTCCCTCATATATCTCTAGCATTTTTTTAAATCATGCATTTAAAATAAGATGCCAGCCACAGTATCAGAATCTATCCATATTTTCTTGGAGCCTAGTCCACATCAGTGGGAGTGCTGTCTCATTGAGCTGTTGTCTGCTTGGTGTGTAGAGCCTGAGACCTTCCCATTGAGGAACTCCCAGCTTCAGAGATAGAGACCGCTGGCCTGTCTTGAACCTCTTAATTGTTTAAGGTGAAGGCTTTTACTGGAGCACTAATAAAAGGTATTTGCTTTGCTGAATGCTATTTGGAAAGTCCTAACTTCTGCTGTTTAAAGTTTCTAGATGAGCTGAAGTAGAGAGCTGACTGGATAATTTAGATATTCATCACTCATGAAAAAGTCAGCAGTTAAAATGACTGTTTCTTCAATAACTGTTAGGAGTCTCTATAGGAAGATTTCTTTAAGTGGGGCTACACTTGCCAGTGAAAATTGCTTATCATAAACTGTGTAACAATTGGTTCTTTTCATTTTCACAGGGAGCAAAGAGATGGTTCGAGTGATGCGGAAGAAAGGCATTGAGCACCATCCTAATTTCCGTGCAGTTAAACATGTCCCGTTTGACCAGTTTATACAGTTGGTTGCTCATGCTGGTTGTATGATTGGGAACAGCAGTTGTGGAGTACGAGAGGTTGGAGCTTTTGGAACACCTGTGATCAATCTAGGAACACGTCAGATTGGAAGAGAAACAGGTATCTACCTTTGCCTATATTTCAACTCACTAGGCTTAACACAAATGTATGAATTATTACAAGGTGTGCAAGTATTATCAACATGTAAGTGAATGAAGTTAATGACCAGTTGTAGCCTAAAATCTATAAATAGCACACAGTGATTACCAATTTTTTTTTAGGGCTCTTCTTACATTTTTTTAGCCTTTTTTTAAAGGTTTTATTTATTTATTTTTAGAGAGAGGAGAAGGGAGGGAGAAAGAGAGGGAGAGAAACACTGATTTGTGAGAGATACATTGATTCGTTGCCCCTCGCACGCCCCCAGCTGGGGACCTAGCCTTCAACCCAGGCATGTGCTCTGACTTGGAATCGAACCAGCAACCTTTTGGTTCACAAACCAGCACTTAATCCACTGAACCACACCAGCCAGGGCTCTATTTACATTTTTATTGTCTTTATAATATCAGTTAGAGCTGAGGGTTTCTTAGTTAATTGTGGTATTTAATAGCTGTGTTTAAGAGAGAATGTAGTTGAATGTGTTATCAGTATATGAATGCTAATCTTTCATTTTCTGGCCCTAGTACAGTCCTTTTAGTCCATACTTTAGAGCATGGCAATTCTAAGGAAGATGCCCCCTTAACTAAAGTATAGGTAGGGTTATTATTAATGAATCTGCTAACTGAGTTTATCCTATTATTAACATTAGTCCAAGTTCTAATACTATCTACATGCAAATATATTTCTGTAGCTAATGGGAAAATGTATGTGGTTCATAGAAAAAGAACTGGACTAGAATCAAGGAGATTACTTCCAGCTCTTTCTCCTGTTCTTCATAATTGCCACCCTAACTTTGTATTATCTTTAGAGTTTCATTCCCAAAGTATTATTTTGTTTCCTACTTCACAGAGAAAATGGAAGCCATCATATGAAAATTCTTTGGGGGGCGGGGGGGTAAAAAAGGTGACGGGATTAAGAAGTACAAACAGGTAGTTACAGAATAGTCATGGGGATGTAAATTATAGCATAAGGAATGGAGTAGCCAAAGAACATATATGTATGACCCATGGACATAGACAATGGTGTGGGGATTGCCTGAGGGAGAGGGGTTGGATAGAGGGGAGCAAAGGGGGGGAAACTGTAATAGCATAAACAATAAAATATTTTATTCTTTCAACTTAATTAATTCATTAAGAAAATAATAAGCACCTACTGTGTGCTAGGCACTGCAATTCAGGAGTAAACTAGTCTAAAAATGGCTGAGCTGTCATGTAACTTCCATTCTAGTGGGAAGAGAGATCGATGATAGACAAAAAAATAATAATTCCGGTTGTGTGCTGTCCAGATTATAATACAAGGTAATGTGTGGGCTACATTAGATTGGATAAGAGAAGGCCTCTTTTAGGAGATGACACTTAAAGCTGAGATATGAATGACAAGGAATTAGCTATATGAAGATCAGGGAGAAGCAGAGGAAAAAACCACTGTGGAGACCCTAAGAAAGGAACAAGCTTAATGTATCTGAGAAACAGAAGGGTCAGTGCAGCTGTAGAGTACTGGGCAAGAAGAGTGGATACAAGATGATGTTAGAGGAGGAGGTAGATCTAAGCCAGGGTAAATAATTTGGTTTTCTTTCTAAGTATGTTAGAAAGCCATTTAACACAGTATTTTCCTGTGTTTTGGAAAGATCATCTGGCAGCTATTTGGAGAGTGGAATGTGGTGGCAGGAGTGGAAGCAGGGAGACAAGTTAAGAGGCTTTCAGTTCATGTGAGAGATGATAGTGGCTCAGACTATGTGGTAGTATTACAGGTGCAGAAATGTTCGATTTGGGGTTTGTTGAAGTACTTGCTGTTACTTGGATATGAGCTGTGAAAGGAAGAAAGGAATCAACAGTAACTCCTGAATCAGGTGTACTCTTTCCTGATATGCGGGAAACTGAGGAAGGAGCATATTTGGGAGGGGTGGAATTAAGAGTTCTCTAATGGCCATGTAAAGTTTGAGAAGCCTATTAGATATCAAAGTGAAGATTGCCTCTAAGCAGCTAGATAGTTCCAGGGAGAGTTAGAGTTGAAGATATAAGAGGGATTGGCATATGGGATGGTATTTAGCTAAGCTATCAGTTCAGCTGCTTTAACAGAAACACCCCAAAATAATAGTGCCTTAAATAAGTTAGATTTTTTTTTGTTTGTTTCTTACTGGTATGGTAGAGACTTAGTCTCTATCTATCTTGCTGCCAAGTTCACATTTTAGCCATTGGGAAGGGAGGAAGGGGAAGATGTCCTTCCCTTTTAAAAGCATAACATGGAAGGTACAAATATTTCTTTACACATCCTATCAGAACATAGTCACATGGCCACATCTAGCTGCAAGGGAGGCTGAAGAGTATATTCTTTTAGCTATATAAACTAGTAAATTCTGTTACTAGTTCAGGGAAAGGATATTGAGAATAATGGCATTCTGTTAGAGATGATATTTAAAACCAAGGGACCAAATGAAATTACCCAGGGAGAACATATAAATAGGGAAAAGAATGGAGCCCAGCACCAGTCGTAGGAGCTCGTCAACATTTAGTTCTGGTGAGGAAGGGAAAGCCCATCAAGGAAGAGTGAAAAGGAAAACAATGAAGTTGGAGAAAACCAGGAGTGTGGTATCATTAAAGCCCAGAAAAGAGTGTCTCCAGAAGATGGTATTGAAGATGGAAGGAAATATGCAACATTTTTGTCATATCGTGCTTTATTATTTCAAGAAAGGTAAAAATGCAAGTGAAACACAAAAAAAGATTTGTGCAATGTCTAGGGAAGGTGCTGTGACTGATCGAATGTGTCAAAAGTGGTTTGCAAAGTTTCGTGCAGATTTCTTGCTGGATGATGCTCCACAGTTGGGTAGACCAGTTGAAGTTGATAGTGATCAAATTGAGACATTAATTGAGAACAATTAATGTTATACCATGTGGGAGACAGCCGACATACTAAAAATATCCATTATCAATTAAGTTACTGGTAAAAATGAAAAATATGTCTTTTGTTTTACAGAAAAAAAACCTTACAGACTTTTTGGCCAACCCAATAGATTAATCCACCTTACTTTTTCAATAAATATACAAAACTTAATTCATTTTCTTTGGTAATGAAGGACCCTAGTTCCCTTAAGTATTTGCTATATGGAAATCTTGCTGAGAGTGCTTTGAAAGGTATACAGTAGCAACATTGATGTCTCTCTAAAAGAAGAAGACTTATTTGAAGTCCTCTGGGTTTCAGGGATAATTATGAGCATAACACATTGCTAATTTCTTTACTCTTTGGATATTGCCACTTCTGAATCATTGTATTGTGTCACTGGATTTACCTAGGGGAGAATGTCCTTCATGTCCGGGATGCTGATACCCAAGACAAAATATTGCAAGCGCTGCACCTTCAGTTTGGTAAACAGTACCCTTGGTGAGTACATCCCTCTTTTTAAAAGCACTTTAAAAGAGGAGCTGCCTTGGGTACCATTTCCAAGCTGTGATCACTGTTTCACCGTCCTAACAGGGCTCCCTGGTGGTGGGACAAAGCTTGCTAACATACCCGTATTATTCTACCAAGGGTTCTGAAGGAGAATAAATTTTTTATTTGTCTCAATTAACATAGCTATAAAATACTTCTTTAGCCTACTTTGAATTTCCGTAAGTATTAGAAAATAATATAACTGATTTTCTTTTAAAATAGTTTAGTTCAGCATTTTAATTTAGACTGTCCTCCTTTCTATTTCCAATTAATGAGATTTTCCTGTATTTGAATGTTTTTTCCTGAAAATAACTTTTCCCCCATGAAGGTAAAGATACAAACTAAAAAACAAAAACAAAAACAAAAAAAAATCATTGTCTCAAACTATGTTACATTCTGAAATTGGCTTAAGAAAGACGTTTTTTCTTTGTTAATACGGGCACTTATTTAATGGTATCTCAGGCTGGGAAACAGTTGTACTTCAGTCAACAATGGAATTAAACAATGCATGAGTGATAAAAAGCTACTTATTTACTATGTGCTGAAGAGATCAAGATGTTGTTATTTTAAAAGGAAAAAGTACAAACTATTACCTCAGGTCTGAGATTCCATTAATACCATGTCCTCAATGTCATTTAGCTTGTAAGAGAGAAGAATTTAATTTGACTTTTTGGATATTGCAGTTCAAAGATATATGGTGACGGAAATGCTGTTCCAAGGATTTTGAAGTTTCTCAAATCTATTGATCTTCAAGAGCCACTACAAAAGAAATTCTGCTTTCCTCCTGTGAAGGACAATATCTCTCAAGACATTGACCATATTCTTGAAACTCTGAGTGCTTTGGCTGTTGATCTCGGTGGGACGAACCTCCGAGTTGCAATAGTTAGCATGAAGGTAAAAGAACTCCTAAGGTCTTAATTTTCTATCTCATACAAGTAATTAATTTTATAAAAGTATGGTTGGCAGGTAGGACTAGAAACACACATGAAAGCTTGTAATCATTTGCCCACGGTATTCTTTTTTGATCCATTACAATGTTTGTCTCATTATTTCACTAATTATTAACATTTCAAAGAAGTAAAATTCTCAGGGAAGCCAAGTGAGGACACTTGAGTTGACAGTGGGAGACCCCCAGGCTCAAGAGGGCTTTTGCCACCCAGGAGACCTGAAATTCTGTACTTGGTCAACAGCATGGATTGTGGAGTATGTTGATTACTTCCTACCTGGGGAGGTGTGCGCGAATGTGAGGGGGAGTGTATCTCCTCGACACCATGATTTTGGCTGAGTATAGCATGCCTTCAATCCCTTAACCAACCCATCACTGCAGTGTTGACAGAAGATGAAAGAGCCTTCATAAAAACACCAAAGTGCCCATGTTAAAATGCTCTCTAATGCTTTAACAAGAAAAATCTTTGTTTGAAATACTGTCAATATATAGTTTCAGGAGTTCATTAGAAATAGCAAAGATTTTAAACACAGAGTTATTTAGGTCAGTAAAGAAAAGCAAACCAAAATATAATATTTTTAAGAGAAGCCAAAAGACCTTCTTTATTAATACACTTTGCAAAGTATTAATAGAATATTTTCCTCCATAAGATATATCCCATATCAGTGGCCAACGCCTCTTATGGTAAAAATTCTAGAGGCATTATTACTACAATCAAGAGGAAAGGAACGATTTCTATAACATTATTGGATGTAATTTTGGAAGTTATGAAGGGTATAAAGCATGGAACAAACAACAAAATGGATGTATGTGGACAGGGTAAAATAAAAAATGTTATAGGCAATGTGAATAAACAAATGTTATAGAATTAATAAGACAGTTGAGTAAAATGGCTAAATGTGATAAATATATAAATACAAATAACCTTCTATTTATATAAAATTGTAGGCAAAGATTTTAGTTTTCCTTTAGGTGTTTGTTAACCCTGATTGCACAATAGCATTATCTGGAAGCTTTAGAAAACATATACAGATACCTGGCTCCCACACCAGACTGATTAAATTGGAATCTCTGGGGGTGGAGGCCAGGGACCAATATTTTGTTCAAAGCTGCCCAGATAAGAAGTGAAGGCTGAGAATCACAACTTTGGATTATTTTTAATGGCAGTCATTAGTGACAACTTTAACCTTCGTAAATGTATAAAACTCCATTAATAACAGAAGAATGCAAGAAGAGATCCTATTCAAAACAATGCAACAAAAGCTTCGAGGAATAATCTAAACCAGACAACTATGTGTCCTATATAAAGAAAATTATAAAACTTCACTGTAAAATGTAAAGGCTTGAAAAATATCCTGATGGGAATGCTGTTTTTTAAATGTCAGCACTTTCCAAATTGAATTATAAATTTAACATAATTTTTAAAAGTTTAATAACATTATTGTGAAATTTACTTAAAATAATGCCCAAGTGAAAAGAACATAGAAAAATTTTTAAAAGAATAATTAGTCCTGGCTGGTGTGGCTCAGTGGATTGAGCGCCAGCCTGTGAACCTAAAGGTCGCTGGTTCAATTCCCAGTCAGGGCACATGCTTGGGTTGTGGGCCAGGTCCCCAGCTGGGGGTGTGCAAGAGGCAACTGGTTGATGTATCACATTGATGTTTCTCTCCCTCCCTTCCCCTCTCTAAAACTAAATAATAAAAAATAAATTCTTTGAAAAAAAATAATTAGGAGGGACTATTCCTGATTGGTATTAAAATTTAACACAAGATACAGTAATTTAAGCATCATGGTATCATACAATTATTGGCTTCAGTTATGGGAGATGATTAAAGCTTAAGTACTTAGGATATTTACTTAGTTGCCTCAGTATTTAACCAGGGAAAATCTGTCAACCTGCAAGAGTAAAATATGACCTTTAAGACTCAGATTAGCCAACATTGACCTTATGCTTAAGAGAGGGGCCTATCTGGTTGGCCCTGGAGTTGTCATTGCTCCGATAGCCCTATGCCAGAAGGGCTTCTCAGGAAATGGCGTGGGTGAATCCTAGGGCTGGCCCGAGCCAGGCGGTGACTCCCTTCTGAAGCAGTCATCTAAATCTGTAGTACCAGCCTATGGCAGTGTGTGACTTACCATGAAAAAGGCCCAAAGACTCACTGTGTGTGCTCCTTAGCTAAGACCAGTGAAACACATGGTGTTGTTTCTTTCTCTTTTAGGGTGAAATAGTTAAGAAGTATACTCAGTTCAATCCTAAAACTTATGAAGAGAGGATTAATTTAATCCTACAGATGTGTGTAGAAGCTGCAGCAGAAGCTGTAAAACTGAACTGCAGAATTTTGGGAGTAGGTAAGATTATGAAGTACATATCCAAGAAATGTTCATTTTTATGCACAAAATGTACTGAGTTCCACTGCAGGACTGAACACCGCACCGCCCTGTATATGGATGACTCCAGGTGCTATCTGTGGGCCCCGAGCAAGAGGTCTTCCCAGGACAGCGGCAAGCATCGATAGGACTGTATAGATGGGAGCTACAGATTTAGTTCAAAACTGCTTGTCATTTTCTTGCAGTCCTTGGTAATGTTTGTCTTAGGATATGTAGGCTGAATTAACATGTGCTCCAAGACTCCAAAGCTGGCATACTTTTCTAAGATTGCTAATTAGAATTATTTCCCTTGTGTTTGTGGTGGAGCTCAGGTGTTTCCACAGGTGGCCGTGTAAATCCTCGGGAAGGAGTTGTGCTGCATTCAACCAAACTGATTCAAGAATGGAACTCTGTGGACCTCAGGACTCCCCTGTCTGACACTTTGCATCTGCCCGTGTGGGTAGACAATGATGGCAACTGTGCCGCCATGGCGGAAAGGAAATTTGGCCAAGGAAAGGGCCTGGAGAACTTTGTGACACTTATCACAGGCACAGGTAAAGGAGAGAAGGCTGCTTCTGGAGCTAGAGTGTGCATTGGGGCACACCTTTAACCCTCTGACGGGCAGTTTACAGCTGGGCTTTAGCCTGAAGGCGAGCCGCACGAGAGAGCTGAGGGTCTGCTCAGGTCCTTTCTGAGCATGTAAGTGGCCTTCTAAAAGCTTCTCGTTCCCCAGCTTTTCCTGCCAGTCTTTTTGGTTAGTATATCGTTTGCCCCCACTGTTACCCATTTCCCTAAGGAGCAGACTAATTAATATATTCTGCCTTCAGTGTTTTTGACAAGTACAAGTACACCTTGGGCAGCCCCCTGAACCCTGGGAGAGTTCTGAGGTAGGTGAGATAAAGCCAAGCCCTTTGAGCTGGTCTAAACAGACCACCACAATTCTTTGAGAATAAGGTTAGTTTAGCTCCCCCTAGTGATGCCACCTGGACTAGGAATGTGCACTGCTGTTCAAGGCCACTGCCAGTTTGTGGGGAGGAGAAGGTGATGATGGGACCAGAAAATGCCAGAAAGCTCTTACTAATTTTCAGTTGTTTTTCTTTTGAGTTAAGCATTCCCCCTGGTTGTTGCAAACTGTTTGGTTAGTTTTCAGAGTTCCAAAAAAGTTGATTCTGATATTTTTTTGCCAGTTTACTTATTGCTTTAGTGGAGGGATGGACTTTTGGAGTCTCCTCCTCTGCCATTTTTGCTGCCGTCCCAGTTTGTTTTTTAAATGAGGAAACAGCCTCTGCTCATACATGGCCAAGCCAGCATTTGATCCTAGATATGCCGAACTTCAAAACTCATGTGTTCTTAAATTCTACATTGTACTACCTCCCCGCTAAGCTCATATACTTCTTCTCTGTGTGTGGGACACAGTTTTAGCAAGCTTGGCTGTCATTTCCTGCCGCAGAGCAGTTAATGAGCTGCCAATGAGAGGGGCGGGGGTGGAGGAGTAGATACCACAAGAAGTAATAGGCAGTAGGAAAACTAAAAAGCAGAGTCTGCTAAGGCAAGATGCCCTTTACTCCTTAATGACTCTAGAACTCTGTAACAAGACAGCCATTGATATTCATAATTACTGAAGCATAGATTTTTAGGCATGATGGTATTAAGAAGAGGCAAAATCTTATTTCATACTGTTTAAGAAAGCAGGAGGTATCTGATACCTTAGAAAAATTGTCTTCCCCAGAGCAGGGCCTAAGACAGGAATTTAGGTGTAGGCATTTTATTTGGGCAGTGACCCTGAGAGGCAGGAGTGAGGGAGTGGGCAGGAGTGAGGGAGTGGGCAGGAGTGAGGGAGTCGGCAGAGTGGGACAGAGGAGAAGAGCCATTAGAGGATACATTATCAAAGTTGCCTTGAGGGCAGTGGGGCCTGAAATCTACCAAAACCTCCCCAAAAGCCTGCAGAATACCATCCAGTATTGTCCACTTGGATCTGCTGGCTCCTGTCTTGCCTTGGTTGAGGGTTGCATCTGGGCACTGTGTTTACATGGCTGACTAAGCTCTCTGGTGTTGGAGAAAGCCTTGGTGAGAGCAGTGGGCAGTGTGGACTTGAGGTGGTACAGTCAGCATAAGGTGAGGCTGGGCTTGCACAGGCCTGTTCTCTACAGCTGTGGTTGAAATCACGCCGAGCCAAGCAGACACAACACAGGGTATCAGAGGATCTGCTAAAATTATTTCCGTCCAAAATGATTCCAAATAAAGTTTTGGTACTTAGTAAGTTTCAGCTATCTAGGAATTAAGCATTATATAGGACCTCATGTTCTAAGGCTTCTCTTAACAGATGAGGCATTGCCATATCAGTTTTCTGTTTCAAATGAAGAGCCACCTCAACGATTGCTGTTTCTCACTATAGGAATTGGTGGAGGAATCATCCATCAGCATGAATTGATCCACGGAAGCTCCTTCTGTGCGGCAGAACTTGGCCATCTCATTGTGTCTCTAGATGGGCCTGATTGTTCCTGTGGAAGCCATGGCTGTATTGAAGCGTATGCTTCTGGAATGGCCTTGCAGAAGGAAGCAAAAAAGCTACATGATGGTTGGTTTCTTTCTCCTGAGGAACTAAATAGCCAAATGGTAGAAAAGTATTTCAAAGCAGATATTCTGGAGAGCGGAACAGTGAAGCCAGAACTTTTAACCTTTTCTCTGACTAGAAGAAAAGGAGGCTCTCATACTGAAGCTCCAGTCTCCTTGGTCCTGACCTATATTAACATTCTTCCTCTCCAGTGATGGAAATGGACAGAGGCTCCGGGATAGTGGGGAAGATTTCTTTCATTTTTGTTTTCCCATCCCCTAGCACAGGATAGGTACTTAATGCACATTTTAATGAATTAATTGGAGGAACATATTACACTTCTTGAACTCTAAAAGCTCTATTTGAATTAAAGCTGTTTCTGGATGTTATCAAAGTCAGGATGGTTTCAGTCTAAAGCACAAGGGAGTCATTTAATATCATGACATAATGTCTCCAGTGTAGTGATGATGGCCAAGAAATGCTTATAAGGACGCCAGTGTTCCCTCCCACTCTCTCCATACAGTGAAAGGAGAATTAGGGTACTGTTCTCAGAGGTCAAGGGTCAGAGGGTAAACAGAACTAATGAGGCAAGTTTGGATGAGCAAAGGAACATGTCCAAGCTTGGGAAAGAGTGGTGTCAATGCATGAAGGGCAGAGTATAATGTAAGAGGTAAGACAGAATCAGCAGTAATGGAGAAACCACTGAAAAATTTTAGGGGTCCCAGGCTGATGTGGCTCAATGGATGGAGTACCAGCTTGCGAACCAAAGGGTCGCTGGTTCAGTTCCCAGTCAGGGCACATGCCTGGGTTGTGGGCCAGCTTGGGGGCATGCAAGAGGCAACTGAGCAATGTTTCTCTTGCACATCAATGTTTCTCTCCCTCTCTGCCTCCCTCCTTTCCCCCCTTTCTAAAAATAAATTTTTAAAAAGAAAAATTTTAGGGGAAAGATACAGTCAGATCTGAATTTTAGATTCTTCACTGAACTGTAACTTTTTGTTTTCTGGGAAGAAAATGGTAGTTGAATGGAGGGTGCCTTTAAATGGGACAGTTCTATAGTGGCTTCCAATTTTCTGGTTCGACAAGTTAGGGTTGGGAATGTAAGATGAGGAACAGGTTTTGATGGCAGAGGGACAGCCATATGCAGGTGGAAATGCATAGGAGGCAGCTGGCTCCAGGGGTGTGATGCTCAGGATGACTAGGCTCGAGGGAGGGAGGGATCTGGGAATCAGCATTGAAGTGGTAGTTAAAGCTCTGAAAGAGATTTGGAATGAGGCAAGAGTCAAGAATGGAATCCTGCAAAACGGCATTTGAGGATGGGAGGAAAACCAGGGAAGGGTCAAGTCACAGAAGCCGAAAAGGGAAGAGTGTTTCAGGGAGGGTGTAGTAGGTAGTGTCAAATGCTGCGTATAAGTAAGAGAAAATCAGAAGCGTTCGCTGGCTTTGGCCATGAAGACATTATTTGAAGCCCTGAAAAGTGTTTTTCACACTTGATTTTATCATCACTCCCCACAATGAGCCTGTTTAGGTGTTTTTTTTCTAATTATCTCACCTTGTGAAACTAATACCACTGATGTTTTCTGTTTACGTACTGTCTATATAAAAACTTTTTTTTTTTGCCCCCAAGAATCAACTTTTCCCTTTAGGGGAAAATGCCTATCTTAAAGTTCAGTCAGACAGTGGGGGCCGAATCCTAACCACACTGAGGGAAGAAGTGGACTCTGTCAGCATGTACTGATGGAAAGGAGACAGTGGGAATGGAAGCTAAGACTGAGAAGGAGGCAGATCAGTCTGGGCTGATGACTGGTACAGGGAGGGGCAGAAAGGCAAGGACTACAGATAACAAATCCCTACTTATTACAGTATTCCCTCACTTATCGCGGGTATTACATTCTAGATCACCACCACCCCGCAATAGGTGAAAATCCACAAAGTAGGAACCTTCCATTTTAGTATTTATATATATTTTAAGGCTTTATAAACCCTTCCCACATACTTATAAACCGTTTCCAGTCCCTTATTAACCTTTCCCACTCCCTCATTAACCTTTTCCACACTTTTATAAACACTACTTATGTTCTTAAACATATTCTACACTTAAACCTACGTAACTTTAACAACATACGTATACAGCACCGCAAAATCCCACGATATAGCGAAAAATCCACAATAAATAATTAAATATATTTTTTAAAGTCCTGCGACAGTGAGGCCGCGATAAGTGAACCACGATATAGAGAGGGACTACTGTATTTAGCATTTACTTTGGCCCACACTTAACTAAGTACTTTATGGTCCATTATGTCACTTAGTCCCTAAAATAATCCTGCTAGGGTACATTTTATTATATTATTACCCAGTCTCCCAGAGAAGAGAAACGTGGAGGTGATGGGACATGGGCGGGTTTTGTGCAGCTTGTAATGACAACTGGCAGCTGAACCAGGTGTGTCTGTTCCTTAGGCGCTGTGCATTCCTGCCACAGGGTGTGCGGCATTGGCAAGTAAGGCCACGTTGCATTTGGGCTGGATAGGGAAGGAGATGAACACAGAGGAGTCTGATAGTTTAGGCGAGGGCAACACTTCAAGGACACTGCTTCACGTGAAAGTGAGAAGTGCGGGAGCTAGAGGGGTGAGCAGGAGGTTCTGGTCAGAACTGAGGATTTTCCAGTTAGGGCAATGTATATGGATGTTTATGAATGATGAGCTTTGCAAATGTGAAAAGAAAATATTGTCTTCCTACTTGGGGGCTCGCTGCCCCCTGGCATAATTGTAAACTTGGCCTCCCCACAGGGCTGCCACAGCTCATTAACTACTGCTTCTCCTTCTTACCTCTGCTCAAACAGAAGACCTGCTCTTGGTGGAAGGGATGTCAGTACCAAAAGATGAAGCTGTGGGTGCACTCCATCTTATCCAAGCTGCGAAACTTGGCAATGTGAAGGCCCAGAGCATCTTGAGAACAGGTGAGTGTCAGCTCCTGGCAGCTCTACCACAGGGGGACAGGCCCTCAGACCACCCAGGGCTTCCTCAGATGCCCAGCTTCCCTCAGGACTGGCACTTTGGAGGGTTTATTCAGAGGTATGTTTCCTGCCTACTGAGAGAAAAAAAGGGAATTGCCTTCAAGGTATTTGGCAGCATTGCCTTTTAAAGTTTTTTTTTGTTGTTGTTGTTGTTTAGTTTTACAACTATGATAAAATGACCTGTTTATTTTATAGGACATTTAGAGAAATATGAGAGGAAGGATGTGTCAAAGAGTTTTACTTCTCAGAGGTATCAACTACTAACATTTCCTTCCAGTATTTCTATTTTTTTAATCGTCGTCGTCGGCAGCCATCCGTCTCGAGAGACGATGGTGTAGCTTCTCAAGAGTCTATCTGCACCACCGAGAATGGCTGTGCAGTCCGACTCGGGAGTGACACGGTATCTGTCTCCTCCCGTGTCGAATCGACATCTTGCGATGACGCTGGAGTGTCCTCTCCAGTGAAGCTGAAGCTACAGAGCCTGGGCAGGGTGATATGGAGGGTCTGCTGTTGCCCATGCAGCAGACCTCCCCTCTCTTCGCAGCTGAAGGGTCCAAGGGAAAGACGGAGTCAATACAGCTTGGCTTCAGGTGCGCCGCAGGAGTTGCCGGTGTTGACTACAACGTCGAACCGCCTTAGGGACTCCGGCTCCAGATTTTCTGTCGGGGTTTACTCCCTTAGCCTTTCCCCTGAAGAGGTATGCCGCAAGGCAGCGGAGGTTTTTTGGAGTCAGAGTTTTCCTTCTCTGATGTGCCCTGACTGGAAGATCGAACCAGCGACACTTAGCTCGCAGGCCGACGCTCAATCCACTGAGCCAAACCAGCCAGGGTCATTTTTTTTTAATAGTTGAGGTCATATAGTACAGTATATGCAGTTTTATACCCAGCTTTTTTCTTTTCAAAGTATCCCATGATCATTTTCTTCTATTGGGAATAAATCATGAACAGCTTTAAAAGTACTGCTTCTGGTTATAAGGTGTGAATGTTCCTGGCTGCTGGCTCTTTTCCACCTTCCCCTTAGGCACTTTTGATTTGGTTCCCTTCCTGAAACTTCTTTGTTGTTTTCCTGTAGCTGGAACAGCTTTGGGTCTTGGGGTTGTGAACATCCTCCACACTGTGAATCCTTCCCTTGTGATCCTCTCTGGAATCCTAGCCAGTCACTACATCCACACTGTCAAAGACGTCATCCGCCAGCAAGCCTTGCCCTCGGTTCAGGACGTGGACGTGGTGGTTTCAGATCTGGTGGATCCTGCCCTGCTCGGTGCCGCCAGCATGGTCCTGGACTACACAACCCGCAGGATCTACTAGGCTTCCCAATAGTGGACATGGACCGAAACGCAAGAGCTCCTTAACAGAATCAGGTCATCTTTTAGATGTGTATTTCTTAAAAAGCAAATTTGATTATTTAAATTTGATATTTAGCAGGTGACTTTGGCAGAGAAGTCTGTGCTTTTAGACTCCTCTTCCAAAGTCACCTTTCCCAACCCCCATTTTTGTAGACGCTGCTCTTTCTTGGGTCATTTCAGCTCAAACCCTACAAATACCACTCAGTTTTCTGTGCCAAAAGGAGCTGCAATAGCCTTTGGCCTCTGCCTGCTAGATGTGCCGCTCAGACCTGCAGGCCTTGCTTGGGAATGTGACCTTGATACTGGAGTTTGGATTAATCCTTCCTCCTGACCCTATACTTAAGATGGCAAAAAGGGATCTAGTCAGGAAACAGAAGGAAATCTCACCATGAAACGCTTAAGTGAACTTTTTAAAGTGCCCAGTTTGAAAAACTTCTATATATGCACCTATGAAACAATTACCACAATCATGACATTGGACACAACTGTCACCCCCCACCCTGCCCTGCAAAGTTACTTGTTACTATTCTCATAGAACCTTGAGAAACTTTAGACCAGGGATCTGAATTACAGTGGCCTTAGTGACCTTGGGCTTATCTTCTTAAGGACAGCTGAGAAGCCACTAGGATTTACAGCCTCTGAAAGGAGATTAACTGTCCCAAAGGATTTTTGCTGATAAGTAGACACCTCTCCCTTCAGTAACTTTTCATACTACATTGAATATGGCCCTGGAGTGTCTATTAAGATAAACTGTGTGTCAGACCTAGAGCCCACATCTGTGAACGTGGTTTCTGGCTAAGATTCCATGCTTTCGCTGCTGTCAAGATACAAAGGCCAAGGTTCTTGCTGTCAATTGCAACCTGGAAGAAAAACTAACAGCCACCATTTATTAAGTGCCTACTGTGTGCCAGGCTCTGAATTAGGTCCACCTTAATACATTATTCTAAATTTTCACAACCTGTGACATAGGTGTTTTAGTTCTCAGTTTATAGACCTTCCAACTGTCTTAGTGTTTAAACATACCTAAAGCTATGTCTTTAGTGGATCTGAGACAGGGTTTGATCCCAGATCCCTCTGCTTTTTCTGCTAAGCCACACAACCTCTCATATCAAAAATTTTCAAAATGTGAATGTACTCTTTACTGCAGACTATCAAAAGCTTTATTTAATAAGAATATCTCATTAGTAATGACTTGGTTTATCCACTATCTGTAAGAAGCTAATTTAATCAAATATTCAATGCTGTGTACATTTTGCCAGTATAGGATTTAGACTAGTGATAGGTTTTATGGATACTTTTTTAGATAATCTAAAAAAACATATGCATTATGTTTTTCAGATTAAGAGAACCTCATGGTTTCTACAATATAGTTTCAGTATTAGTATATAAAATAAAGTGAAGGAATCAATATTACATTTGTACTTCCTTCCTGATGCGTTAATATAAAAGGATAGGTTGGCTGATTCTTAGAACTCTACCAGCCCTGAAATAATCTCCAGGTTCTGGTTCTTGTTGAAACATTCCTGGTGGTTCCTGGGAGGGAAGTTAGTCTGCTCGGCCATCAGTGTCTGAGGCAAGATGGTATACTGTGAAGGGGCATCAGTTGTTACTTGGTGAAATCTGTAACCACTCTGTACACCAGACAACTGCATTGCTACCCAAATATATGAAGGATGATGGTACTGAACCTAAAACCAAATCTTACTTTTTATTAAGTTCATAGGAAGACTAATATATTCCAACATAATTATTACATATGGTTAATAATCAATCTTAACTTATTTTAATGTAAATATTTTTGTTACTGAGCCAAATTCTAAAGAAAAAATAAATATATTTCCTTGCGGGGATCCTAGCACTTTTGTTTTGTTCTTAAATTAACTCACTAGTTAAAAGCATTTCCCTTCCCAGAAGAGATTTATATTGTTGCATTGCTTACTTTTTGAAGGTCATGTAACTTCTTTAAGGCATCTAATATTGATTTAACAAACAAAAAAACCCTTTGATAATATAAAGAATTATGTAATATTTTACAGAATTTTTTCTTGTGACAAGAACTTCTAAGATCTACTCTCAGCAACGTTCAAATACGTGATAATCATGCTATATATTACATCCCATGAATTACTTATTTTATAACTGGAAATTTGTCCCTTTTGGCTCTCTTCACCCATTTCACTACCATCCACTGTCCCCCTTCTGGCAACCATCAATCCATTTTCTGTATATATGAGCTTGGTTTATTGTGTGTGTGTGTGTGTGTTTTAAGGTTCCACAGGTGAGATCAGACAGTACCTGTCTTTCTCTAATTTATTTCACTTAGCATAATACCCTGAAGGTCCATCGATGTTGTTGCAAATGGCAAGATTGCATTTTTATGGATGAATAATCCATTACACACACACACCACCACCACCACCCACCCACCCACCCACCCAAATTTCTTTCTCTGTTCATCTGTTGATGGACACTTAGATTGTTTCCATATCTTGGCTATTGTAAATAATGAGGCAAACACAGGGTGCATGTATCTTTTAAGGGTTTTTGTTTTCTTCAAATACTCAGAAGCAGAACTGCTGGGTCTTACGATTGCTGTTTTTAATTTTTTGAGGCAACTCTGTACTGTTTTCCACAGTGGCTGCACCACTTTACATTCTCACCAACAGTGCATGGGGTTCTTTGCTCCACATCCTTGCTAACACTCTTGTTTCTTGTCTTTTTGATAACAGCTCTTCTAACAGGTGTGAGGTTTTGATTTTGCATTTCCCTGATTAGTGACATTGAGCATCTTTTTATGTACCTGTTGGCCATCTGTATGTCTCCTTTGGAAAAATATTTATTCAGATTCTCTGTCCATTTTTTAATCATATTGGGTTTGTTTTTTTTTTGCTATTGAATTGTATGAGTTCTTTATACCTAAATTTGGATATTAACTCTTATCAGATATGATTTGCAGATATTTTCTCCCATTCAGTAGGATGCCCTTTTATCTTCTTGATGGTTTCCTTTGCCATGTGGAAGCTTTTAAGTTTGGATTGTAGTTCCCCCGTGTTTAGTTTTGCTTTTGTGGTCTTTGATTTTGGGTCAAATCCAAAAAGTCATCACTGAGACAGATGTCAAGGAGCTTACTACTGCCTGCTTTCTAGTTCTGTGGTTTCAAGTCTTACATTCAAGTCATTAATCCATTTTGAGTTAATTTTTGTGGTGTATAGTTTAAGATCATGGTCGTTTCATTCTTTTGTATAAGGCTCTCCAGTTTTCTTGATTGTATACTCTTGGCTCCTTTGTTGTAAATTATTTGACCATATATGTGTAGGTTTATTTCTGGGCTTTCTATTCTGTTCCATTAATGTGTCTATTTTTATGCCAGTACCATACTGTTTTGATTACAATGGCTTTGTAATATAGTCGGAAATCAGGAAGCGTGATGTCTCCAGCTTTCTTCTTTCTCAAGACCACTTTGGCTATTCAGGATCTTTGGTGGTTCCATGTAAATTTTAGAATTGTTCTATATCTGTGGAAAAAAATGCCAGTGGAATTTTGATAGGAATTTCATTGAATCTGAAAGAATGCTTTGAGTAGTGTGGACACTTTAACATTAATTCCTTCAGTCCATGAGCACAGAATATTTTGCCATTTATTTGTCTTCAGCTTCTTTCACCAACTTGATAGTTTTCGATGTATAGGTCTTTTACCACCTTGATTAAATTTATTCCTAGGTATTTTATTCTTTTTAATGCATTTGTAAATGGGATTGTTTTCTTCTCTGGTAGTTCATTATTAATGGAAACACAGTTCTGTATATTGATTTTGTACCTGCAACTTTACTGAATTCATTTATTCTAACTTTTTTGGTGGAGCCTTTAGGGTTTTCTGTACATATCATGTCATTTGCAAGTAGTGACAGTTTTAGTTATTCCTTTCCAATTTAGATTCCTTTTATTTATTTTCTTGCCAGATTGTTCTATGAATTCCAGTACTATGTTAACATTTAAAATTTGACATAAAAAAGCAAAGTGGGTCCAGGAAACAGGTTTGAAACTAAGTGCTGAGCACTCAGAGTCCCTGGGACCAACTCCCTCCTTTTTATGTAGCCCCATGTGGGTAATGGAGGTTTTAGAAGCAATCCTTGTCACAAACTACCTCAAAATTTGAGGCTTAAACAGTAATTGTTTTCTCTCATGGTTTCTATGGGTCAGAAATTTGGAAAGACTCTACTTGGCAATCCTGATGCAGTGTCTGATGTACTTAGTCAGTGCCTAGAGCTGGGATACTAGGAACTGGCCAAGCATCTCTCTCTGCTTGTGGTTTCAGGGTCTCTCCATGTGGGCTGGTTTAAGCTTCTTCACAGCCTCAGGGTGGCAGAGCTTTCTTACATGGTGGCTAGAGGACTACCAGAGCTTGTGTGTTCCAATAAGCCAGCTGCAAACTGCATTGCCTTTTATGACCTAGCCTTGGAAGTCACATAGCATTACTTTTGTCATATTATCCAGTCACCTCTAGATCTGAGGAATGTTAAGAGACTTTACTGACATTTTACAACTGTCACATCCACTTCAAGAAGCCCATTTGGTATGGGAGTCAAGACCAGTCCAGATGACACCACCAAGATAATACCAAAAGGTAAAGTGCCTCACACAGAGGGCCACAGGAGCTCAGGGGAGGGAGTAAGGGAAGGCATTGTGGAAGTGGCCTTTGAGCTAGTTCCTAAATGGATTTTGACATTTTAAAAATTGATTTGAGGGAGAAAGAAACATTGATTTGTTGTCCCACCTCTCTACATTCACTGGTTGCTTCTTCGGTGTGCCCTTCCCAGGGATGGAACTGCAAACTTGGTGTTTCAGATGATGCTCTTATCAACTGAGCTATCCGACTAGTGCTGGAGTTGGAGATTTTGAATGACATTAGCAAGACCCAAAATTAACAAATGGCTGGTGAACAACAGTGAGTGCATGCTTGATTGCAATCTGGGTTGGCTAAGGGGAAGAAATGAGCAAAGGCCAGAATTGTGCGCAAGGTCAAGGAATGTTCAAGCTTGGAAAGGGGGAGGCAAACAGAAATGAAGGTTCCTCTCTATTTCACGCATAATTACAACATAGGAGAGATAGTGGACTTTCCTTCTTGGCAATGGCAAGACCTACCCTGCCTGAGTGTGGTATTACAGTTTACATCAATCTCCAACTTGGAAATAATATCAGGTCACTATAAGCAGATTTCTGAAATATGGCTTTATTAGTTGCTTAAACTATCACTTAAAATGTAACAGGTTCTGAGGGCACATAATGAATGTGTTGATGCCTGAATAGAGCAGTCTCCTAGAGGCACCTGTTGTGTTATCAGTGGTCTAGAACTTTCTGTGCTGGAAATATTCTATAATCAGTGCTGTGCCATTTGGTAATACCTAATCATATGTGCCAACAAGCATATGAAATTAACTAGAACTACAATGTATTTTTAACTTTAAATAGGCACATGTGCCTAGTGGACACTGTATTGGCCAGTAAAGTCTAGATGAAGGATTTGATAATGGACATGAGCAAAGTGCTAGAGGAATCTGGAGTAATGGGACTAGCCACACACTAATGCCATCCTGACTCAGGATTACTGGCTGAATCAGAAACAGTGTATGTCTCAGCATAGCCTATGCACCCCAGAGAAATATATGCCACTGTAATATACTACTCAAGACCCTAAAGTAAGGGACAGTGACAAAGGAACCATCTGGGAGAAATATACAGGTTGGTCAAAATTCACAGCTTTATCCTAGGTGGGCATTGAGGGATTCAACTTTTATCTCTGAACTCCCTTTTCAAATGGAAACTTCCAAAGATAATGGAAAACTGGAGCTATTTTAGTTCAAGGCAGGGGTAGAGGCCCAGTGGCTGTGCTGCCTCAGCCCTAGAAATGACAAAAGTAAATCCCTTGTTCCTTGGAACCTCACTCCAAACTGTAGCCCATCTTAAGGTCAATAATGAAACTTTGTTTATTGTTTGAAACAAATTTATTCTCAGAATGCACAAAAAGCACAAGTTGAGGCTACCATGGGAGGCTTCCCTCCCTTCTTCTGCCACCACCTCCCCCTCGTCTCTCAACACCAGGGAGAACACCTTTGAAGGAAGAAACATGCAATCACAAACAATGAACAACTCTAAAGACAAAAGGTTTGGTCCAAAAGAACTCAACATGATTAATCCAATTACATAAAGAGCTTCACTGAGGAGGACTAAGACATTGCTGATGTAGTGTTTCCACAGGGTGGCTCTTCAGTGCACGAGGGGGGCCTGCTTGAGGGAGATGAGGACAGAGCGCATGCGGGAGACGTCTTTGGCCTGCTTGCTGGACTTGGGGTTAAAGTCACACAGCCGGGCCACCCGTTCCCACTCAGTGCCTGGGGATGATTCGTCAATGTCATTTACAAAGGCTTCTTCTGCTGCCCTGGAAGCAACAACAAAATATGTTGGTTTAATGTAGAACCCTGTGAGCGACCTGGTGGCTGCCTTGTTACAGAAGCAACTGCATCTTCATGCCTGACTTAATGGCATTCTGGTTTTCTAAAAAATCACAGCCCTTGACCCAGGACAGACTCAAGAGCAGACACATGGCCAGCTCTCCTAGGCACAGGGTGCCTGGACTGCCGTGTAAAATGTTGGAATACAGGTGTTTGGTTTAGGGCTCTCTCTCTCTCTGCTGATACACAACATTAATAGAGCAAGTCCTCAGCCAGCTACACAACACCTTCATTAACAAAAGCAAAGCAGAGGTTTGTCAAGAACTTGCACAGTAGTTTATGTTGGGCTGTACTAAGTTTAAGACTTCAAAAAAGCCCACAGCTCACTGCACAACAGCTTCTGGATTTATTCCTAAGGCTGGAGAGAAACAGGGCAGATCAAAAGGAATTCAAAACAAGCTCCCATGCTAGCAGGCATCAGAGACTAAAGCCATTCTGAAAGAGGGTTTGTTAGGACATTCTCCAGTTCAGCCATTTTCCCTCCAGCCAGGTACCTTGGGCCACTGGGAGCACACTGTGGCAGGGGTGGGCACCCAATGGCTGGAGAGCCAATCAATATTAGGTGCTTTTTGGTAGGATGCTGCTCCAATCTTCTTTCAAGGTCAGCCCACCCCCACTTGGGAACCAGCTGGTGGGAGCCACAGCCCAAAATTTGGACAGAGATAAGAGGAGGGAAGACACACTATATTCATTTACTCCAACAAGCATCACGGGCAAAGCAAAAGCAATGGAGATGACTGGTCTGTGGGACAGAGGGTCGCACTCTCACAGGGATGGCCGTGGCAAACACCGCTGAAGCCTGAGCCACTACAACACTGCGACTGCATGGCACACACAGTTAGGGGCAGGGAGAAAGATTTACTTAACTGTTCTAGGCTGTAGCAAGGATGGTTTATGTTTGTGCTTAAAGGTGAAGGGAAGAAAAGAAACAAGGAGAGAAACTTTAGGTCAGATATAGAAAATGAGAATGAGTTCAATGCAGATGGTCAGTAAGCTAGACATGCCCCTGCCACTCTATTTACGCTTGGGAACGTGCAGCTGGCTTTGCTGGGCCACCCTGCTGTCCAGCAAACCCAGACTTGACCTTTCTAGTCTCCATTTCTACTCCAGAGAGATGTGTAAAAATCAAATCCAATACCACCTGTAAGTCCAGCATTTCACAAGTCTCATTGCAAATACATCTGGGGGCCCCAGAAACCCAGTTCTGTCCTGTAATGGGATGAACATCTCAAGATGACAGGCCCCAGAGGCTCTACAGAACTCTCAGTCTGCTGTTCACTCTTCCTATAAGTTCCTCTCTTCCACCCTCATCTTTCTTTACTCAAAATGTAGTCCTGATACTAAGGAAGAAACAAGTAGAACAATTTCCAAGTCTTTAGCAATACTGCTTTGATAACAGGAATTCCTGAAAACAAAAACACAAAAAAACCTTCCAGAGAAGATGCAATTTTCTTTGGAGGAAAAAGCCAAAATGGCTCATGTCAGACAGCCTTGGCCATCATTACCTCAAAGCTGGGGCCTCTCTGTGCAAGGGTAAGAAGACAGGGCATCAGAAGCTGGCCACTAAACAGCAATTTCCGACATTAAGACCACAGAGAAACCATTACAGGTCCCCAACAGAGACACCTCCCCCCCCGCCCCCCCGCCCAAGGGAGAAGGCAACCAACCCCACACATTCTAAAAGGAATCAAGTGTAGAAAATGCTGCTGCTCCCACTGGCTCCTAACCAGGACACCCACCTCTCCCAGGTGGGGACACTTCCCCTCCCCTCCTGGGACAGGGAGGTAATGGAGGCAGCAAGAGGTCAGAGCCCTCCAGTCCCAAAGCCTTTCCAGACAAGATCACAAATGACCCATATTTTGAAAGGGAGTCATCTTCCTTCCTTCCCTCCAAAACCCGAATATGAAAAATGGCAATCAGAGTTGTAGGAAGTCATGATTCTGCAAGATGATCAATGGATCATACCCCCAGCTTCTCAATTCTTCAGCAGTCCCCACAGTGCCAATTTGAAAAAATTTAAAAAGCAAAGCATCTTTGTGGCATAAAAGGTACATTAAACGAAAAGTAGAAAAGAATCAAAACAAAAGGAATTAGTTTTGCAACATACACATAACCAATCACGTCAGCGAAGGGTTGTTTGTAGAAAGCTTCATCTGCCACCCTAGACAGCAAGAAGTCCAAAAGGCAGGCAAGCAGGCAGGAAAAAAGAGAGAACATTGAGAAGCAGAAACATCTCAAATCCACAATAGAGGCACAACTGAGCTCTGGGAAAGCTGTTCCCAAGGCTCCATCCTAACCCAAGGAGGCTTCCAGCGCCAGAGACTCCAGCAGGCATGGACGGCTTCCCAGCTGGCCTTCCCCACAGGGATTCTCCCCTTGCCTCACCCCAGCCACCACGAACATTTCCTAGGCACCTACTTATGAGCTAAGCCCTTTTTAAGACATTGTGTTGGTTCAATTCTCAACCCCAGCAACCAAGGACACTGAGTGTTCACCACATTTTACAGATGAGGTAACGATGGCCTGGAGATGAAGCAACTCGCTCAGCAGTAAGAGGCAACAGGGGCAGAACCCACAACCGAAGTTACCTGGCTCTCTTCACTGTGTATTAATACTTCGCAGCTGGTGTGTGCTCAGGAAGTCACATCACCTTCCTGCCAGCCTCAGTAACTATCATTGAGCATGAATGAATAAAACCAGTTTTATCTTGGATTATCCAACTACTGCTTCCCCACACTTGCTGGATGGTATCAATTTTCAGTATCTTAGGAACACTTAACAGTCATTTTAAAGTTCCTGCTTTAGAGAAAAAAGCTACTGAAGGCTAGGTCTGATGGAAAGAACTGCAGACCAGGACTCAGGCTCTAGTTTATTCTGTGTCCCTGAATAGGACTGTCTGCTCAGTCCAGGCAAGACTTGACTTTAACGAGGGGCAGCCAAGAGGCCTGCACTTCATCCTTCCTCAACTCTGACTCACATCAGGAATGGGTCAAAATGGCAGGGCTCTGGAACAAGAAGGTGGGGACTCACCGAGTGGAGTTTACACTGCAGGGGACAGGCTGGCGTAGACCCTGCTGCCCCAGGCTGCATATGTCGTGCACTGTGGGTGGGCAGGGAACCTCCCTCAAGGAGTCTTACCCTGTCCTTTGCCAGGTCAGTTTGGGTCACAGGAGTGGAAGAGACTTTCTTTTTTTAAGGACAATCATGTATTAAGATAGCGCACTATGTATTTGAAGGGAGATACTACTAATTTTAATTTCAGTTTATTTTTAAACTGACACGTACCCTTGCTTTGTTACCATTTTGGTTTATACATAGGAAGTATTCTATGGAAATTTAAACAAAGCAAAAAAATAATGCCCTGATTGTAACTCAAAGGGAGTCAGCAGGAAAACACAGAGTTGTTTGTGGGCAAAATGAGTGGGAGGGAAAGGAAAGGCAGGCCAGCTTGTAAACCCATAATCCTTTTAGTTTACACAAAAGGACTAAACTTAATCAATTTCAACTTGTACTTGCCTCTGCTGGAAGAAAATAAAGGTTTAATGACTCCTGTCAAGGCATCGCTAAGACAGCAAAAGCCTGAATGTCAGGCTTTTATTCCTCTGCAGCTAGTCCCAGGACTTAAGGGTTTGTCTGACAGCGCTGTTTTGTCAAGGGGCAGACCCAGGACAAATGGAAAATCTCATTCACCAAGTACAGGTGGGCCCCTCCACCTGTCTGTTCTTTGCCCACCAAACAGGGGACCAGAGAGCAGCAATCCTCAGGCAAGGCAGGAAGGGGCTCAGAGAAGCCTGGGAGGAGGGAGGAGGAATGCCTTCCGGGCCTGACCACAAGTCGCTCAGGCAGCTGACACACACAGAGGGCTGGAAAAAATGTCTGCTTCACTGAGCATCCTGGAGTCCGCAAACTTTTACAAGCCTTGAAAGTCAGCACCAAAGCTACCTGTAAAGAAATGTTTCTGTTATAGTTTGGGAAGGGACACGGTCTGAGGCTCTTGAGGAACAAACTCCTCTGACTGGCTCCTACAGAAAGAGAATTCTTTCCCATGAGTTGTCACTTAATTCATGGCTCTTGTGCAGTGATATTTAGGCCCTAATTCAGGACAAAAGGAAGGACATCTAGTCTGAGGACTAATACAGACTACAGATGCCATGACAAGGTCTGTTGACTGTCGTCTGCCCACAGCCCAGCACAGTGCCTGGCACAGATGTGTTCTCATGGCTTCAGGTGAGGGCATCTGGAAGGCAGGAGGCCTGATGATACACTCATAAAAACAGGCCCTTGCTACCCCCAAGTCTCCTCTTTTCGTACTTCTCTGCCTTGTATTTGTGGTTCCCTGTAAGCATCCAGCTGCCGCCCAAGTCACCCAGGGAGAATGGCATTGGTTGAATCAAGCACCCTCATTTTCTTTTTTCAAAATATTCACTATTTACCTGCAGACAGATGAGAAAGAAAGTCACTTTACACATATAAATGGGACTTACTCCTTTAGTCCCATGAGGGGGAACCATCAGCAATGTCAAAACCTCCAGGGGAGGGTGTATGCCATTGGAAGAAGTTCCCCAAAGTAGTTCTAGAATGGCTTCAACCCCAACCCACTTAAGAATTGGCATAAAGTGTAGAAACCATACTTTCTGGGGCGTGTATGAGAGGCAACTGATCAATGTTTCTCTCCCTCTCTTTCTCCCTCCCACCTACTCTCTGTAAAAATTTTTTAAATCTTTACTTAAACCTTTCTGTCCTGGAGCCCTGGTGACACTGGCTAGTGTGCTGTTAGCTTTACACACTTAGGGTCAGTCCTGTGCTTCAAGGTTTCTACCAGGCAAGTGACCTAGTTTCTAAACAACTCTACATTCTCAATGAGTGGTGAGTTTAGCTTTCTCCCCGCCTCTGGAACCTAGGTTCATCTTTGAGACTACGCAACCCAACGTTCTACAATTCCAGGTAAAGAAAAGCATACCAAGCCCTAACTCAATGCCTGGAGAGACTAAACCTTTAAGACTCAGCTCTTAAAAACAGATATAATTATTCTCTTCAAGGACCTAAATCTGTATACAGACAGAAAGGATACAATTTAGCAAAACTGGCTTGAAAAAATTTTATGTGGTGGGAAGCCTGATCCCAGCATAATCA
This sequence comes from Furipterus horrens, assembly GCF_987537825.1. Classification (NCBI taxonomy): domain Eukaryota; kingdom Metazoa; phylum Chordata; class Mammalia; order Chiroptera; family Furipteridae; genus Furipterus; species Furipterus horrens. The sequence continues at coordinate 173,919,073 of NW_028327174.1, read as the reverse complement.
TATTTTAAGTCTGAATATCTGAATGTCAACTTGCTTAATCCTTAGGGACCCTGGAATAGGGAGGGTCAGTCCAGTTTTACCAAGTACTTCAGAGCAGGCTAAGGGTAAACAGCACCTTGCACAAAGCACCCTCTCATCTTTCTTTACGAGACCTGAACTTGCAGCTGGGGGACACCATCTTAAACGAGCACAGGATAAAGAAGCCTGGACCTGTCAGCACTTCAAAGTGATCACAAGCTCAGCAGAAGCCCCAGACCTGAGAGCAGTCCCCACCATACTTATCACAGAACTTCAAATGGAACCCCAATAAGCACGCCAAGAGTGCATCCCCCACCGGAAGGTGGCCAGGACAGAGGCTCAAACCCAGCATCTGAGGGGCAGCTGACAGAACCAAGAACAGCCAACAGGGGACAGCTGAAGGCTGCTATACAAACAGTCCGTCTGTTCAGCCACAGCTGCTCCACAGTGACACAGGCTGGCTGGCAAAGTGATCAGCTTCCCCTTTTCTGGCAGATTTCCATCTTAATAGAGCTGACAGACAAGGGCACTTATATCCACTTCCAACTATGAGGACAGAAAGCTAAAGCTTTTAACCTGAAAATTAAAACTCTCCCAAGACCAGTCTGGCCTATCTTTACACTGAAGTCAATGAAGTCATTCCAGCACGCAGAGCGCCCACCATACACCAGGGCAAGCAGCATTGCGTCCACTTCTCTGAGCTACTTCCAAGGGAACTCTAGGCAGACAGCATTAAGGACCATAGCTGCTGGTACATGGTGACATAAAATATTTTCACCCACCACTACTGAGCCTTCAGTAAGTGAGTAAATTCTGAAAAGAGCATTCAAAAAAAGTCAACTGAAGATTTTCTTACAGGAAGTACCCAGAGAACCCCGAATTCTGAAGCTGCCTTGTTGGATGACCACTGTTGGCTACTGAATTACAAAGCGCATTTCCCTACAAATGGAGCCCCCATTGTGAAGCAGCTTTCAGAGGGCAGGGCTGTACTTAGCGGATGCAACATGACCAAGTCTATAAACACCACCAATGGAATGAGATCCTGGTTATAGTCATGAAAGCGGCCTTTCCTTCAGGGTTCCATGAAATAACTTTTCCTTTTGCTCTATCATACCATTACAAGTGGTAAATATGAACCAAACTCTTGGCTGAAGGGCTAAACTTACTGTAACTAGGGTGGCTAACAGGCTAAATTATGCTCACAAGACCCAAGAGATTTGCAATCCTTATGTTTCAAGCACTTCTTTGAAAATCCATAGACATTTCACACTAACAGAGAGGGCAGCTGAGAGCCTATCCTGGCTGTTGGAAATGGATTTGATCCAATCTTGGAAAACAAGCTGTGTTAGAAGCACCATGGACTGACCTGTTATTTGCTTTTGTTTTCTGTAGCTGCTCGTCCTGCCTCGCATACCACTCTTCCAGCTCCTTTATTGCTTTTTCTTTCCACTCTGCTTCTTGCTTCCGGGAATTGGCATCTTTAAAGGGAAGGAAAAGACAACACAAATGAAATAAAACACAAATTCCAGTTCATTTTATCAGTCTATTTTGGTATTAAACTTATGCTGTGTGCAGGTACATGTGCCAAGTGTGTACTGTGGGGAAGAGTAGCTGGAAGATAAATTCTATTTTTCCTGTTTGTACATCTAGCTCTTGATCTCAGCGATTCTATCCAAAGTGTTTCACCACATTTTGTCGCAGTCCACTGACCCTTTAGTGATCACTAGTTGGTGGTTTGTCTCTGTGTTTTGGTGGTTTTTTGGTGGGGGGTGGGGGGGAGTGGAAATACTTTTAATAGAAAAAAATCTTTGAAGGTACTAACTCAAAAAGGGAAAGCAATTACGGATGATTCTTTAGTAATGCTGCCAATTATCAGCTCAGGGTGAACTACTGATACTAGATAATCCTTTAATAAAATCTTCTCATAACCTATATTCCACACCTCAGGTTGGCAATTAATGGTTCTGTAAACACAAGCTGGCACTCGCTCTTATTAACTAAACATGGTAGAAGCACTTCTGTGAAGTAGGGGGCTGTCAGGAAAATTACCAGACGTAGAGAAGATTCAGGAACCAGGGAACAGCAGAATATAAATATAGACTTCAGAGTTGGGAAGACAACAAAATATCTATTCCTGCTTAGACTGCAAAGTGAGTTTGTGGCAGTGCCAGGACAGAACTAAAAGAGAAACTCCAGTGAAGAGATGGAGATGGTTGGGGATCATCACTACCAGTTATCCACCAAGGTTCTAGAAATTAGAAAATGCACACCTAGCAGGAAGTTTCTCAGGTAAAAAGATGGATTTTCCTAAGACATTTAGCTAAAAAAAGAGACACATGTCAGTAGATAGTGGGAGAAAAAGAAATATTAGTCACAACCACTGCTGCAGTTGACACCTGAAGTAATAATACTTCACTTGAAACATGTTTTTAAGGGCATCCTTCTGGCAGGTGTTTTGGAGACATCGCATTTAATATTTACAACAATCCCAAGAAGGTAAACTGTAGTCTCACAGTAAGCAGTAAGAAAAACTCCAGCTCAAAGTCTGAGAAACCTTCACAAAGGTTACTGTAAGTCACAGAGTCACGCTCACATGTTCTTACTTCATTATGCTGAAAGGGAAGCCAGCCTAGAAATCATCATAAGATGTGAGTACAAGGTGATTGCCACTGGCCCAGACTAGAATTTGGACAGTGCAGAGCCAGAGTCCAACTTGTAATTAGTGTCCTCAGGGGGTGGGGTAGAAAGTAGTGGCGGTGGTAAGTAACCATTCAAGGAAAGAAATGAAGCAATTTGGGGCATTTTTAGGGCCTTAGCAAAAAATGTCTTGTAGGAACAACCTGCAGAAAGCAGTCTGTAAATGCTAGAAATAGTCTAAGAAAATCTAAAAACACTCCCATGGTTTTACATTATAAAATAACTTTTTACCCTATTGTCTAATTATCAGAAGGTGACTGTGGATCAGAAGGAGAATTATTTTACTCCGATTTTCCACTGATGACTCAAATTTAGAGAGTAAACTCCTGATGCCGGTCTGCCCACGTCACTAAGTGTATGTGGTGGAAGGGAGGACGCTGTGATGCAATGGGAGATATGAGGGCTGACAATGCCATGTGGGGAAGGAACTGAAAAACATCATGTTTACAATGTAAGGTCTCCTTTTCAAACTTGGTGAAATTACTTCCAAAAAATTATTTTTGATTGAGGAGTATTTTCTTCCTGTGTAGTCTGATAACTTTTTAAATGTTACCATATAGCAGGAACAAAGTATCACAGAAATTTAACTCTAAAAATTCTATCTAAATAAAAATTGTGACCATCTGTACAAATTGTAATTACTGCAAAAAAGTCCCTTTAAATTGTCATCTTCTACAGATTTATGAAGTGACACTATCAATTAGAATTTAGAATTCTTAAACACTGAGCTTGATGAGACAAAAATCCAAGCCACAACATGACCTCTTTGAATCTGGGAGGGGGAAGGGGGACAGAGGGATAAAGAGTTCCCTCAGACAGCCAGGCACACTGACGGCTGTCTCTTCTGGCCATCCCCATTACTATTCACAGAAAAGCAAATTATTTAAGAATAGCCAGCAGCTAGTCTGCAAACCGTTGACACTGGTTCTCTATTTGTAGCATTTTGTGCCTTCTCACAGTTCTTGCAAAGGAAAAAAGGTGAAACTGAAGAAACACCTAGTTCATAGACAGATTTAATTCAATTAATCAGAATGTAAGGCCAAATGTTTGACTTCCCTCAGGAAGGCATCTTGAGTTAAGAAAACAATACTTAAAAGAATATCCCCTAAATGTCCAATTTGATCATCGAAAAAGAAAATGCAATTTTCCCAGACACCAAAGTGAACTCTTTCCATAAACAAAACAATTTTGGTAAACTTTGGGAAAAGAGGAAGATAAAGATAGGTTCTGTAACATGAAAAATACTCCAGTAGTACTAACACTATCTAACTCTTGCCTCTAAGCCTACTAAGAAGAGATATACAAGGAACAAGAAAGGACTGAGGCCACTACCACCATGAAGACCTATTTTCATCTTTCTAAAGCCCCACTATCCAGTACAGTAGCTACTAGCCACATGTGGCTATTTAAATTTATTAAAATTAAATGAAATTTAAAATTCAGTTTCTCAGTCATACAAGCCATATTTCAAGTGCTCAATAGCTACCTGGACAGCACAGACACAGGATATTTCCACCATCAAAGAAATAACTACTGGACAGTACTGTGAAGGTTCAAACATAGTGTGTCCTGTGTTCTGAAAGCCTTAACATAAATTGGCATGGAGAGAACAGATTTTACATGAACTGGCTGTGTTATCTGGGTCATGTCCCTTCCTGTTTCTAGGTGTCAGTTACCCCATCTGAAAAATAGGAGTCCTATTTTTACTAGTTCAGTGGTCCCCAAAAAGGAATAATAATGCTGACACTATGGTTATATAGAAGAATATTATATTTCTGGATTTACAGTAAAATATTTAGGCATGAAGTATGTGATGTCTGTATCTTAAAATGGACTGGAAAATTATGTGATTGTGGCTGGTTTAGCTCTCTACACCATGCCCCTCTCCTGTCTTGGAGAGTGAATAAAAACTTTACTCTCTACACTTTCTTCTCTTTGTGAATTCTTTCACAGCCCCCGTCACTGACCACCCTAACATTTTGGTGACTGGTACAGTGACATTATTTCTCCCTCTCCTCCGGCCTCCTGAGACCTGCAACTAGGGGAGCAGCGGGCAGTAGAAGCTCGACCCAGGCTAACCCCCTAATCCTGTCTCTGAGAAGTTCGGAGGAAGGATTCTCATCGCTCTCCGTCTTTCCAGACTCTGCTAAGAGCCTCCTGCTCATCACCCACCTTCACAACCAGCTATCGGGCTGGAAATGACTGGAAAGCAAGAACTGAACTCATCGCTCTCTACAGCCACAGGCAGAAGATAACACTGGAACAAACTGCAGCCTTGTGTTACAACGCCCCAACAGCCCAGGGGCCACACAACAGCAACACCCCCATCCTTTTAAATCCAGTTATAATCCAATAAAAGCTCAAAGCCCCCACCCCTCAATGCTGGTGTATTTCTCCACACCATGCCCTTCTCCTTTCTATGTATGAAGTTTTAAGAAAAAGCAGAGAGAAGATAACCTGTGTATAACATACCCACACTCTACCATACCTCTCTAACCTGCATGTACAGATACCAAGTCTCTCCTGATCTTGTCCAACAGCTGACACTCCATGTACACAGCTCTTCACCAAAGGCCAGGCTGGCTGGCACTGACCTTGGGCTTGGCCTGCCCAGCGAGATGGTGTAAACTAAATGCAATGTGGCTGAAGGGATGGGTATGAACTCTTAAAGCAGGACAGACTTAGGCTGAAATTCTGACTCTACCGCCTCTTAGCTGTGATTCAAAAACTTATTCTACCTATGCACTTCACTTTCCTCACCCATAAAAATGTAAACTTACCTTCCAGGGATTGTAGGGCAAGAAAACCAAATTGTATGTGTTCCCTAACATAGCTCATATTTTCCTCTTAAGCGCTACCTTAAATTCAGCCTTCAGACTTCCAGTCAAGATGGAGGCGTAGGTAAACATGGCTAACCTTCTTGCACAATCACAGCAAAATTACAAGTAAACTACAAAATGACTATCACCCAGAATCATCAGAAAATCAAGCTGTATGGAGGTCCAAAAACCAAGGAATTAAAGAAGCCACATTCATCCAGATGGGTAGGAGGGGCAGAGACACGAAATGGGCAGTCCCACATCAATATGCGGTAGATAAAAAATAGGGAAGAATACCTCAGGAGTGAGGGCTCCCAGCCCCACACCACACCACCCAGCCCAGGGTTCCACTGCCAGGAAGGTAAGGCCCCATAACTTCTGGCTGTAAAAAAGTGGGGGTTGGGGCAGCTGAAGAAGCTGCTGAATTCTCAGGTGTCTCCTTTTAAAGGGCCCACTACACACTTAGGACTTACACAGACTCACTCCCACTGGGCTCCAGCACAGGGGTAGCAGCTGGAAGGGTACCAGCGACATATAGTGAGAAACTGAAGTGTCTGGCTTCAGGGCAATTGCCAGGGGACAGTTTCCTCCCAGACAACACACCAAAGGCCTGGCAGCGGCCACTGTTCCTTTTCTGAGCCCTCCCCACACAGAGCCACAGAACACATCTGAGACTCCATCAACCTAGTTCAAACGAGTTGCCCCTCCCTGGCAATTACCTGAGGCTCCGTTCACACCATCAAACTTACCAGTGAGCTTTTCTACAATAGGCCACGCTACTAAGGGAGTCAAAGCAGCTCTACCTAATATATAGAAACAAACACAGGGAGGCTGCCAAATTGAGGAGACAAAGAAATATGATCCAAATGAAAGAACAGAACAGAACTTCAGAAAAAGAACTAAATAAAATGGAGATAAGCAATCTATCTATCAGATGCAGAGTTCAAAACACTTAGGATGCTCAAGGAACTCAATGGGTACCTGAAGAGCATAAAAAAGACCCAGGCAGAAATGAAGGTTACACTACGTGAAATAAACAAAAATTTACAGGGAATCTATAGTGAAGTGGATGAAGCCGAGAATCAAATCAATGATTTAGAACATAAGGATGAAAAACAAATTTTAAAAAACGAGGTTAGGGTAAGGAGCCCCCGGGACAACTTCAAAAGTACCTACATTTGAATTATAGAGGTGCTGGAAGAAGATGAGAAACAGCAAGAAATTGCAAATCTATTTGAAAAAATAATGAAAGAAGAGCTCCCTAATTTGGTGAAGGAAATACACCCAAGTCCCAGAAGAACAGATTGTCCCAAACAAGCTAGACCCAAAGAGAACCACACCAAGACACATCATAATTAAAATGCCAAAGGTTGAAGGTAAAGAGAGAATCTTAAAAGCAGCAAGAAAAAAGCAGAATTATCTATAAAGGAGTTCCTCTAAGACTGTCAGCTCATTTCTCAAAAGAAACTTTGCAGGCAAGAGACTGGCAAGAAGTATTCAATGTGATGAAAAGCAAGGACCTACAACCAAGATTACTCTATCCAGCAAAGCTATCATTTGGAATGGAAGGGCAGTTGAAGTGCTTCCCAGACAAGGTGAAGCTAAAGGAGTTCATCATCACCAAGCCATTTTATATATATGAAGTGTTAAAGGGACTTAATTAGAAGATCAAAACTATGAATATTAAAATGGCAATAAATTTATAACTATCAACAATTGAATCTAAAAAACAAATGAGTCAAACAAGCAGAAAAGAAACAATCATAGATACGGATACCAGCTGAGACAGGTAAGGGGAAGAATGGGAGAAAAGGTGCACGGATTAAAAAGTACAAATTGGTAGGTATATATTAAGGGAATGTTAAGAACAGTATAGGAAGTGGACTAGCAAAAGAACTTATATGCATGACCATGGACATGAACTAAGGGGGGGCCAATAGGAGGTACTGTTGGAGGGAATACAGGTACCAGGTGAAGGGGGGAAAATTAGGACAACTATAACAGCATAATCAATACATTTTTAAAAAATCAGTCTTCAAATGATAAGGGGATTGAAGTTTATCACATGGATATAACACCTTCAAGTTTACAAAGCACTCTCATGAATACCATCTCAGAATGCCCTTGGGGTTGGTAACACTGATCTTCTCTCAGATGAAACACTCTGTAAGGTTTGGGCAACCAAGCGCCCAGTTGGTAAGAGTTATAGCAGGGCCTTCAAGCCAGTCTTTCACTCCAAGTCCACGGCTCCTTTTCACAGCACCACTCTGCTCTTCCTGAGAGGTGAGAGAGGATGCACTTGGTGGCTCTCTGCGCTGCCCTAATCCTTACACAATGGCCTGTGATTAAGCATTTCCACATCAGTAGCCTTGGGACCTTCAGGCAGAGAAAGATAATCTTCCCAAACACTGGAAAAGGATATTATGGCTAATTCAAGTGAAAAAGGAATAAAAGGAGAGTCAAGGTCAACTATTCCACTGAAAACAGACACCCAAAGATAGAAAGGGATTCCTTACCAAGGGCTTCCAAGCGTTCCGTTTGCTCTTCTCTCCATTTACGGATACTTTCAGGTTCTGATTGCAATCGATCCACTTGTGAAATAGCTGCATAACTGTCTGTTGGACCATTACTTTCCTTAACACAAAACACAATTGTACTCTATCAATACCAAAAACTCCCTCCTGAAATACACTTCACCCAAGTTAGAACCCCTGGCTATGCATAGCAGTGATGATTATAAAATGTTAAAAGATCTGCATCAAAAACAGTAACAACCTTACATGCAGATAGGAAGCTTTCAACATTACTGCACTTAATCCTTACCATCCATGAGGAGGCAGAGTAGTTGTTATCCTATCTGTTAATAAATGGGGCATGAGGGGGAGACAGGAAAGCCAGGGAGGTGAGTAATGTACTTACTAGGAAACAGTGTTATCAGTTTTGCCTTCCTCACTTAACACAAAGATGATGTGATATTTTTGAAGTAATAAAAAGTACACAGTAGAGCAAGGCATAGAACTTAAGACCTAAATGCTATTATACAATGCAGGAAAGAGGTCACTTAATACCACCTAATCAAAATACAGTAAATCTGAGGAGAGTCCAAAAGAAAATGTACAGTTACTGCAGCCACACCAAAGAAAAAATAAAAAGCAAGCAATCATTACTGAGTCATGTGTGTGTGTGTGTGTGTAGGAGGGCAGACTGTTCTTTATAGTGGGTTAGATTTGGGAGCTAATCATTAAATTGACAAAGACTCAAATAGAACTTGATCTTTAGAGAATTATTTCACCTGAACTAGGTATTGTCAGTTTAACATACGTAGACCATAGACAAATGTGGAAAAAATTATTTAACGTATTAGTAACTAACTCAACACTTTCCATGTGTCAGGTACAAACACTTTCTCTCCCAAAGACCCCGCGAAGCAAGTTTTTATTCCCATTTCACAGTTAGGGAATTAAACTGAGGCACAGAGAAATGACATGTCCAAATTTACTGCTAATAAGGAACCAAGCCAGGATCTGAATCACACTGTCTAACGCTAAACAAGTTTTAAACCAGGGATCAGAAGCTACAGTTCAGGCCTGTTAACCTGCTTTGTAATTAAATTTTACTAGAACACAGTTATGCCCAATCGTTTATATACTATCTATGGATGTTTTCCATATTATAGCAACAGAGTAGTTCAACAGACCTCATGACTCACAAAGCTGAATATGTTTACTATCTGGCCATTTACAGAAAAAAGAAAAAGCTAGTTCATCTTTGGTTTAAACCAATTAGACTAATCTCATCCTTCTTGCCAGTTAATTGGTTGAGAGATGGGCAGAAACCCAGGCAGAAGCTAAGCACTACACTATTCCTGCAGACTACAGTGATTACTTGGTTGGTCCAGAGGAAAATGCAGGACTTTTGGGGGGGTAGGTGGGAGAAGAGAAGTAAGGTTCATTTTGTTCTAGATTGTATGACATGTACATGTGAGGTCTGGAAGCACTGAAACCATTTCACCACCATGAAAAAAAAACCCTGAGTATAAAACTGCACTCAGCAGGCAGAGCGAAAGTCCTAGAGGAACTGAGTTGGAGTTCTGGTTTGAGGACACCTAACCCATCTCAAAGCTCTTCTAATTATAAAAACAAGCAAGTTTTCTATTTAAGCCAATGCAAGTTGGGCTGGCAACCAGAAGCTTAGTAATACAGAAGGAAAAGTAATGGTATTCATCACAAAAATCAGCCCCCCAACCCCCAGTATAATCTAAAATGTTTAAGTGCCAGCTCCAATGTACAGCCTTTGTTGATTTCGACTACTGATTTAAGCTCTGTATGCCTCAGCTTATTCATCTGTAAAACAGGAATAACGAGAGTAAACGTTCCCTGAGGTCGTTGTAAGAATTAAATAAGATTAATTATAAACAGTGCTTGATAGAGAGCGTCACAGATAGTGTTTAACTTCATAATTATCATCCTCCTCATCATCATCAAGTGTCATTTCTTAAGAATAAAGTTGATAACATTAGGGCCAAGTCAGTAACATTTTAAAATAATGCTCTATCAGTGTCACTTCTCTTCAAGTCCTTCTACTGTGGCAGGTAACATACCATCTACTAATACATCCAGGAAAGTCAAGGAAGTGGGGTCCTTTCTAGATCAGTCAATTCAAATCACAGGAAAGGAAGACTCTTGAGCACTATCATGTAACATAATCAGAGTACTCTGTACCTGGTAGTATTCGCCATTCATCACCCCATCAACAGCATCTGCAAGACATTAAGATGGCAGTTAATCAATCGGGACTGCTCAAATGCTGAGCCAAAGGTTTACAGAGTAAAATATAGCATCGTATGCTGTAGGTGCTATAAGTGACTCAATGCTACCCCTGTGCTAGGTACAAGATATAACCATGAACAACTTTCTGATTAATGAAACCAAGATGTGCTTATATAAAAATGACTTCACCAAAACGTAGACAAATCTGTCCCACGCTCCCAAGCCCAAAAGCTTTTGACATTCTGCTTTCTGGCTTAGAGAGAACACACAGAATCATGGCAGAAGAGTCTCACAGAGGAACAGTGTTTCTCTATGAACTTTCTGGAGAAGCGTGCGTATGTATGTGTGTACACACACACACACACACACGTATGGCCCAGATTCATTTACAATGAGCAGAGATGTGCAGCTTCATGTTCAAATCAAGGTGCTTTCTTGGGAGTCAAGACTCTTATCTTCTGGCTGGAGTAGGTTTGGCGCCTAAGGGTCTACAGTTGAGACTTCTTGCTGATTCCTATAGTGCATCTGGAATTTGTCCAAAACAGTAAGACTTGGACATACTAAATTAAATCTTTTCAAGAATGCAAGTTTAAAAATTTCAAAGTGAGGTGTACAATCCAGTCTTACAGACACAATTATTCATAACTGAGAAAGTCCATCTCAAAAATATAAAAAAATGCCTAAGTAAGATCTAGAGACTATCAATCCACATAGTACAAAATGGTGGCCCACAGGCTGAACATATTTTATTTAAAATACAAAGTACTGAGTTAGGAAATTCCACAAATCACTATTTTCAGGTTTGGGGATGGGGGCAAGCAGACAGAAGACCTGACAATAATAGGTCTCCATTTCTGAATTGGCAACACTGTTTGAAATGAGGGAAGCCTTTACATATAGCATGCCAGTCCCACTAGCCCCTCTCTCTCTCTTTTTTAAACCCATTCTGTTTCATTAATGTAGTTACCTGAACTGGCCTGATAAGCATGTGTTCCTAACCCAGCCATTATTGAGAGGCAGTCTGTACAGGGCTGCACACCATCACTCTGGAGTGGCTACTCTGACTTCGAAGAGCCCCCATGTAGACACCAAAAAACTTAGCTTCCACCTACATAATCTGTATTCCATATCTGTTGGTTGACCCACATTTACTACCTGTTATGTAGAACTTCCTTATTTGTTTAATTTTTTTCAAACTACAAAGACACCTTATTGCATGGAGTAGGAGAGGGAAGATGAAAGAAGAGATGAACCTAAAAGATTTAAGAACTCGCAAAGTAAAAGGAACGCCAAGCACTTAGTACGGGCCACCATTAGGAGACCCTCAAAGGGCAACATATAGAAATAGCACAGCTTTCCTAGAGGCCTAAGGCAGGTGCTCTGGGCCTCATCCTTTCCTTCTAGTAAGCAAAGATCTCAACAAACCACTCCTCTGGTCTTGGTTCCTAACTAATTACAGCCACGCCTTGTTTTATTGTGCTTTACAAATTGAAGGTAAAACCCTCCACCATAATCAAAAATATTATGACTCCCTTTATTGTAATACTAGCTTTATTGCGGTGGTGGTCTAGAACTGAACCCACAATATCTCCTAGGGATCCCATAAACGCAATGTTAACTACTCATTTTCCAAATCAATATTAACATTTCATTCATTCCTTTGGTTCTCTTGCTTCTCCCAATTACACTCCTCTTGGCTTTGGGGGTATTGAAAACTTTTATAGATTATTCCCCCAGCATGCCTCCCTGACACCAAAACATTTTTTAAAAAATGAAAATGGAGACAAAAAAATAAAGTAAAATAAAAAATTTTTTAAAAAGGAAAATGAAGTCATTAGAAAATGCCATGTAATTTCTTCACTCAACCCATTGGTTCCTATCTTAGTTTATCTAATAATGTGTATAGATAAAATTTTTCAACAAAACTGGACTCCTACAATATAACCTTTCTTTCAGTAACCCATTCATCGATCTCATTAAATTCTCAACTTTATTAGTGTAAAGACACCTACTACTTATCATCTCCAATGTTCCAGGCTGTGTTAAAACACTTTAAATACATTGTTTTAATCCTCACAATAAACCTGTATGTATCTGTACTTCACAAATGCCAGTAAGAATATGCATAGGGTTCCTTGAGGTGAATAAGGTATTCTTGAAAAGGCAGATAATTGATGACAACATTTCCTCTTAATCTTTTATGTTTAAGATATGCAAGAAAAAAATTAAATACATGTATTATGAAATAACCAGCCTTTAAAAAGTGCTGCAATACCTGAGGCAAGCCAGGAAGCCAGAGGAAAGATCATCAGATGATTTGGTACATGAATACAAACTGGGAATCTAAGCAATTATCAACCCACCTCAGCTTTGATCTGTTTCAATTGATGGTTATAAATCTAGATTATTTCAACATATTTCTCATATTTTTAACTTAACTTCCTTAATTTTTTTACTCCTATGCTTTATTTACGATAGTACAAAAATAAGTTTCTCATAATTTTTGTCCATGGCTGTTTGTGTGTTACCTTCCCATATAATTTTTTAAAGTACTCTATAAAGTTTTGGAAACACAAAGTTCACCAAAAAAACTAATCAAAGTATTGGGGGGGGGAGGAAATATTCAATTGAACCCCAGTAATAAATTCCTTGATGCAGAATTGCTGGGTCACAGGATGTCCTTTTTAAAGATTTCTCAAACACCAACCACTTGCTCTCTTTTGGTCTGCCACTTTTATCATTACCATCAGTACACGAGTGTCCCATTTCCCAGACCTTCACTGATACTCAAGACTAAGTTTCACCATATTTTTAAATTTTTTGTTAATTTGATAGCAGGTATTAAAAAAAAAACTTAATGTGGTTTTGTTGTGCCAATCTTATTTCCTGTGAAGTAATTAAAAATCTGCCATTTGATTTTCTTCTTTTACTGAACTGTTTTGCCTTTTTTTTGCTATTTTTATCTCCAAGTAGCTCTCTGTATTAATTCATTCTCTCATACTACAAGTTGTTTTCCCCATTTGCTTTTTATATGGTTTATGATATTTAACACCTAGAACTACTTAATTTGTACACAGACACTACTGATTTTCCCTTTACGATTTCTACAGCTGTTTTTATGCTGTAGGTCTTTCCTACTCTAAGATAAATGTTCGCTTTTCTCCCAGGACTATAAATCCATCCAGAATTTATTTTTGTGTAAGGTAGAAAAAAGATCATTTTAAATCCTAGAGCCTCTAAGTCAGACCGATATTCTGGTTAATATATTACAGTTAACATACCAACTACTCAGTTAATATATTCCAGCCCAGGGCCATTCCCAACAGGAGAGACTTTGATCACTACTCCATCGCAAAACTAGAAGCAGTTCTCATCCCATACCTCCTAAGTGACATGTTGCCTGTTCTTTAGGCCCGAAGAGTTATCCAGAACCACTGGTAAATGCTTTGAACTCTTATTAGTTACCACACATCACTGCACTGACATTCAGTTGGCCCAAGTCAAAAGATCATCTGTGGGTACAGAAACATACAGAAAGGACATCTAGAGCACCTTGATTTACTAGGACAACTAATGTAAGCAACCTGATGCTCCAGAAGGAAACTGTCTAGGGCATCCAGACAGAAACAGGGTCAGAATGTTTCCAGAGATGAAAGACTCCTTGTCCCAAACCCACCTCAACCTTCCCTGTTCCCTAACCTTTGAAGTCAAGCAGACTTGGGTTTGAATTCCAGTGGAACCATGTATTAGCTTGCTACCTTAAGATCACTGCTTAAATTCCATGATTATCAGTTCTCATCTGAAATAGGATGACACTACCATTTAGCCTGCAAAATGACATACTACATGGAACTGAAAGAACGAAGAACTTGGCACACAGTAAATGGGCAGTACTGCTAAATATCACACATGAGATTTCCTTGAACTTCTTTCTCTTCACTACCACCAAGAAAATTACTCTCCTTCTCTAGCTTCTTTAATTCATGTACCTCTCTTCCTCCTTCTCCTCTAAGAAAGGTCTTGACAGAAACATACCTAATAGTGCTTCATTGTCATACACTGTCATACTCCCTCAGTAGCTCCTTAACCACCTCTTATTTTCTTCTCTCCTCAGCCCTCATGATTGAAGGCTTTCAAGGACTCTAGAATTAGGCTGCCTCTTTCCTGATCACTTGTCAATATCCCTGAGCTACTTTACCTAGCTGCTTACCTCCCACCTTTAAACTTGTGTATCTTTCCACCTCTCCTAACAACTGGGAGTTATCCAGGGCTCAGGCCTAATCCCTCCGGTTTCTGCCTGCCCCATCTGCCATGGGACTTTCCCCCAAGGCTGGGGGTAGTTTAGATATTTTCCTCAATCTGTTTGAGCCTCCTGCCTATAGCTCTTGGTACAGTAACACATCAGATACAGAGCTCCCTCCTAAAATCTGTTTCTCAATACACCACCCCTCAAGGCCTACAGGCCTTGTAGCACCTTTCTCTTCCTACTCCTAAGAGATAACAGTAGCTAGCTACATGTGTAGTCATAACATACTGTGTGTGTAAGCATGTTACAGGTGCTCTCTAATGTAATCCTAGCAACCCTATGTGGGGTATATCTGCACCTTTTAGAGGAAAAAACTGAGGCAGGGTAGTAGTGGCTATGTAAATTGCCTGAAAAGCTACACTCACACAAGCAGTCTAGGACAGCACAGAACTGAGGGGCAGAAAAGAAAGGAAAAAGGAAAAGGACAAGAGTGAGAAGGAAGAAAAAATGTCCAACTCATTCTCTAATCCCCCAAGGAAGTGCTGACTGCTGCACTATTACCAACCCCAACTAGTGTCAGAGATCAGGCTTCAAATCACTAAATGCTTAGTTCACTAAGAAAGTCCTTCCTAGGAACTAAGTCAGCAATCACCCCTTCCTTCCCTTTGCTGAAAGTTTAATGCACAAAAAACCCACGTGCCCAACTCGATTTTCTCCCTTTTACCTCTCAACTGCCAATCCCCAAGATCTGCTGCTTCTATGCAGGATCCTTGGGCCTGACATTTTTGCCCATTCTTCTCTGAGTACCTACTATGTGCCAGACCCAGACAGGCATTGCGGATACAACACTGAGCAAGACGTAACACTGTTCTTGAATCAGTACAGTCTCCTAACCATGGGTTCTGATTCTCCCAATGCTTAGCCAGGGCAGCCACAACTGCTCCTCAGAAACGACAGCCTTTTAGCTGAAAATGCAACAGAAAAGGGTCCAGTCAAAGGATGGGGAAACAGAGCTCAGCTATTAACTTGCCCTTTTTCTTAAGCAAATCATTTCTCTGAAGGCCTCATTTTCTCTTCTATTAAAGGAAGGTAAACTAAGAAAGAATCTAAAAAAGTACATTTTAAGATTCTTAGGCAAACGTTGAAGGTCACAAAAGAACCACTGCCAAAAAAAGCAAACAAAACAAAAACACCAAAAAATACTTATTGCTTAAAGCCAACTTCATCTCCCAACCACAACCTAGTTCAGTCCAACCTGCTAGCTATAAATTGAATTTTCAGGTGTATGTCATGTTAAGTTCTTACCGGGGGACAAATTTGCTTAGGAGGCAGCACAGTATAAAAACTCAGAGGCTGCAAGCTAGCAGTTTCCCCACCTCCACTCCCCGAAAAAGGTTCTGCTTGGCTGGCATAGGAATTTGAGATTTCTAAGTCTGAATGTTTTCATGAAGACCACTGTTCTAGAACAACAAAGCCTCAGTCTCCAACACTCATCTCACACCCAGCAGGTTTCTCTTATTTATGTTAAAACTGCCTGGCACCTTAGAGTAACTCCCTTTTGTCCGCCAGTGCCCTATTCTCCCTTAATTAGTATTTTTTTTAAGTAAATCTAAAGCCATGTCTCATTTCCTCTAATTTCCTACTTCCCTATTTTATTAAAAAGATCTCTGCCACTCAATCTTTCCTCCCACCACAACAATCCTAAATATCACACACAGTGAAGGCACTAAAAGCCGAACTGGCATTCTACCACATATTTTGTTTTTGTTTTTTGTTTTGCCTGAGGTTGGCTGGAAAAGGCCACTACATTCTCTGTTCGCCTCTTGGGAGACTGATCCAGGCTAACCTTAGGTTCTGCTTAGGCAACAGTGCCTACCAAAGCTGTTTCCAAGAAAGTAGAACTCCTGGAGTCCTGGCCATAACATGTTCGGAAAAACGGTAAAATTCTTGTCCCCTTTTCTGCAAGGCTATACACCGCCTTTCTTAAGTGTCCTACTCCCTCTTCTTTCCCTTCCCATAACCCGACATTCCGTACACCTTAAGTGCTTAAATGCGTCACTACCACTTTTGTTTTTATATTTCAAAAACGATACTTTTTTTTTTTTCCTGCCCTCCCTGTAGGCTCAGGCTTTCCTGTAAGTCTGGCCAAAATGCGCCAATGCGGCTGTGCTCCGGGGCCCAGGCTCATGGCAAAGCAAGTGCTCAATGAAAAGTTCCGTAACTAAGCCGGTTTCTTTGGGCTCCTCAGCTAGGCTATCACCCTATTTGCTTTGCTTTCCTTTGCTTTCTCGCTCCGCCCGCGCCCAGGAGCGGTCAAATACACTCATAGAACGGAGTAGGCGTTCTCCATGACTGGGCCGGGGTCACGATTCCTCTGCACTCCTTAAACTCGCGGTTCAGCAGTAGAATAAGATTTACAGAGATCTTAAACCCACTCTGGGCCCAGTTTCCAGATAAGTCTTCCCGCCCCCAAAGCGCCCGCATTCTCACCCGGACCCCCCGGTGGCTCGCCGTGCGGTTGGGGCCCAGCGGCACCACCATCAAGGATGGCGAAGGCCTCGTCGTTCTCGATGCCAGCAATCTCACTCTCCTGCTGCGCCAAGAAGGCCGCGGCCGGGTCTTCTTCGCCCGCGCCGGCTACCCCGTTTCCTAGCGCGGGGCCGCCGGGAGCGCCAGCGGGGGCGCCGAACGCATCTAGTTCGGCCATGGTGGGCAGTTCAACGGCACGCACACCAACGCTGAGACACAAACCAACCGACGAACCGATCCGGCGCCCGGCAGCAACAGCTGTGGTGGCGACTTCGCTGGGAGGACAAGCGGGAGGAGGCAGAAGGAGGAAGCGGAAACCCTACCCCTATATCCGGTTGGTCTAAGACTATGTGGGAGAGCCTAAAAGGTAACAACCAGTCAGAGGATAACAAGCGTTCAAGAGCTACCCAATCAGCAGAAGGAGGGGCGGGCCCCCCCCCCCCAAGGAAAACTCGTGACTCGGGCCGCGCGGAGGGTGAGGGCGGTAGACCCGCGGACTCAAGAAAGGCGGAAGTGGTACTTGACTTAAAGCAACCTTTCCCGTCTCGGCTTTACTAGTGCATGGACCCGGGTCGGACACCCCAGAGGCAACGCTAGTGCCGAACCCGGAGGTGAAGACAGCGATGATTGGCCGATTACAGCAAAGGCAAGCTACTTAGACGTTCTGAACCTCAGTTTTCTCATCTATAAAAGAGACGGGGAATCCTGCACTGCCTCCCTCCCAGGATTGTTAGGAAGACTGAATCTTTTTACGCCGATATACCAGCTTTATTTTTTAAATTGTATTTAATTCATTTACCCAGCTGGGTTTATTTTCTCCTTTAGCGCAGCCTGACTTAAATGTGATTGATTCAAATCCACTCTGATTTTACCTCATAGTATTTTTATAAAAAGGAGAATACATATCCTTTTACAAAGCCCTTTAGCATCCTGTATGTCTTTTCAGAGCTAGACAGAAGCTTCTGGAGCTGAAAAATTCCTTAAGGATCACCTAGTTCATAAAGAAACTGAAAGGGATCAGTCACACACGGAGTGAGTGGTCAGGGAACCCAGGTGTGCTGGGCATCTACATAATGGTACTAGCCACAACTTCTTGTATGTACCCACCTTTACCAGCTAGGGACTCTTTTTCTTAAAAAGTTCCTTCAGTATTGTTAAGTAAGGGACATGTTAATAATGTGGTTAGTTAATCTTGTCTACAACATAGAAACGATATGCAGTGATTCTAATTAATCATGCCCATGTTGAGGAAGGGAGCTTATGCAACGGGCCAACACTCCTTTACCACCATCACCCTGAAAAGGAAAAAATCAAAAACCAACCAACCAGAGATCAAAGATGTCTCCAGAGGTAGTCAGCAAACAAGAAAGTGGTTTTTAAAAATATATACATGTATTTCTGTTTTTGTTTTTACTTAAAGGTAACAAAGTCTATGATAGTTATTATATACCAAAAACCTAAATCACAAATACTAGCCGTGTGCCTCTCCTTAGGAAAATCCAGTGTGTAGAAACACTAAATTATAAGAAGGTACAAAATGATATAAGATTACTTTAAGAAGCAGATTGCATCCAGGAAGCCCAGAGAGTCCCAAATAAGATGGGTACAAAGAAATCCACGCCAAGACATGTCATAATTAAAATGCCAAAGATTAAAGATAAAGGGAAATCTTAAAAGCAACAAAAGAAAAGCAGAGGATTTCTCTGACATGGACTGAATCTAAAAAAGCAAACTAAGCAAACAAGAAGAACAGAGACAGAATTATTGCTACAGAGAGCGTTTTGATGGTTGCCAGATGGGAGAGGTTTGTGGGAGAATGGGTGAAGAGGTGAGGGGATTAAGAAGACAAATAAGTAAGTACAGAATAGCCACAGGGGTGTAAAATACAGTATAGGAAATGGAGTAGCCAAAGAACTTGCCACACATGATCCATGGACGTGGACAATGGTATGGGGATTGCCTGAAAGTGACAGGGGTGCTGGGTGGAGGAGAACAAAGGGTGAAAAATTGGGCCAATTGTAATAGCCTAATCAATAAAAGAAAAAAACAAATTGCCTAAGAATTCAATGTTGGCTTTGATATACAGAAATGAATATGTCTATTTTCAGAAATAATAAAAATAGGTGTAATAATAAATAATAGTGATAATTATTTTAATAATAAAAGTAATGGTTATTAATAAATACTTATTAATATTTAATAAAATACATTTATTTTAAGGACAAAAGGTCATTATTTGCTTAAAGCATTTATTTATTTACTTATTTATTTAAGCATGCATTTACTTTTAAAGTCATTTTAACCCTGGCTGGTGTGGCGCCAGCCTGTGAATCCAAAGGTCGCTGGTTCAATTCCCAGTCAGGGCACATGCCTGGGTTGCAGGCCAGGTCCCCAGTTGTGGGCATGCGAGAGGCAAATGATCAATGTATCTGTTGCACATCGATGTTTCTTTCCCTCTCTTTCTCTCTCCCTCCTCCTCTCTCTAAAAATAAATAAATAACATCTTTTATTAAAAGTTAAAAAAATAAAGTCATTTTAAATATGAAATGTAGGAATGTTTTGAAGAAAAACATTTAAGAAACTTCCATTTTTAGGGCCTGCAACTAACTCGTTGTACCTGCCCTGTTCTTGTTCAATGCTCATCCCTAACATAAATTGGCAATAACATATGAAGTGGTTTCACATGTACTTTATTCTTGAAACAGTCTGTTCTGCGCCTGTAAGGAGGATAAGGAGAAGAGATGACCATGAGAGGGTTCAAGGAAGGCAACTTTTGACTGCTTACAGCAGTAGCGGCTGAGGGAAAGTCCACATTCTCTGCTGGGGAATTGTATAACTCAGGGAAAGCTGTCCTGAGAGTCACGTGCTAGAGGAGACATCACATATGCAAAATCAACTACTATATATACACTTAAAATTAGGGAAATCGAGTCAGGGCACATGAGTTGTGAGCCAGATCCCCGGATGGGGCGTCTGTGAGAGACAACCATACATTGATGTTTCTCTCCCTCTCTTTCTCCCTCCCTTCCCCTTTCTCTAAAAACAAATAAAATCTTTAAAAAATAATAAATAAAATTTATATGTCTCTTGTGCACTTTTAAATTGACATCTGAATTTTTTCATAATAACTTAGTTGCCAGGAATGTAATTTTTAATGTAAAATATTGATCCTTACAAATAAAATTGTTGCATTGCCTTTTTAAAGGTATCCAATGTCTTCTGAAAACCATAATTATTTGATACTTACCATCTATTTTAAAAATATATAACAAAACTTTTCATTAATCTTAAGAAATTTGAGATTCCTATTTTTGCTCCATGAATACATACTACCATTCCAATACTTGCCCCATCCTATTAGAATTTTGTGCATGAAAGATTTTTATTGATCAACTTATCATAGTTATTTGTAAAAAAAAAAACAGTAATTAAATATAATTGACTTTTTAAAAATATCCCATGATCATAAGGTTCTAAATGTTAAAATTTTGTTTTAGATTGACATAATTTTAATTTTTAACAATATAAGCAACAAAAATATACCCCAAAATTTTGTAATTATTAAATATAAAAGGTAAAATTTTATTAGAAATTCCCATCTTAATGAGATAGGCTTGTATTATCTATTGCTGTGTAATAAATTATCTTGAACTTAGCATCTTTAAAAAAAATTTTATTTACTCATTTTAGAAAGAGGAAAAGGGGGAGGGAAGGAGAGATAGGGGAGAGAGAGAGAGATTTGTTGTTCCACCTAGTTTTGCATTCATTGATTCTTTTATGTGCCCTGACCAGGGATCAAACCCATAACCTTGGTATATCATGACAACACTTTGCCAACTGAACTACTGGGCCTTGAAGTTAGCATCTTAAAATAACGAACATTTATTATTTCACAGTTTCTGAAAGTCAAGAATCTGGGAGCACTGAACTAGGTGGTCCTCACTGTGGTTTTGATGTGCCTTGTCTTTCAAGACCATATTTCTTTTATGAAATGCTAAAGCTTCCCTGGCAGCAAAAACCAAGAGCTGAAGTCTGATTCCCACATTCAGCTGGGTCAGCCTCCTCAACATGATAAGCCCTGGATGCTTCAGCCTCATGGTCTAATTTTAATGTGGAGAAGGAGGAAGAAAGGACCGCATTGTTTAATATATCGAATTATAATTCCACTATGCTAGAGATTTTAGCAAGCACCCCAGCGATTCTGCTGCAGGTGCACATGGTCAGTTCTGTCCAGTACTGCAAGGAAAAGAAAAAATGCCGAGAAAAGGACAAAGAGGACAGTGTCATCAGGAGACAGCCTGGTGGCACAGTGGGAACAGAAGCCAGTGTGAGTGGGTTAGAAATTGATCTGGAGCCAGAGCATAGACAACATTTAGGAAGCTCAACTGAGGAAAGAGATGGCAGATAGCAAGAGGTAGACCTCAGAGCTGAGGAGGGTTTGTTTTCAGGATCTGAGAAACTTGAGGGTATTTCTGGGATGAAGAGAACTCAGGAAGGGGATGTAGAGAGGGAATTGAGGAGCCTGAGAAGGTGTTAGGGGACAGAAGAAAGAGACAGGAGAGAGAATCACTGATGTATGGAAGGGCATCTCTTCCTCTGAGGCACAGAAAAGAAGCCACAGGTCTGGAGGGATTTATGGATGTGGGATTGTGTACGGAGATCAGGTCATCTGGACTCTATTTCTCTGGAGTTCTGGTGGCAGGATGAGAGGTAAGTGGCTGAGAAAGAAGAAAGAGAAACGGTGGGGCCTCAGGACACCAGCGAGGGTTGGTGGTGGGGAGTGGCACCCAGAGTCAGAGGTGACTCAATGGTCAGCTAAGCCTGGTGGGTTGGGGGCTGGGGCAGCTGGGCTTAGTTGCATGGGTCTGTAAGACCCCGTTCCTCTAGCTGGGGGATACCATGAGGTGAGTAGAGGCAGGGGCTTCTCAAAGTTGGAGAACTGAGAAATGTGGGACTTGTTCCATGGGAGAGAGGGTCAGCGGTGAAGTCCAAGGTACTGGCCTAGAAAGAAAAAAGTAAAACATGGGCAGAGGGAGGCCACCCATATGGAGGTCAGGAAGACGGTGCTGAGCAGGCTGAGCAGCATTGAGTGGGAAAACAAAGGGGTTGGAGAGTTGAAACATGAAGATACCCAAAGTCCCTTGCATTGTTTAATACAGGAGCGTCATGGGGCCTTATGTGCTTAATCCAAATCAAGCTGTGCTGTGGGTGTGAAATACATGCTGGGTTCCAAAGACAGTATAAAAAATGTTAAATATCTCAGTAATAAATATTTACATTGATCACTTGATTAAATGATAATATTTGTGTGTATATTGGGTTAAATAAAATATATTACTAAAATTAATTTCACCTGTTTCTTTTTACTTTTTTAACATGGCTAAAGAAAAAGTTTAAATTATATATGTGGCTTTTGTAATATTCCTGTTGCATGGTGCTGGTGCAGATACTCCCTCCCAGGGACATGGATTGTCTGTGTCATGCCTGTGGCCCCAGCACCTGAAACAGATACCTCACTGAATGGTATACATGTGTATGAATTGATGAGTGGGTAAGTAAATTCATGAATGAATGAGTGAATGGAAGAATGAGGATTATATATGGTACTCAAGGACTTGGTCAGCTTCTTCTAAATTGTTGAGTATTATATGTAAGTAAATGAATGAAAGCGAAACAGAGGTAATTAGACTTGAGGAAAATTCACCGAGATTTTAACATAAGGAGTTTCAAAGAGCATTTTATGGGACCTAACTTAAGGACCCTTATTTTCCTTTTCAAAAAAATCCTCCTGTAGCACTTTTTAATATATGCCAAGGACTGTGCTAGGCACTTTGCACGTTGTAACTCACTTAAACTTCACATCACCCTATGAAGCAGGCACTCTTATTATCTCCCTCTTGCAGATAAGGAAACTAAGGCACAGAGATGTTAAGTAACTTGCCCAGGATTACCCAGTAAGTGATGGAACTGGTATTTGAACTAAGCCAGTGTCCATACCCAATTACATACTACACCATCCCATCTCTCTTATCCTGTCATTTCGCCTCATCCCCAAGCTTCTCTCCAACAGATATGTTTCTTTCTTCTCCCTTTACTGACCCTCAGACCTTGTAATCCTGCAGAAAGTTCTCAATGAACCTAGCTTACTGGAAACAATTGTAAGTAACCCCCCAACTTCACACAGACACATCATGGTCAATTACAGCAGCCAAATAACCCTGCCTCTCCTGCCCCCACCCCTTCACCCTCCATCCTCCACCCCCACCCCATCCTCTATGCCCCTATCCCTGAGCCAGGCCCATAGCACCTTCTCCCACCCTAGCCCAGGAGGCTCTTCTCCCTGACCTGGGATTGGACCTTCCCTACCTTCCTGGGCAGGCTCTAGGGAAGTGAGTGAGTCGTCCAAGCCTTTCCAACTAAGAAAACGTCTTAACTATTAGTCTAGCAGATGCCTGTAAGGTGACCACAGGGGTATGGAACAGGGGGCCAGTGCCCAAGAGGTGCCTTGATCCTACCCACCAGAGACTCCTTCATAACCTCAGCTTGGATCCCTCCAGTGACAGAGTGGCCCTGAATTTCTACCCACTGGGAGCAGCCCCAGCCCAGAATCTCCACCTTCAGGGCTAAACACAAAGAAGGAACCAGCAGGCCATCTCTTCCTTTCTTTCCCTCTCTCATTAAATTGTGAATAATAATGCATTTACTTATTCTCCCACTTAAAAAGTGGTTTAAATCCTTTGAAGAATCTTGCAAGGTAGCTTGGCTAGACAGCAGGCAGGACAGTCCAGTGCCTCTGGTGGGGGGGCCAGCATCTTCCACTCGCCTGTCTTTTGGTCTAGCAAGTAGGCATTTGGATTGATGGTGTAGTCCTTTGTCTGGACATCGTTAGCTGTGGTGATACCCCCACATACAAACACTTTGTTGTCTCCAACGGAGCATATAGCATGGGACACATCCAAGGGGCAGTTGTTGGGCAAAAGAGGCACTAAGGTGGTTGTCTTGTTGACCTTTATCTTCTGTAGGTTGATTTCCACACTCTGCTGGTGGCTGTGCACACAGAGGTTGTTGTCCTGATCGAAAGAGAGCAGGGGCCGGTGGTTGAACTCAATGGGGAAGGTGATACACTGGACCACATCCCCAGTGTTGGTGTCAAAGCAATCCACTACCCCAACCCGAGAAATATAGCCCTTCACCAAGCACCGCCCAGTGACAATGTACAGGTTCCTGTCACCCTTGGTGATCACGGCTGTGCCATCCATAGGAATGCTCATCTTCCCAGCCAGGTACCAGGCCTCCTTGCGCTCATCATAGCGATAGATATTAGAGACATACCGCCTTGGGGCAATGCTGCCACCCACTGAGTACACTGTCCCCCCACAAGTCACCATGGTGTGGAAGACAAGCCCAATTGGCAGGTCAGGCAACTTGGTCCAGGAGTTGTCATCCATGTCATACCGCCAAGCTGTCTTCAGCCCTGAAATCTGCTCAGTGGTGCCACCAGAGATGTAGATGTAGCGACCAGCAGAGGTAGCACTAAGTGCTGCTGCCCGGTAGGGCATCTCTGAGAGCTTCAACCACAGGTTCTCCTGTATGATATAGGCAAACACTCCATCATTGAACTTGCCATGGGCCTTTTGGCCACCTAGGATGATAACTGAATCAAGCAGGGCCCCTTTCCGCTGGTAGCTCAGCAGGCTGGATGGCTTCTCCTGCTTGCGGTCCACAAGGACACTCTCAATCATGGTCACGTGGGCGGAGGTGTTCTCTATGCCCATCAGCTTGTTGCTGGCAAATGTCAGTGTCTTGTTGGAGACGGCATTAAGATTGATGTAATTGAAAAACTTCTTGAAATGCTTCTCCCGCTCATCCTTTCGAAAGTACACCCAGTTGATGAGTGCACTGAGAGCCTGGTCCTCGTTGAGCACATGCAGGTTTTCGTCTCGGAGCAGGCGGCCAAAGATGATAGGTGGGCAGCGCATGAAGTGCACGGAGCCCTCCTGGCTAGCCCAGTAGTGGAAGTTGTCACGAATGCCAGAGTAGGCCAAGTCTGAGACCTCCTTGAGCTCAAACAACTCGGCCAAGAAGAGGTAGTGCAAGCAGTTGGCACGGCGGATGGACTTAATCAGAAAGTCACTACAGTGGATTCGAAGGCGTGGTGTGTTGAAATACTGGGCCCCACGAAGGAGTTCCTCCACATTCTGCTCTGAGATCACCACCTTGCCGCTGTAGAAGTAGTCCAGGAGCTGCTCCACTGTGGCTGGACTCACGTAGTTGGGGTCAATGGTGATAAAGAGCTCATTGGTGGTCTTTATGTCGTTGCTGGAGATGAAGCTCTTCACCAGTGGAGAGACAGCAGCCAGCACATTTTGATGTGCAAAGAAGACATGGTGATCCACAGTCAGAGCCATGTCCCAGTACTCTTCACGTTTCCTCTGTTTGTTCAGGTTCTGCAGGATGAAGCTGTTGTAGTTTTTCTCAGTGAATTCCAATTTCATGGTGCTTTTTTTGGCTGAGGCAGAAGATAAGCAGCAGATACCAGAGAACAAACCCCCTCAGGTCTTTGGGATTCAGATTGATGGTCATTTGTGGAGCAGTTGATCAGGGAGGAGTGGATGTGGGAGAGAGGATGATGTCATAGAATGGATGAGGTCATCACAATGCAGGCCCCCTTGAGGCCTTGCTCTGAGGCATAGGGCCTTTCTCCCCTTATGGCTCCAACCTGCGAAGACCAGATATGCTACCAGGACCTAGTGCCCAGGCCCAGAGCTCAGGAGGAAACCCACAGATAAGTTGCAACTCCTACCTGGACCTTGACCTTCAAACTTCAGTTCAAGGATGCTTCTGGAATATCACAGCCACTTGGGTGGGGGTAGAGTAGGGAGGGATAAGGGAGGTTGGGGGAAGGAAAAGGATTATCAGATCATCTAGATGAATCCTATTGTACAGGAGGGAAACTGAGGCCCAGATAAGAGAGGGGACTTGCCCAAGATCACATAGCTAGGTGGAAGCAGAGCAGGACCTGGAATCCAAGTTTTCTGTAACTTAGGACTGACTCTTTCCACTCTTTTGGGAAGCTCCTAACTACTCAGCTTTCCCCAGTCTCTGATTCTTAGGCCTTGAAGTACCTTTCTCTGCCAAGACTCCTGGACATCGGAGAAGAAAAGCTCTGTCTGTTGGCTTCTGATCTTTGTGGCCACAGAGACCTTACTTTCAGATAGAGGAAGAGGTGGAGGCCGTTCCCTGGATGCAGGAGTTAGCCAGGCGCTGGGGCACCGGAGGGCCTCTGAAGTCCTGATTATTTCAGTTCCACAGCAAACTGGGATATTCGCCCCCCATTTCCAATCCTGTAGTTGTAAAATGTTGGAGGTTGTAGAGGGTCAGCTCTTGCCATCAAACGTGGACTTAGACAGGTGCCCATTCTCTCTAAGCCTCGGTTTCTTCATCTGTGAGATGGGAATACTACTACTTGCTTCAAAGAGCATTAAGAGTTTAAGTGATAAACTCACTTAGATGAGTGTTAAGCACGATGTTTGGCCTTCGCAAACGTTCAATAAATGCTACCCGTCGTTATTTTATATTAATATTACATCAGAAGGCCAAGCGCCGGCATTCCTGGCTGCTTCCTTCATACTTGTCAGGAAGTCTGGAATGCGCGGGTCCCTTTGGGCAGGCTCCCTGAGCCTCCTGCGGCCACACGGTGGGGCTGGAGGGTCATGCCCTGCCCTGGTGGGAACCGGCGGGCGGACGCGACCTGCTGTCCCTCCCTGCGCGCTCCTCCTGGCTGCACCCCTCTGCAGGTTGCGAGGAGCTGTGGGGTCTCCCATCTTCCGCGGGGCTGCCACGCGCCTGCGTCCCTGGAATTCAAACTGCAGGGCCTCTTTTCAATCACCGCAAACACACCTGTGTCCACTTTACAGCAGGGGTACTGAGTCCCACACAGGGTATGCCAGAGGGGAGCCGGCTCGGATCTAGACGTCCCCCCTCGGTGTCCCGCCCGGCGGGGTGCTCGCAGCCTCGGCCAGCTCGGCACCCTCGCTTCCGGGCTGATGTGCGGTTCCCGTAGCGTCTCTGCCAAGGAGGGATTTAAATGTCAACCGGAGCCTCCTGCGGGCCCCACCTGGACCAGAGTTTGGAGCTCCCAGGAAGGGGCTTAACAAGCAGGCCCTAGCGGCATTGCCAGATGGTGCAGAGAGGACCTGGGCTAGCCCTCGCCCAACCCCTGCCTCCTCCAACCTGGACCCTAAGCGCCACTCCTGACCCTCAGCAAGACTTTAGCGCCCCAACTAGGAAAACTCAGTGTCGCCCAGAGCCTTGGGAATGTGAGCAGGTCAGCTCACTCTTTCCCTGGATTAGGCAAGTTCCCGTATTATTAACCCCTGTCTCTCCCTCACCTTTTCATTCCAGACCTGGCCTTTTCTTTATTTTGGCATTTGATAATTTGAAAATTATTTTAAAGTACCTACCTTTAAAAACAGTTGTTTATTTTTAGAGAAGGAAGGGAGGGAGGAAGAGAGGGAGAAACATCAATGCGTGGTTGCCTCTCGCAGGCCCCCCTTACCAGGGACCTGGCCCACAATCAGGTCCTTACCATGTACCAACCATGTGCCCTTACTGGGAATCTAACCGCTGACCCTTTGGTTCGCAGGTTGGGGCTTAGTCCACTGAGCCACACCAGCCAGGGCAAAACTATTTACCTTTAAATGCTGAATCCATTTACCTTAATCCTTGCCTGGGGTAGAGGCACTCAGTTTCTTGACATACCTATCTGCACAAGGCTAAGAACTGTTTTCCCCATGGGAAGAAGCTTCAGATTTCAGCCCCTCTGCCACAGACTACCTGTGTGTGCCTTAGGCGAGCTCCTCCTGGCTCCTTTCTCTCCCTGTGAGAACAATTGATCTCCAATCACTGTATTTCTCCAGCCCTGATCTCACAAGGGATGGCAGCAACTTGGGTGTGTCAGGCACAGTTGCAGGAAGGAGAATCTGGAGACCTGGGGCAGGGTATGAGCAGATGTTTATTGAGCAAACGGGGACTGGGTCAGAGGGAATCTACTCCTGGACCACTACTTGAAGGCCCGTAGAGTAGAGGGATGGAGATTCCCGGACTTTCTCAAGAGCCGGTAGGAATCTCTCCAGCCTCTGCTGAGGCGCACCTTTTAAGCCCAAAAACTCCAACAGCCTCGGTGGCAGAGTCTCTGTGAAAGGTTCCTGATAAGGGAGCTGTAGAGGATCTGTTCATTATCTTGGTCAGGGGGGTTATCAATCACTCATTCTGGCTCTTTAGATCCTGACATGGTGGAGGATAAGGCCTCTTGGTGTTGGTGCCGAACACTTCTCACTCCCACTGGCCTCCAGGCCAGCCCTTATGAGAGGTTGGCAGACCTCACCACCTGGAACATTTGTACCAAGGACTGGGGGTTGGGTGGGTCAGGTCTTGCTACTTCACCTACTCCTTTGTCCACACACCCTGGAAACCTGGGGGAATTTTGGTGGAGGAGGTGACTGTGCCCCTTTGCTTTTGTTTCAGGTCCCTTGACCAGGGCAGGAAGGTCTCTCATCAGATGCTTCATCTATTTAAGAAAGTTGGGCCTAGGGGCGTGTCATGGAGACCGAAACAATCCAATAGACCTAATTAATTCCACGTGCCAGACCTTGTATAGCTGGACAAATTGGGGCCCCAGAGAAGATAAGGACCTTGATCACTGTGTCAAGAACTAAGCTTGGAGCCTGGATTCCTAACTCCTTCGGCTGCCCTCTGGCTACAAAGGAGAGCTGGAATCTGGCTTCTCTTCTGCTTCCATTGAACTTGTGGGAGATGTCTTTAAGAAATCCATTAAAGAAGTGAAATTAGTGCCCACCCGCTCAGTCAGCTTTGTCGTCTGGCTTTTCAGTCTGGAAAGCTCCTCTGGTCTGTTTTTTTACTCACTCCAGCCAACTGAGGAAACAGATAGCAGTCCTAAGAGGCTGGTTGCATGCTGGCATCTACCACCTGGTTATAGATGTGTATGTATGGGGTGGAGGGTGCTACTTAAGAGCCACTAGGAAGTTCCATAACTGGTCATTGAATCCCTGTTGCTCATGGTGGCTGCCCAGGTGTAGCCTCAAAAGGGACCTCAGCTCAAGACCTTCATCCTCAGCTTCCTGCCTAGCTCAGCATTTTCTGTTCATGAAGACTCCCTAGGGGAGGGTACCCTAATATTTTAACTTCCTGGGGATGATCAGCTGATGTATCACTTTGTTGGGAAGCCATGAAGAAAATGAGGTGCATGTTTTAAAGATACACAATCTGACCTGGAAATAGAACACTTAGGAATAGTCTTTCAGTATCTCCCACCTCTTTTGTACCATTAACAACAGGCTTTCTCACTTCTACATATGATATTTTCAACTTATAACTTGACTTTCATATAGCTTTGGCTTGTCATGGCCCTAATTCAAACTGATGGCATCCTTAATTTTTTCAGTTCCACTGGTAAATTCTCCCATATTTCTTAGCTCAAGTTCCTGGTCAATGGCCAGCACAGAGATTGGCTGCTCTTGAATCACATGTCTACTCTAGTCTAATCAGCTGTGGGACGGTAGGTCAGACGGTTCACAACATAGCTGCCTAAGGAGCACAATCTGCAGGGGAAAGGTTGGAGGTATTCAGAAGCTTGAATTACAGGAACTCAGAGCTATGGATTACTTAGTCACTGATTCAGAATCAGGCATGAATCACAGAGGAGGAAAATATTACACAAAAGGAAACGATTTTATTGTCTTCGTCAATATGCCTGGGTGAAATGAAGGGCACAGCATGAGACTGTTCACAGTGCAACACTGACCTTCTGGAAACATGTTTCAAAGACTGGCCTGCTCAGACTCCAGTCTTTACACAGGCAACTCCCTAACCCCTGCCCCTGCTATCTTACCACCTAGAGATGCCATGATTTCAGGGACACTCAGCTTGGCATCTGGTTTGGTCCCTCTCACATGTGAAATTGTTATTCAGGGGAACTTTGTGTAGTCTGAGGCAAAACCCAGAACCAAATTAGCGACTCTAAGCCCCCACATGGGATATCTCCCAGGAACATTTGGGCCTGTCACACATTCCAGGAGCGAGCAGCAGCGCAGCTGCAGCCACAGCTGCCAGGAACAGCCTGGGCTCCCACCCTGTGTGTCGAGGAGGCCAGAGGCTGGAGGGTTTCCTCTGGGGGCCCCGAGTGAGCTCACCCTCGCCTGAACACTCACTGACTTCATCCATCCAAGGCCGCTTGGCTAAGAGCCCAGGCAGTGTGAGGGGCTCTTTCCCACAGCAGGCCCTGGGCCACCTCACAGAGTTGGGGGAGGGGTGAGTTTCAGGCCTGGCCTAGTTCCCCAGAAATCAGGAGGTGCATATTGAGCTATGAAATGCCAGGGGGGGTTAAGGAAAAAAAGATGAGGGGTCAAGGGGTGGTGGTGGTAGCAGTACTTTGTTATTTAAAGGTAGAAAAATGTGTGTAGGGGGGATGCTGGATGATTGAGGAAAAAAGGGAAAAATGAGAGAAAGAACTCATGGACACAGACAAGTGTGGTGATTGCCAAGGGAAGGGGGACCAGGGGGAGGTAGAGGAGAGTATGGGGGGATAAATAGTGATGGGTGGAGACTTGACTTGCAGTGGTGAGCCCACAATACAGCGTACCCATGATGTGTTGTGGAACTGTGCACCTGAAACCTTATAATTTTGTTAACCAGTGTCACCCCAATACATTCAAGAAAAAGGAAAAAAATAAAATTAGGTGGCATACACACACACGCACACACCAAAAAAAAATTCAAGGAAGTAAAGTTTTTTTCTCACTTTGTTCTTTGGCAATCCCATTAGAATTCCAGGGGGCATGAAGATGACATCACGTCTTACAACTGAAAAGTCTCAATAATTCTGTGAAATGGAACCCCTGCCTAAACCATGTTTCTGATGGAAGCTGCTTTATATTTATGTGTTTAAAGCTGTGTTTTATGTCACATTTAAATGCAGGTTCAATATTCTTAAATATCTACCACAGTAGATTACAATGCATGAAGATCAAAGGAAATGAACTTCACTTCTCAGCATAACAAGTTTTGAAATACAAAAAGTTCAGGGATGGATATTATAAGTAAGAAAGGTACAAAAGTTTGCTTAAAAAATAACAAAAAGTTTAAAAATGGATTTTTTCCCCCAAAGTCCAAATAATTGTGGTCTAACCATCAGAGTAAAGGCTTCATCAGCTCATTCCTTTGATAAGAATGAGTTCATAAAAAATATATATATCCAAGTGTGTGTGCAAGAGACATGCACATGCATCACACACACAAGCACATACAACCACACAGACACACAGCTGCGTTTCTGTTGTTCTAGGCACTTCACATCCACATTCTTAAGTCTGCCACCTGCCCATTGCATTTGGCAAGTTACTTCTTTGGAGGCAGGACATTTTCTTCAAAGTAGCCCTGGTTGACAACGTTCCCTGCTGGGAAGTACCTCGCCACCACAAAGGAGGAGCCGTCACTTGCAGATGCCTTCCCCACTCCCATCTTCTTTGTGTTCTTCCAGACCATGGCTGTGAAGTGTCCTGTAGGGGCACAGGCAGGGGGAGAGGGAAACAGTTAGTTAGCAAAGCCTGGAGAAGGATGCTTTCAAGAGATGCTTTAGCTACTGCACCATCTTGCCAGGCTCAGGGAAGCCTGATTGTCACAGACACCGCTCAGGGGAAGCAGACACAAAACACACCAGCTGCCTGATTTTCTGCATTGGGCCCTCCAGTCACCACATCAGCTCTGTTCATCACCTTCCAATGCCCAAAGGTCTCATGGTCTCCTAGAGGTCATGAGAAAGACCAGTGGCCCCAACAATGAGGATGCCACCCTACTTCGTACCTGCCTCCAGCCCTCCCCTAAACTGCACTCTTCTAAGTTGCCAATGATCTCCATGTTTCTCCCCAATGGTCACTTTTTTTCTCCCTCTTACTCAATATCTCAGGCACATTTAATAGGGCTGACTCCTCTCCTTTTCAAAGCATCCCCTCTTTTGGTTTCAGCGATGCCACCTCTAGGTATTCCTCCCATCTCACTGCCTCCTCTTCCCCCTCTTGATCTCACTTGTAAATGTTGGAGGACCCGCATTTCCTCAGGCTCAATTCTGGGCTGTCTTCTCTTGCTGCACTCCTTAGGCAATTTCGTTTTTGTCTGGCTCTTAGGTTTATTTCTCCAGCCCAAATCTCTCCTCCGTGTTCCAAACACAACTACTTACTTGACATTTCCACTTGATGACTCAGAGGCATCTCAAATTTAACCTCACTCTTGATTTTGTTCCACCTAAAGTTATCCCTCTCCCTACCCTCCCATTTCCTTTAACGGCACCTCTATGCACGCAATCCTAGGGATAGGTATGCATTCCGCCCCCTACCTCATTTCCCACAACAACCCATCATTCAATCCCGACAAATCTAACTCTAAAATACACCCCAAGTCCATCCACTCCCAAAACTTTGGTCCCAACCACAAACTTTTTTCACTTGGGCCACTGCAATAGGCCCCTGACTGATTCCTCCAGCTTCCACCTTTGTCTCCTCAATTCACTTTCCACTTAAGTAGCTGGGGTGATCATTTTGAGACTAAGTCATATCTGTTCACTTCTCTGCTTAAAAATCCTTTGATTGTTTCCAATTGCACCTAGAATGAAAGCAAATGCTTTGGCCCAGTGGCCTCTTCTCCATTCCTTGAACACCCCAGGTCATTTCCCACCATGGAGCCCTTGCACACACTGCTGAGAAATACTCTTCTGATGACTAACATCTTGTCCCTTAGGCCTCAGCCTTAACGTCACTTTTTCAGAGAAGCCTTTCATAATCACTTTGATTTCCTGAACAACTCCCTCCCAAGATGGTCTTATCATATTTGTTTTTGTTTTTTCCTTCATAACATTCTTTCTTGCTTATTGCTTGGCTCCTCCATGAGGCTATGAGCCCCACATGGGTAGAGACCAAATTGTTTAAATCACCAAAGTATGCCCATGCAAAGTGTAAAACTTTCATTGAATGAATGAATGAATGGAATGAGTGAGTGAATGAATAAAAGGCATATGAAAGAACCCTCCTGGGCTCAGGTTTTACTCCTGCTGGAAGTACAGACCTT
Organism: Furipterus horrens; assembly: GCF_987537825.1. NCBI lineage: Eukaryota > Metazoa > Chordata > Mammalia > Chiroptera > Furipteridae > Furipterus > Furipterus horrens. Next base: position 173,885,858 of record NW_028327174.1, on the reverse strand, counting down.
CCATGTTTTGAGCTTTGAGGCCCTGACAAAGTAGAGCCTCCTTTAAGTCCCTCCATTCTGAGCTAAACAGCCCAGTTCTCTCTCTCTCTCTCTTTTAAAAATATTTATTTTTAGAGAGAGTGGAAGGGAGGGAGAGAGAAAAACATCAATGAGCAGGAGAAACTTCAATCGGCTACCTTGGCTGCTTCTCACATGCCCCCAACCAGGGACCCAGCCTGCAACCCAGGCACATATCCGGATCAGAAATTGAACCAGTGACCCCTCGATTTGCGGGCCGACACCCAGCCCACCAAGCCACGTCAGTCAGGGCAGCCCTCAAGCTACTGCCTGACCCTCCAGATATTCTGTGGCTTGCTGAAGCTTCTTAGTGTCAGGCTCCCACTCAGACCACCTGCCCCTTAATCACTGGTCCTTTCAAGTAGCTAACATGGCTTAACTTCCTACTCCCCTCCTGTGCTGGGGTCAAAGGATTGATGCTGTAAGGTCCTCTTTGCTCTATGGCCATAAATTCTTCTCATCTTCTGGTAGTAAAAGTCAGGAACTCACCTCTTTCACTTTTACTGTGGAGGTGACAGGACAATGGGCTATTTACTCCCATGTAACAAGATAGCATCCATCTGCTAAAATAACCTTGAAGAAATTATGTTTCCTCCTAGAGGGCAGGCAACACATTTGCCTTATCTACCACCATAACCCCAGTGTTTGGTATTGGGCTTGGAACATAGCAGATGCTCAATAAATATTTGATGAAGAAGAAAGGGAAGGGAGAAGGAGGAAAATCATGATCAGAGGAGTAGCTAAGTTTCCCACATGGTGGTTAAGAAAGAGAGTAACCACTTTATACCCATTAGGATAGTTTGTTTCTTTGGTTTTTTTTAAGAAACAAATTTGGAGAGGATGTGGAGAAATTGGAAAACTTGTGCATTGTATGGAAATGCAAAATGGTGTAGCTACTGTGGAAGATAGTAGGACAGCTCCTCAAAAAGTCAAACATGGCCCTGGCTGGATAGCTCAGTTGGTTAAGAGTGTTGTCCTGATATGCCAAAGTTGTGAATTCAATCCCTGGTCAGGGCACATACAAGAATGCATAAATAAGTGGGACAACAAATCAATGTTTCTCTCTTTCTCTCTCCTCTCCTTTCTTCTCCCTCTAAAATCAATAAATAAAAAGAGTTAAACATGGAATTATCATATGATCCAGCATTCTACTTCTAAGTATATACCAAAAAGAATTAAGAGCAGGAACTTAGATATTTGCACACCAGTGTACATAGCAGCATTACTCACAATAACCAAAAGGGAAAAAACCTAAATGTCCGTCAATGGATGAATAAACAAAATGTAGTATATATATATATATATAGGAAAATCATTCAACCGTAAAAAGGGATGAAATTCTAACAAATGTTACAACACAGATGAACCTGAGGACATCATGCTAAATAAAATAAGTCAGAGACAAAAGGACAAAGATTGCATGATTCCACTTATATGAGGTTCCTAGAATAGTCAAATTAGAGATAGAAATTAGAATTATAGTTACTAGGGCCTGGTTTAGTGGGTGGGAGGGATAGGAGTTATTGTTTAATGGGTTCAGAATTTCAAAATGAGATGGTGAAAAAGTTTGGGAGATGAACAGTAATGGTGATTGCACAACAATGTGAATGTATTTAGTCCCACTGAACTATACACTTAAAAATGGTTAAAATGGTAAATTTTAAGTTTATTTTACCACAAAATTTAAAAAAGAAAGGAAAGAAAAAGAAAAGAGAAAGTCTGGTATCCACATTTTTCTAGGCCTTCAGAGAAGAAACAACACTGATATCTCCCATGTTTATCAGATATGGTAAGGACTGAATAAATGTTCAGTGTTCATTGATTACGGTGTTTTTTCCCATTACAGTTGAACTCCATTTTTTATAATTAAAAAAATTTTTTTGTTTATTTATTTTTTAGAGAGAGAGGAAGGGAGGGAGAAAGAGAGGTAGAAAAACATCGATGTGAGAGAGAAACATCGATCAGTTGCCTCTCGTACATGCCCCAACTGGGGACTGAACCCACAACCTAGGCATGTGCCCTGACTGGGAATCGAAGCCATGGTCCTTTGGTTTGCATGACACCCAACCAACTGAGCCACACTGGTCAGAACATTTTTATAATTCTTAAATTTAGGTATAGTTTACTTATTTGTCTACATTCAAAGAAGATTTTCTTTCTGAAAAAAACCAAACATAAACACTAATCAATAGAGTTGATGTGATACAACAAAGCAAGATTTAAAAGAAAACATGCCCTGGCTGGTGTGGCTCAGTGGTTTGAGTGCCGGCCTGTGAACCAAAGGGTCACTGGTTTGATTCCCAGTCAGGGCACATGCCTGGGTTGCAGGCCAGGTCCCCAGGTGGAGGCACCAGAGAGGCAACCACACACTGATGTTTCTCTCCCTCTCTTCCCCTTTCTCTGAAAATAAATAAATAAATAATCGTAAAAAAAAAATTTAAAAAGTCCTGTCTTAAAAAAAAAAATTTTTTTTAAAGAAAACAAACCTTAAGTGCAATTATGCATCTTTTCCACTTATCATTACTTTTGTTATAACCAATGCCCAAAAAACGCGGATCTTTTACCTCAGAATAAAAGAGAAACACTTTTTGCCAATTCACCCTAGTCCCTACGGTTTTGAACAGAGCACCAGGCTTTTGGCAGCTTGGCCAGGTGTCACTGCTTCTATAGGCTGTCTTTTCATTAAGTCTCAAGTCCTTTATCATAGAAGCTTTTTCTCTCAAGAGACCACATGCTTTGGCCATTGACCCACCCACTTTCTCTGTTGACCCAAAAGGAAGAGCTTCTATTTATCCACGGGTTGCCAAGAATAAAATTACAGACAGAACATGAGCATCAGCAGCAGGAATGCCCATGGAAGCCTTTTCCAAACAGAGACTAAGTAATCTTTCTTCTGGCTGGGGAGTTAATTAAGTATGGTATTTATAGATGAATTAAAGAACATGACTTCCTTAGTAACTATCGGATAGATACACACTGGTTTCTAACCCTAAACGGCTTCCTTTTTCTTTTTCTTTTTTTCCTAAATGGAACACATCCTCTTTTCTGCTATGGAGCCAAACTTCCTAAAATATACATTTGAAAAACACATTAAATAAGTCACAGTACATCTGTGCGAGGTAATAATGTGCAACAGTGAGAAAGAATGAGAAAGCTCCTGTTGCATTGATATGGAACAATCTCTGCCGATCTGCTGTGTGCAGGAAGCCAGTGCAAAGCAGGTCATGTATCTGACACCAGGGTGTTAAAAAAAGGAAAAAAAAAACACAAAAAAACATATTTACACAAATGCCGGTATAAACTCAGAACAACCCTACAATGATAGATACACAAGAAACTGGTATCGCTGGTTGGGAAGGAAAGTGCCAAAGGCCAGGGATGGATGGAAGACTTTTCACCTCATCATACAGCTTACAAGTTTTATGTCATGTAAAAGAATTACTAATTAAGAATAACAAATTTTTAAAAGCTAACTTACTTTTTCAAATAGAAATACAACAAAGGAATGGCAAGAAGCCATTTCACTCCACTCAGCACATAGCGTAGAACTGCGTTCTTCATCACGAGACACTGACAAGGGTCGGGTGGGGTGGGTAGGGGAGAGATTATAGGATGTTTCAAAGGCCCTTTCACCTGCTACGTGAACTCAGGTCAGGGGATCCCAGAACAATGGTGCAGCTCTAGGGGAGGCTGAGGTGGGCAGATAGGCCTGCAGATCTTTAAGGGTCTTGCAAGCCCTGATTATAACTCCACCTAAATCTGTGCTCCTGTCTTAGGATGAGGCTCTGTCTGACCCCAGGCATTGCCCACTGGTACCTGGGATGCCATAAGTGCTAGCTGCTCTGGGGTTTTCTTCTTTAGAGGTGGGAGGGGCGGGGCAATGGGTAAGCCAGGTGGTTAGTGACCATAGAAAGCTGAGTCCCACTCCCAGCTCTGATACTTGTGAGAACCCTGTGTTGGAGCACGGGCCATGATAAGAGCATCGGATTGAGGACAGAAGGTATAAATAAGTCTCTTTCCCTTTCTGGGGCTCAGTGGCCTTTGCAAAACTAGTGGAATGAAGCCCTACCTCCAAATGGTGTTGCAAGGCTCCCATGCTGTGGCCTGCACACAAGAGCAAAGCTAAGAACTTGCTCTGACACCTGTCCAATTGCCCGTGAATCTTGCTCATGAGAAAAGCAGATTCAGACACTAAAAAAAAAAAAAAATCAAATGTCTTCTAGATACAGGTCTTTATGAAAAGGTCTACACATCCTTGATCACCATTCCCTCGCTCGCAGATGGAATTTAATTGCCACAGAACCATCAGTTCTCCGTCAGGGCCCTGACAGCAGCCTCCTTCCTCATCCCAAACCTATCTCTGCCCTTTAGCCTTGCCCACAGGGTTGCAAGAACCCCTGCCCAAGAGGGTGAGCAGAAAAACCACAGGAAACAGTGACTAGTTCTGAGAGCATGTCACTTCCTGCTTCTGAAGAACCCTCCAAAGTTTGGGAGGCCATAAGCGGCTCCACCCATGGGTGGAATGGGGTGGGGTAGAGGGACAAGGGTGGGTAGCAAATCCCTTTTTCAGTTTTTCTGGTGCCTTCTGATCAGGGAAACCCACAGCCCCTTCCAACCTGGCCTGGGCTGCCCCAGGTGGATCTGAGCTGGCTCTGAGGAAGGACAGGAGCCTGGTGAGGCCTGCTGAGGGACCAGAGGGAGCCCAGAGCTCAGAGCGGTGGCCTGGGACTTCAGTTAAATGTTGACCGCTCACCATGGAGGCCTGTGAGGAAGGCTGCATGGTCTCCCACACAGCTCCTCCATGCATCTAAACTCCACCTCTCAGAATGTCCTGTAGAGACCACCACCGTGTCCCTCCCCCTCTGAGACAGGGAAGGACGAGGCATGGACCCAAGTTCACACAAATAATAGTGCCAGGGCTGAGGCTAGCTCCAGGCTTTCTGCGTTCCAGGCTCACCTGAACCACAGACCCCAGCATAAATGTGAAGGAAGAACCCCTGGGGCACCACGAGGCATGGGCCCACGGCAGGAAGGAAGTGGGGGTGTGAAGGGAGGCAGGAGTGAAAACTGAGAGAACGGCGAGCGTGGCCCTTTTCCTGAAGGCCCCAAGAAGCCATTGGCAGTTTCAGCAGGAGAGCAACATGGGCAGAGAGGGGTTTAGAATATTCTGGGTGCTAGGGAGCAGGCTGAACTGCAGGGGAGCAAGACCAGATGACTGGTTAAAAGTTCTGAGGCGGCACTTCTGGAAAGATACACTGAGCAGCTTTTGAAATCCACAGCTTCCTTATGACACACTTGTCACTTTGGAGCTGGTGGGGCAGGAATCATCAGCCTGGGAGCTCTTAGATGGAGGGTGTATGTGTGTGTGTGTGTGTGTGTGTGTGTGTGTTGGGGAAAGAGAGTTTTACCTGTGTGTGTGTGTGTGTGTGTGTGTGTTGGGGAAAGAGAGTTTTACCTGTGTGTGTGTGTGTGTGTGTGTTGGGGAAAGAGAGTTTTACCTGTGTGTGTGTGTGTGTGTGTGTTGGGGAAAGAGAGTTTTACGTGTGTGTGTGTGTGTGTGTGTTGGGGAAAGAGAGTTTTACCTGTGTGTGTGTGTGTTGGGGAAAGAGAGTTTTACGTGTGTGTGTGTGTGTGTGTGTGTGTGTGTGTTGGGGAAAGAGAGTTTTACCTGTGTGTGTGTGTATGTGTGTGTGTGTGTGTGTGTGTGTTGGGGAAAGAGAGTTTTACCCTTTGGGCAAAGTCGAGCCAGAGAAATATGGGAGATGTAAAACAGGAGGGAAATGATTAATTTTCAGAGGGTTAGTTCCTCTCCAAAATCAGACACCCAACTGCAACAATACCCAGGGCCATGTCACCAGTGTGACCCTGTCACTCACCAGTCCCAGAGTTGAAGCCAGGCTGTTGAAAGTTGTAGTTCTTAATTTCACTGTACCATCTATCAGCCACCTCCTTTCCTGTATGGAAAAGACACTTTAAAACTCAGCCACAAAATCAATCCACTCCCTGTTCCTTCCGTCTTCTCCTATTAGCCCCAAAACACCCATCCCACAATCCCACATCTGATAAAGCACTTGCAAGCTGAAACAGGGACTCCTGCCCATGAGCATATCCAGGCTGACAAGATGGCCTCCTTGGGGATCAGAAAGAGCCCTAGCCTGAGGTTATCTGCATCTGTCCCTACCTGCCCACTAAACTTGCTGTGTAATCCGAGGTAAGGCCCTCCCTTCTCCGAACCTCTCTGTACAAGAGCATTAAATGCAATGTACTCCAAGGGCTTCTAATGATGCTCCAAGTTTTCCAGAGGCTCTGCCTTCATTCCACCCCTAGTCTGGCTCCTGAAATATCCACGGGAGGAAAGGTAACCAGCCTGGTGGGTCAGGGTCCCCAGCACAGGCAGAAGGGTCCTCACTCGGAGCACCCCCTGGCCCAGCACATGTTGAGCGGAGAAAGCCCACAGCATTTCCCTGGGACCCGCTGATCCCAGGGCCCGAGCTTGGAGGGGCCTCAGCGCTCAGAGCAGTAAATCTCAAACTTTAATGTATGCCGGAACCACCTGAAGTTCTTGTTGAATGCAGACTCTGATTCCAGGATGGAGCCTATGAGTCTGCACTTCTAACAAGGTCCCAGCTGCTGCTGCTGCTCTGTGTACCACACCTGGAGGAGCAGGGGCTACGTACCAGCCTTTCCTGGGGAGCATTTAAAAGTTGCTGATGCCTGGGGCCTGCCAAAGACTGATGGTATATGTATCTCTGGAGGAGAGACCCAGGCACTGGTATTTTTAAAAAGTGCCACGACAGATCCCAATGTGCAGCCAGGGTGAAGAACCACTGCCTTAGAGACCATTTACCCAACCCCCTCTCTGCAAAGATGGGAAAACTGGGGCCAGAGAGGGTAAGGACTTGCTCAAGGCTCCATAGGAATGGAACCACATCTGCTATCGGCTCTTGCCTATCCCTGTCCCTCTTTCCCCGAGGGCTCACTGGGCCCAAAACGAGGCCTGGGGAGGTGGCTGCAGACTGTGGACTGCTGCCTTCCCCAGGAGCATGAGCACGCCTCTCCTGGAGGGCCACAGTTCTGGGGAACTCCATCCCTCAGCCCTCCCCGCTGGGAACTCCCAGGAATGTGAGTCCAGGGAGGGTGGAATCATTCTCCAGCTGGGGTTTGGAGACCGCTTCAGAGAGGGAGGTAGGGTTCTCCAATAGTTTTCCTAAAAAGCCACAACAGGGCTCTCAGGGCCAGGAAGTTCAAGAATGTCTGGTCAATGTGGCAGGAGTGCCACCAGGCTTCGACCTCAGATGAGAAATTGCCTTTCCCATTATTATGTTTTTTTCCCCAACATGGAAAAAGCTCTATTGTACTTTTCCGCTGAAAAAAGTTAAAATACCAGCACTATAAAAAAAAAAAATTAGAAAAATGTGACCAAAGTAAAATTCTTCTGTAGCTGGGTTTACATTGGTGCCTGCAGGGTCAGGCTGAGATTCTGCACAGAGAAGGTCTATGTCCCTCACCCTAATCCTCAGCTGGGAGCTCTTCCAAAAGTGGGGGGTGAGAGTGGGGTCTGGGCAGTCTGAGTCATCTGTGTCCCTGGCACCAACACAGGCCTGGCCCTGAGCCGACCATCAGAGACCCTGCAGTGAGCTGCAGACAGCCCTTGAGAACAGGCCGAGCTCTGGGGCTCCTTCCCTTTCTGGGCCTGGAGCTGCCACAGGGCTACACCAAAGAGGGTGCCCAGGCCTGACTCAGACAAAGGGCAGGGGAGCCGAGAAAGCAACCCACCTGTCTGATCGTAGGAGGCCCAGGCCAGGTTCTCTCCACACTGGCCACGACTGGACTCCGGGCTGTGCTTGAGGATCCTCGTGCTGGCCAGGGCCTCTGAATACCTGCCAGAGACCACGGTTCTCTCTCAGAGCGGGCGCAGCCCAGAGAAGCCCCAAAGTCTGAGCCCCAAACTGGTGTGGCCACGCTTCCTTCCCTGGGCAGCACACTGGCACCTCTCCCGAGTCCCCCGAACACTCCATTTTACAGAGGAGCAAACTGAGGCTCAGAGGAACAAAGGGATCTGCCTAGGGAAGTGGCAGAGTGGTTATTCAAGCCTGGCTGTATCTGCCCCCAAATTCATGTCCCTCCAGCCACCCCAGGACCCCTCCAACTGCAGCAGCAGCACCGTGAAGGGCCCGTCACCCTAGGGTGTGGGGGGACTCACTGCTGAGCCTCCTGGTTGAGCTTCTTGCAGAGCTTCAGTGGGGGGACACCATGCTGCTTCCGGTACTCGTTGTGGACCTTCAGGACCTCGTTATTAAACTGTTTGGAAGCTGCAGCGATTTCAAAATGGAGAATGTCTCAGCGCAGAGAAAGGACAAACCACAGGTGTGATGGCGGGCTTCAGAGCAACGCTCCGCTCAGATCTCAGGCCACGCAGAGTGCTCCCCTTCAGTACCCCAGCCAAATGGAAACTGTGATGACCCGCTCCACACCTCTGCCCATCCTGTCTGTATGCCGGATGCTGCCCTCCACATCCGCACATCCGCACATCTGCATGCCATGGATTATACAGGACCATAAGGGTCATGCTGGGAATTTGGGTCTTTACTGAAAGCAATGGGAAGCAACTGACTGGAAGCAGGGCAATGAGCTGGTGAGAATGGTGTTTCTGAAAGTTGCTGCTGGCTACTGAGTGGAGGATGGGCCAGAGGTGCAGAACAGATGTTGGGGAGGGTGGGGCTGGGCATTGCGCAATAGGACTTCCAAAAGAAAATGTTTGAAGGAGACTGGATATCTCAGGTTGGACCTATGGTGCATGCTGGGGACCGGAAAGGACTGGAGGTGGATGCTCAGAAAGAACAAGCCTGGCTGGGGCGGAGGGGTGCCCACAGTGGGCTGGTAAAATCAAGAAGACGGAGGGACAAAGGAAGAAAAGAGGACCAGGAAAGAACAGCTTGGGGGAAGTAGAATGAGGGAAGAGTGTGGAAACAAAGGTGTTGGGCCCAGAGTTGCAGTGAGGGATGAGGTGGAGCCTGTGCCCAGCTGGGTGATGACCTTAGAAAGGGCAAGATCAAGGGGGCTGGGGTTAGGAAGAGAATAAGCGGATGAAGCCAAGGTCAGGCAGGGTCAATAGTCGCTAGAAGCCATGTCAATTTGGGTCCATCCAACATCCTCCATCCATCTCTCCACCATTCATTCACCGGTCCATGGATTTGTCATGTGTCTAGCAGCAGCACCCACCCAATCCCAATCCACCCACCTGTTCATCTGTTCTCTGAGTACCTCCTCTGTGCCAGGTCCCTGTTGTGCACTAGATGCCCAAAGACAAATCACCCACGCCCTGTCCTCAAAGCTCTCATACACAGACAGGGGACCGTCTGTAAACAGACACTAGCCAACAGTGTGACAGAGCCATGGTGCAGAAGAGCACAGGTGCAAGAGGGACTGGAAATGCAACCCAGCATGGTCTGGGGATCAGGAAAGGTGACCCCAGATTTGAAGCCCCAAAGATGCCTGGACGGCAGCTGGCCAGGCTCAGATAGTGAAGACACTGAGTGACAGCCTTAGGAATCCGGGGGGGTCCCCTCTGTGGAAAGGGGGGTAAGCTGGGTGAGTTAGGAGTGAGGGTTAAGAGTCGGGACCCTTAATCTGAGCTAGTCCCATCCAGCAGGAGCCTGCCCCCACCCCCCAGGCCCCGCCGTGGGCAGGAAGGGCATAAACTAGAGAATGAAAGAAGCACCACTCATTCTTTCCACTGCCCCTGGTCACGTTCACCAGCTGACCACCTCCCCTCAGGCTGAGCAGAGGAGCCAGCAGGAAATCCTCCTCCCCTTCCTCAGCCAGATCATCTAGGTCTCCTGGGCCTTCAAATCAAATCCCACTGGGTCTCAGAGGGGACAAAAGGGAGAAAGCCTGGAACCTGCCCTCGGGAGTTCTGGGCTAGACGCAGGCCCAGTAGAGATGAAGGAAAGTGCAGGCCATGGTGCTCAAGCTGCCCCAGGGGTTTTCGATAAATTGAAGAATAGTACCGACCTTGAGGACTGTGGAGCCCAGCAGGACAGTCCAGGGAGGTCCAGTCACAGTAATGTGGGATGGGACAGAGATGTGGGGAGTGGGAGATGGTGCCTACAGCCAGGATATGGGAGATTTGGATTGCAAGGCAGAGATGGGGAAGCCCATTCCAATGTCCCTTCCAGCTCCCATGTCCCAGACAGATATGGTGGGACACCACTAGAGGTACATGGGACTGAGTGGCATGGGCAATGGTGACCCCAGATGTATTGGGGAAGGCTCCCTGGAGGAGGTGGCGTGGAGGCAAAGGGCACAGAAGGGGCCAGGGTGGACGGGATCTGGTGTACCCAGGGCTGTGGGGAGGAGGTAGAGACAAAGGGAACGGGTCGCAGCTGATGAAGCCTGTTTAAAGGCGGCTCTGAGTGCTGGGCCAGGTTGTGCTGGGCTCGTGGTGCGGTACGCCCTGCCACCTCCTTGGCAGAGAGGGACATATAAGGCTGCTGAAAACTAGGTCACTGCACTCCCAGAATGTGGGAGAAACAAAAGTGAAAGTTCCTGGGCTCCACCTCAGCTCAGTGTCCCATAGCAACAGCCAGCACTGTCTGCAGCTGGGCCAGTTCCTGGGCCAGGGTTCCCAGGAAGGGGTCAGAAGAACGCTGAGTAATCAGAAGGAGAGGAGTCCTCTCTCCCCACTGGGAGGCTCGGCCCCACCACCACACCTCTGACTGGCCCTAGGAGTCCCCTCCCCTGTGGCAGCCAAGTCCCTGTCCAGATGGCTCCTCACAGCAGGGCCTCAGTCTGAGGGAGGGAAGATATCACTAGTGCCCACACTCAGCAAGAGGCACATGCAGCAGGAGTCACACCCCACTTCTGTAGAAAAACACAAAGAAAAAAGATAAACCGAGGAGAAAAAGGTCAAAGAAAACCTACCCATTTCGGCATTAGGCAGGGAGAGCCCTCAAAGTCACCCCACAGTGAGGAGAGGAGGGTTACGTCCTCCTACGAGGGTACACTGAGGCTCAGGGTGCCAGCCCAGCATGAGGGGGTCCTTTCTCCATGTTGGCCAATCACTGCTGGGTGCTGGGCCTGTGCAGGACCTCATGTACTTCTCACCATCTTTTGTGGGAGCTTCCATTACTGTACCCATTTTTTTTAAATGAGAAAACTGAGGGTCAGGAAGGAAATTAACCTGCCCACATTGCCACAACCAGTCTAGGAGTAGGACCAGCAGGAAGGAAACACTGTCCTTAATGAACCCCATACCACCCCCACAGGACACCGGTCAAAGAAAGTCACAGAGAAGAAATAGAGGTTGACCAGACCTAGGAGGTGGGTCAGGCCCAGTGAGGTTGGCAGCTGCCTTCAAATCTCTGAAGGGAGAGAAGAGGAGGAAGAGAGAACTTAGGTTTCAGACCTGCCTGAGGGGCCCCAGAGGAAAATTAGGGATTGCAGGAATAGAAGCTCCAGGGGCCAGGTTTGGGGCTCAAAGTCAGAGCTGCTGAAAGGTACAAGGACCTGGCCAGTCATGACTCCCTGTGGTGGAGGGGCTGAGGGAAGGTGGCAGGGCTGAGCCGTCTCTCCCGGAATGGAGGGCACAGTCATCTTAGGTGGGGCTGAACTGGGGCTCCTGAAGGTCCTCTGGGGCCTGGGCTTCTAAATGCCAAATTAAGACCGCAAGGAGGTCTGCGCCCCTCATCCCGCCTGGCTGTTGGCTAAGACAGGCTCCTCCTCAGCATCTGTCCTCTTCGGAGGCCTCCCAGAGCCCAGCCTGACTCATTTCTCCCCACACACCCCACCAAAGAGGCCCTGGACTGTCAGAAACCAGGACAGGAATTGTGGACAGGCCCCTTCTGCCCCTTGGCAAGAAGCTGGTATTTAAAAAACAGAAAAGAAAAAGAAACAACAGGCCAATATGGAGTCACTTTTTCTAAGCCACCTCACCAAACCAAAACTTAATAATGAACCCAATTGCAATTTCAGCCTCTCCTAGGAGTGGAATTTTAAACCAATCAGTCTGGAATTTCCTGATCACTAGTGAGGCAAACTGCCTGATAAGACATACTGGTTCCCCTAAAGGAAGGTGACCCTGCCTAAAATAATCCACTCTTTCCACTTCTTAGTCTCACCCTCTTTCTGCCTGTGAAAACCTTCCATTTTGAATCACTCATCGATCACCCTTCCAGTTGCTAGAGGCAATGAATCCCATGAATTGCTGACTAAAGCCAATTAGATCTTCAAATTTACTCAGTTGAATATTGTTCTTTAACACTGGAAAGTGACTAGGTCCCATCTTTGGGATAAAACTGGTTTATAAGGAAGAAAGAATAAAAAGTTGAGGAAAAAAAAAAAAAAGAGGAGTAGCTTCTGTTCTTCCAGCCAGGGTTCCAGGAAATTCAAGAGGCAAATACCAGCTCTACCTTTGACTAGCTGTTGATTTTGGACAAGCTGCTTAATCACTCCATGGCTCCTTTCCCTCCTGCATAGAAAAACGGGGATAACAGTATCTACCTCACAGGGTTGCTATGAGAATTAAATGAATTAATCTATGTCATTGCTTTAGAACAGTTCTGGAACATAGTCAACAATTATTCAATGTCAACTATGATTATATCATTACTATGGAGCCTAGACCCTTTAGCCTCTGGCTTAGAGAGACACTGCTCCTTCAGATCCCATCCCTGACTTCCATGGGAGCAGGGCTGCTAGTAGTATTTAAATTCGTCTTTGACAACCTCTTTCAGAACCTCTGAGTGCAGGTATATGCTGAGTGCATGAGTGAGTGAGTCAGCAAATGAACGAGAAGCTCACCAGCGCTGGGAGGCTCCAGGACCGGAGTCCTCTCATTGCAGATGAGGAAGCTGTGGTCTTTGGGAGGTACGTGAATTGCACAATTTCACCAGGTGAGTCCACATTCGAGCTAGATCTAAGAACAGCCCTTCTCTGCCCCAAATCTCGCATACTTCCCACTCTACATATACTTTCCTCTCCCTAAGCAAGAAGGTTGGTTAATGAAGAGTTGCTCAATTGCTTACAGGAACAAGGGTATCCTGGAGCACCTGCTCCAGGCCGACCCTTTGCAGACAGATAACAGTCACTGAGGAACCGAAGAAGCCAGGGCAGCCAGCGTCGGTTCTCCAGCCCTGCCTGCGGCCACTCAGGCCTGCCTTCAGCACTGGGTATGCCCCTGCCCCTCTGGGCTCCAGTTCCCCTTCTGTGTGAGAAGGAAGGATGACATCTGTGAGTTTCAAAATGTTTTCAAAGTGGAGAAGTCTTTTCTTTGAACTTTTTTTTTTTTTTTTCCAATAAAATCAACAGATGAAATGGAACTTCTAGGACTGAGGTGGCCCACACAGCCTCACCCTGAAGAGGTGTCAGGATACAATTCCTGGGCTAGTTGGTCCCTAAATGCCTTTCTGCTCTGACAGTATATGTGGGTGGAGGGGACATTAAGATTCTTAGAGATAGATCATTAGAGGGTGTGTAGAAGTCCCTACTGAGCCGTTCCAGGCTGAGAAGCAGGCAGGGGGCAGGTGGCAAGTAGTCAGTGTGGTAGAGGGGAAGCCCACAGCTGGGAAGTCAGAGACCTAGGTTCAAATCCCAGTGTGTCAAGGTATGAGCTTGGACATGATACCCAACCTTTATAAATCTAAACAATTGACAATAAGTAGCCCCAAGCCTGAACTAAGAGCTTACTAACTGGTAATCACTCTTACTGGGGACTACAGGCTTTCACTGAGCCCAAGATCACTGTCTTTCTCTGCCCCCATAGCAGTTGCTGCAAACTGGAGCCCAGCAGGGAGACCAGGGCTGGGAGATGGACCCAGAAGTCTCTGAGCACCGGGCTGAGCGTCTCTGGGAATTAAAGCTGTATTAGTTGCACAACAGTTTTTCAGCAATGCCTACTACCCCAAGCAGCTCTGGGGTTTATCTGAGGTTTAAGATTAAAAAGAGACTGTCTCCTATGCAGTGATGAGGAAACTGAGGCCCACAAGAGGCAGGGACTGGCTCCTTACAACCGTCGTTAAGGAACCACGTAGAGCCTGTGTGGCTACACATCTGTGAGAGTTACAGGCCCTGCAGCACAGACCTCAGGCTGCTGGACTGGAGCTTCAGGGTTGGGCCTGTGCTGAAAGTGCATTGGGTCTGCATTACCCAGGAAAGTCACTTTTTCTTGGAGACCCTCACAGGAGCCAGACACTGTCCTCGGGGCTTAGTTTTGGGGAGAGACAAATAAAATGCATGTGGCAATGAGGGAGAGAGGCCTGGGCCAGCATTTTGGAAGGTCCTTCACTATGTGTATATATGTATGGGGGGTGAGGCACTCTGAAACCTGCCCAATTCTGCATCTTAAGTCCTAGAAGGTGTCACTGATGTCTTTTTAAAAATATATATTTTACTTATTTATTTTCAGAGAGAGTAGGAGAGAGAAAGAGGGAGAAAAACCGATGTGTGAGAGGAACATCAATCAATTGCCTCTCATACGCCCCCAACTGGGGACCAGGCCTGCAACCCAGGCATGTGCCCTGACTGGGAATCAGACTGGCACCCTTTCGGTTCACAGTCCAGCACTCAACCCACTGAGCCACACCAGTCAGGGTGTCACTACCATCTTGTACCCAGATGTACCTCTGACACTTTTCTCCCATTCACAAGTTAGTCACTGAAGTCACAGAAGTACCATCTCCAAAATCCACTCCTCCTCTCCAGTCCCTGAGACGCCTGTCACCTCTTACCTGAATCACTGCAGACATCTCTTCCTGACCCCCACCTCTGCCCTCTCCCCACCTGACCCACCCTGACACAGCTCTGGTCCTGCCACTTTCAGATTAATACCTTTCAATGGCACCCCAGGTTTCAGATAAAGTCCAAATTCTCAAGACTCTCTGGGATTTAACCACCTCCAAGAGCCTTTACGAGGACCCTTTGCCAAGATCTCACCTTCCCCTGAGCTCCCGTTGCTCTTAACCTGCACCTGTATTGTGCCTAGAGTCACTTCCCACCTCTTATTGATGCCACATGACACTCCCCGCCCCAAGATCAGCTTTATGATTCATTTCACAATCCAAATGAACACTCCTGTGGACAAGGGTCATGCCTTCCTCAGCACCGAATCCACCGCTTGGTACATCACTGATAGTTGATGGAAAGAATGGAAGAAAGGAAGGGAGAGAAGGAAAAAAGGAGGCAGGGATGGACGGATGGATAAACGGAGATAAGAATGGGCACACAGGTGAATATCAGCAGTTCACAAAAACTGTATCTTAGGGGAGAAGCTAGGAGCAACTGATTAAAATGTAGCTTTAGAGAACTTGTGGATTTTCTCTTAATCTACAGAGAAAGAAGCTGACTTCTCAAAATGCTCTCTCACCTCTGCCAGGCTCTTGTCCCATCGCCATCCATCGCCATGAATTTTAGCTTCATGACAACTCCTTATGTCACCCTTCCATACTATGAAGGACCCCGGGGATCCTAAGGACCACCCTCATTGTACAAACGGGGAACAAACCTTGCTCAAGATCACACAGCAAGTGATTAGCACAGCCAGGGCTCAAAGCCAGACCTGTCACTACAGATAAAGCAGGTTAAGACCAATGTCAGGGAAAGCCACTTATCCCAGGCTGGTACCTCATGAGTTTGGATCTTGAGAAGAGATTCAAGAAGGGACTCAGCTGCACTCTCCCAAGGCTGACAACCTCAGCTTCCCATGAAGCAGGACTTCTGAACCCTGTTCAACAGCTGTTCATTCAGGGCCTCCTGGGAGGCGAGAACTATGCTGAGATAGACAGGTGCCCCCGCACCTCCCCCCCAGGAGTGTGTGTCTGTGGGAAACAGATCTATGGCTGGGTAGTGTCCCAAGTTCACTGCTGGGAGGGCTACAACCAAAAGGCCTGCAATCCTTCTAGGGAGTTAGGGAAGTCAGGGGTGGTCTCCCAGCCCAGAAGTTGAGTCTACAAGGATGGGGAAGATTTTCAACCTTAGAGAAGTGGGAGAGGCAGAGGGGTGGTGGTGGGTGGTAGGAAAGGGAACCCAGGGGAAGGGACCAGCGTGGGTGCCTCAGGATGGCTGAGTGGGGTGATGACCAACTCCCAGAGGACCCCAAGTCGGGGCTGAAGAATGTGTACTCTCTCACCTGCAGATGATGACACGGAAAGTGTTGCAGAGGGACAGGATAAGATCTACATTTTAGAAAGTTCACCTGGGACAGCCACAGTGGTGAAAACGGGCCGGCAACAGGTCGGAGAAAAAGGGGAAGTGGAGTCTGTACCCTAGCGGAGCCCGATAGCCTGGCACACAGCCTGGCACAGAGGGGGCGTTTAGGGGAGGAGGGACAACGACAGAAGGAAGCTCGAACTGTCTGTCCTTAAGAGGGCTGGTTGGAGCACGCTGCTTTGCAGCGAAAGATGCTGTCACAGTTTGGTGGCTTTTTCCAACTCCTAACTGCTCTCCTGAAACAAAGCAAAAGCCACGCCTTGGCCGGATGCTGAGCGCTAATACCATCAGCGCCTGGAAGCCCTCCC